>NW_020653492.1:5235836-5324098 GCF_003589595.1 Hyposmocoma kahamanoa
ATTGTTAACCAATATAAAGGAGAATTATTTTTTTCAGTCTTCTATTTGGTTGATGTCAAGTATTATGTTGTCAGCTTAGTACCTGTTTGCCTAATATTCTTTGCATGTTTATTCTGTATCAAGAAGTTATAATAAAATTGATTTATTTTATATTTATGGTTTATTTTACCTTAATATCCAATGTGATAAGCATTTACTTATGAAGTTAGTAACAAAGGTACCAATGAGATACATCATTATTAATATTTAATAACACTTGCATACCCTCTCTAATAACATATATTTGATGAACAATGTGCAAATTAGAGGAATGAACAAACACTTTATATCTTAGACACAGTTTTTGGTGATAACAATTAGGAATAAGTATAACTTGTTGGAATAATTCACAACACTAGAATTTCACGGGTGCATAGTTCCAGGTTTATTCTGCATTGGATTCTCCCCCATCTTCCTTATCTCTTTGATAACGTGAGCCAAAATTTCGGGATCCACACCCAGTTCACACAATCTAATGCAAGTGGTCAAAGTTTCGGCGTCCAGTCCTGTGCAGAGCAGTTGGGATATTTGATAGAGCATCTGGAACGTTTCCCGCGCTTGTCCGAGCTGTGCATTCTTTTCTGAAGTCATGTTTGTGCTGCAAATTAAAAACAAAATATATTTTTAGTCATAACTGAAACACTTGTAATGCTGTGCATTACTTAGTTTTTGTAGAAATTTATACAGAAACGTACAGTTTACAAAACGGGGAATTTCTTTTACTTTTTCTTTCTTTTTTAGTACTTGGAAATTTAGAGTAAAACGACAATTCAAAACCGGTTACTCACCAAAATAAACTGCTAGAAGCAAGAACGTCAAATTGTTAGTGTCAAAACCATAACAGTCTAAATTAGGGCCAAAGAGAGAGAGAGATAGAGGATAGAAAAAAAAAGCCAAAGAGGACCAAAGTACGTAGTACACCGGTTTTTTTTTATGAAGAGTTTTGGCTTGGGTACAAGTATTTTGAGCCATGTCTTGTTTAGTTATCGGGATCCTTAGCAATATTTTCCATTGTGGTTCTAATGCATTATGTTTTCACTTTCTCTTAAGCTTGGTTCACTTATTTGGGTTTTTTAAGTAGTCTCAAACGGCGGGAGTCAATATTTATGTTTTCACTTTCACTTAAATCATATTATCTTCTATAACTTTGAACAAAAACTTTGAATTCGTAATTATTGGAATTTTTAGGATAACGTCTTTTGTAATTTGGTTTAAAATAAGGAATATAGTTCTAACTTACTTCATCAATATTTCTTTCTTTATTTTTTTTTTTTAAAAGCTGTAGGTACTTCTAACTTCAAAAGCCCGTCATTTATTCCTTTTTTTTCTTATTTCTGTTGGGTTTTCGCGGTGAATGTTTTAGCCACATAGATAGTGTTTTTATTCTTTTTTTTTAATATTAGTTTCACGGCATCGGAATAAATCCATCAAGCCAAATCTTCAATTTTTTTCCTATTTTTTAAATAAAACTTTTTCTTTCAAAGTATTCTTCTAAGTATATGAAATTATCTATTTCTCTTCAATGGTGGAAATAATGTATGCATATATATGTTCATAAATCTTCGTATTCTGTAGTAAAGATGGCAAGAGGCGGGGGATGTCTTCTTCTTTATAAATCTTTAGTAGGCCACCTATAAGAACTTTTATTCGTTTAGAAATACGAACGAAAATCGATTCAAATTATGAATCGACGAGATGAAAGTGTAGTCGACATAATTTTTTTAGATATCGGCTTCACCTGCTTAAAACTTTTGAAGTGATATTAATTAGAAAATTTTATGAAATAATTTAGACGTTTATTTATTATTGCACATTTTAATTCCTATTTGATGTACTTAATATAGGTAAATCCAGTTTTAATTATAGTTGAAGTAAATATGAAACAGTACTTGCACTAAAAAAAAAGGACTACAATTAAAAAAAATATATACGAAATTCAATATCAAAGTTCATTTATTGTAAGACTAAATTCTTTAACAAGTCTTAATTTTGGCGTTAAACCAACATAATTTTTAGGCCCGCATAAAAATGCTAACAAAAATGTTAGCGACATAAATTTGTTTCATGCAATGTGGAGTGAAACTTTTAAAATTCCGTTAATGAACTTGCGTTCATAAATATTACCAGTGCTTAAAAGCCCGCGGGAAGTTGAGAGTTTGTCGATTCACTTCTATTTTTACATCCGCGTCTGCTCTCCAGAAATAGAAATTGTCCAAGTTTTACTGCGACTCAGTAGTCTACTTGTACTTTGCCAGTGCTGTGCTAATTTATCTAAAAAAAACGATCTAGTACTAATATGGTAAGATGTTTTGTTGATCTATTTCTTATATTTCGTATATATGCGAAATATAATCTCCTTATGCAGAACCGTAATTATAAAATTTTTTTTTGTCGAATTTGACGCTTCCTATGTTTTTATGTCAAGTCATGCTAAAAATTGTTGTGCCATGTGCTAGAAATTACTTTAAATGGGGGATTTTAATTACAAGAATATAGCTATTCTGGAGAGCTTAGACAATACAGAGTATATGACTATGAAGTCCATTTGGACTAGAGTGCGCAGCTATGATTTTCGAGTGAGGACATTATCATTAAGAGTATGGTAGAATAAATTCTGTTTTTTGGGGTCTGTTATCTTAACCTACCCTCTTATAGGATCTGCGTGGACTGTTTTGAGTACCTACTTACTGTGGTAAAGTTATTTAGTAGATATTTATTTTGAGATAAAAATGATGATACGGCGAAATGATTTTCTAACAGTTCGGTATGAAGGTAACAAATATATTTGGTACCTAAACGTGTCTACAAAACAAACTGATATATGACAATATTCCGTATTGTTTAATAATTAGTCTTCAAAGTAAAAAAAAGTAGTGCCTGATCGTTTAAAATAGCAAACATTGTCCGTAACAGAAACATGACGCCAGAAATGATTATTGTATACGGGTTTAAGGCACTAAGTTTTTATTCAACTAAGTAACGGCTTTGCAATAAGAACAGTCCAAAGCACGAAGTTTGATGTGCTCTTTGAAGTAGCATAAAGTATTTAGGCATTTTTACAGTATCGCTGTGTCCTTGCATCAACTACGTCTCGTTTCACTTCGCATATTTTGTTATATGCGTGATTAGCCATATTAGGTTATAAAAACTTTTTCCGGAATTTATTTTTATTTCTTAATTTAGAACTCCAAAGCAAACGCTAGCAACGTCACTTTTTTAAAATTACCGCGAAAATAAAAAATAATTGGATATTAAAAAGGTTAGATTTATGATGTTAGGTGAGATTCTTATGGATTCCTAGGATGGAAAAAAATAAAGAAAATCGCTTTATTTTTTGAAGATGAAGAGAACGAAATTTCGGGTATTCCGTTTCTCATCTGCAATCAGAATATCAAAATTTCGTCTGTGAACTGGCAACCGGTAGGTACCTACTATCTCCGTTTTGTCAACTTTACACGGTGAAGAAAAAAATTGTTTGCGGTATTTATATAGCATCTGGTTTATTAAATAAGAATACGTAGTGTATGTGTAATAAAAATATTTAAAAACTACGTATTTTTATTTAATAAATCAGGTGCTACATAAATGACGCAAGCAATGTTTTTCTTCATCCTGTAAAGTTGTCAAAATTGAGATAGTACCGATTGCCAGTTCACTGTCCATTAGTCGACTTACGATACGAACTATTGCTGTACCCCCTTAAGATCACTAGTTTTGGCCACATTTGATTTTTTATCTGTTATTTTTAACAGATAAAACATCGTGATAGTGTGTGTTTTTTTAACAGATAAAGAAGTGGAACTGAAACAGTAATTTATTATTCTGATCGACAAATAAAATGTTTGATGGGTTGAAGAAGTTGGATGTATAGAGTTAAAAGGAGATTACGTAGAAAAATAAACCATAATAAAAAAAAACTTTTCTACAAAACAAAAGCCGACCTCAAAAGTTCGTGAAATTTACACCTATTTGCCAACTTTTATTGAAATCGGTTACCGGAAAGTGCGTGAAACTGGATTCATCCCCCACTTTGCCACCCTTAGAGGTGGAATATTTTCTTCAAATTTAAATGGGACCAATATTGAGGTGCCTCTTCCAACAAAACAAGAATCATCGAAATCGGTTCTCAAATACGGTCACACTACATAAAAAATACGGTCGAATTGAGAACCTCCTTTTTTCGAAGTCGGTTAAAATTTTTTATTTCTTCTCAGAGTCACGGACTTATCAAACCGCTCTCGTATATGGTTGTTACATTGCATCTCTATGCACAATCATTATTTGTACGGCACGCGTAATTTTAGTGCGCGTGTTTTATTATAAATTGTAAAACCATCATTTGCTCAAAGCAAAAGTTTGCTTCCTCAAAGTTCGTCGGGTTTAAGCCTAAATACACATCTAATTAAGTTTAGGCACGCGTTCATTTGGCGACACGTGATGGAAGATAACAAATTACATAGGCAAATGAATTACAATTGCTCGTATTTGAGTTTATTTGTTCCTCTGTTTTCTGACTTTATGTCGAAATATCTGATAAATGAATTTTGAATAATGTCATGTACGTAGATAGTTAATCTTTATGTTGAAATAAATAGAAAACCTAAGAGAAAACTTATCATTGTTAACATAGATAATTTATAACTCTAGAACAATACATGACAGAAAAAAATTACGAACAGAGAGAGAGCGGCTCTAGATCGGGACGCTTGTAAATTTATTATTGTTTTAAGAATAAAAGACATGTTTAAGATAATAACGGAATGTTTAAAGATAAAGAAATAAATAAAAAGAACTAAAACTATTTGTTAATGAATAAAAAATTTAAAAAAGAACTAAATCTTGTGTAGTTTGGTGCTCGCTGTCGCGACGTTTTTTGAAGTTTATCGCTACGTGTGTTCTGTTTTGTGAAAGCGGGACACTAAGTATTTTGGGGGCAGCGGGACACGAAGTCTAAAATCGGGACGTACAGTCACGCTATTCATACCTAAATTGAACTATTTTTGACACTTTATAATATATTAATATCACGCATTATTTAATAATTAATTGCGGATAGGCATCTAAATACTGGAATTATATAGTTGTGTTATTAATTATTGAATAATTATGTAAAGTAAAATCCTGTACCAAGCACAAGTCCGGTCATGTATGGAGCACTGCTGCCACCTATGGGATGGTTCTGCTAAATACCAATTGGCCACACTGGATTGACTAGAAAAGCGTGCTTATAGGTGACTCGGATTCAGTAGAGGCAAAGCTGGCAGAGCCTTGAACACCGCTGTAAAGTTGCCTCCTTATCCGTATTCAACAGGGTATATCACGGAGGGTGTGCGATGGAGTTACATGATTTGATTCCGCCTTACTCATTCCATCATCGTGGGACAATACGTAGGCTGGGGTTTCACGCCTATGTTGTGGATAATCTAAAGATTCGCACGGAACGTTTTGCTTCCACATAGGTATATGACGAACGCAAAGGAGTGGAATTCCCAGCCTGCAGACTTGTTCCCCGAGCGCAGTACCTTGGGCCTTTTCAAGGCGAGTGACTAGGCATTTTTTAAGTGTGCATGCTACATCATTGACTTCATTGTCGCTTTCCATCAGTGAGGTGGAGGTCAAATGCGCACTTATTAACTTACATAAATTAAAAAAGTATACTTTTGTTACGTTTTTTTAGTGGAAGAGTATAATTATTTTATTTTTAAAACGTGAATGTTTAAATATCTTGCAATGACTGTTCCGCCTTTACCTCACACACTTCAAAGCCTGCGCAATCACGATACCATTTTGCCTTAAGTACCAGGTGCCTAGTTAAGGATACTCGTGTCATATACATTGTTTGGTTGCAGTCAGACCCAGCCATACAGTCGGGCGGTGGCGAGGGCACAGCCCCAGCGCTTTCTATTACTCCTTCTGAAACGTCGAACTTTTCAGTAAAATCTGTGAGTTATTTATCTGATCTGCAAAAAATGTCTAAGATAGATATAGCTTTTGGATGAATAAGAATAAGCTCAATATTAAACATGCTAATGATAACTTGGGTGTTAAGATAAAACAACTTTATCTACAGAACGAATTCCAACCTGCTCAAGAAGTTATAACTGAATCACCGGAAGCTAGTGGTGCAGCCAGTGGAACTACTAACCTTAAAGAGGTAAAAGAAGCTCCCAAAGTAGATGCAGTGAAGTCTGAACCGACAGAGGCTGTTACTAATGGAGATCAAAAAGATGCTGTAAGTGTAGAACATTTTGATGATACTTCTTTATAAAATATATAGAGAGAATACAATATTCATCATGCTAATGATACACTAAAGCCACGCTACATAATCTGGTTGTTTATACCTTTAAAATTTTCGTCATCCAACATTACTTTTGATGTTACGCACGCAAGCACACACATACACACGCACACACACACACACAAACACACACACACACACACACACACACACACACACGCACGCACGCACGCACGCACACACACACACACACACACACACACACACACACACACACACACACATACCATACATACACATTAACTATCCGCATCTTTCTTAGTTTTATTTTAGTTAAATATTTACGGATAAAAAAAAAAATTCTAACCCTGAAGAGCGGGGCTTTTAACACAAGTAACTTCTACTTACAAGTAGCCCCAACAATGGATACTGTAATTACTTTTATCTAGTAAATAAATGCTTTTTTTTTTTTTACTTTTGTTCAAAGCTAAGAAGGAAATGGTAAAGGAAATAAATAGTTTATAATTTTTCGTATTGTTTTCCATTATTAGCATGTAGATCCAAAGCTTTACCGTATTCTAATAATGCAGGGTGATTGGCAGAAAAGAGAACAGGAGCTACTGAAGAAAATAGAAGAATTGGAACAAGTGAAAAATGAAAGAAGTGAAGATGCAATTAAGTTACAACTTAAAGTAAGTGGGATATTGGTACAATGTAGTACATTAATTAATTTATAGAATAAGGTATCATTCCCATATAACACATGTGACTTATTAACAAATGTGACATATTAAACGTACCTACATTTATTTTTGTCTAGGTTCGTGAAGAAGAAGTAGATCTTTTAAAAGCGACTGTGAAAAATCTAGAGACAGAGTTACAAGCTGCTCTCTCAAAGCCAGGAGGCAAAAACCACGAAATGATTGAAAACATCAAACAACAACACGAAGAGGTAAATAATTTTGAATATGAATAAATTATTCAGAAAACACATTTTTTAAGGTCCAATAGTGTTAGTAAATTTACAAATATAACTTAAAGACTAGGTTAATAAAAAGTGGCAGTCGACTTTCAGGTCTCTCACCTGCTGCATCCAGACCCAATAGTCTCTTGTGAGACTATTCAATCAGGACAGGGCAGGTCATATCTATCGGGTACATGTCTCATATCTATCATGGCATTGAGACCATCAACCCGCTACTCTGCAAACATGGTAGACGCACTGCAAAGGCGGGGCAACCCCATCAACATTCTAAACCCATTATTGTATGTGACTCGTAGGGCACTAAGCGATTTTTTTGCTTGTGTAGAACGATTGACAGTAGGCTTTGAAAAGTGTAATTTTTACTCGCTTACTACATGCGTGCCAGTTTAGTACTTCTGATCGCCAGTGCCCTCAAGGTCGTCGGTAACATTATGCCCAAGATATTTAAATTGGTTGAATGTAAAGGAAGTTACATATGATAATATTAAAAGGAAAAAGAACCTTAATTGTTATATAATTTTCAAAAAACTATAATAGCGTAGTTGCGATGTGTTATGGGTTTGGAAATAATAACGCAATAAGTGAAATGTCTTTAACAAAATTACTTTTCAATGCCTACGACAGAGAAATATGTGAACATGAAACATTATCTGTACATTTTTGGGTATTTTTAGCGATATGAAAGATATTGTCGTAAAATTGTGATCTCAACTATGATAAACTTTACGGACCTCTCTGAATCAGGGAAAGAAATCGGCAATTCCTTATTAGAATAGGCAAGATCAGAGCAATTTCTTAGAATTATTGTACAGAAATAGTCTAGAAGATACAAAAGTTATAAAAGTCTAAGTTTGAGGACAGAAATGCTGCCATCCTTATGACCTTCTATTCCCACTAGTTCAGTTTTCCGTTCAGTTGACTGAACGAATGAGATTTTTTTTCTCGTTTGTTATGTTGACTGAACTAGCGAGACTCTTTTTCCCATTTGTTCAGTTGTTTGTTGGCCCACCAACATGGGTCCATTATTCTGGACTCTGAAGTGCTTTATGAGTATACTGCTATGTATACTCATTACTTATCTTATTCTAACGCAGACCACTGGAATTTGGAAAAGAAATTGAATTTGAAAAACTATAAAATAATTCACGTAGACTATGAACTGTTCTTTCAAAAGTTCTTTTTTCACAGTTGCTAAGCAAAGCGCGAGGCATGATATTCGACAAAACTAAGATGGTGAAGAATCAGGAGCTGCAGATTGAGGCTCTAACGACGCAAGTGCAGTCTCTCAAGGACATCAACACCATCACCAAGGATTTACTCGAAATCAGGAACTCCGAAGTTAAAGCCATGGAGGTAATAATAATAAGGCTAGGTACATATTGAATGAGACGGGCAGACGACATCGTAAGCATCGCGGGGCAAACCTGGAAGAGACTAGCGTAGGATTGTGGAGAGTGACACAAAAAACTTGTGCCTCCTCCACGGTGAAGTCAGGCTGTATATAATGATGATACATTGAACGCTCAATAATAAAACTGACCAAACAGATACATACATACATATACTTCACGCGTTTTCCCCATCGGAGTAGGCAGAGACAATAGACTTCCACTTGTTACGGTCCTGACAAACATCTTTCGCCTCATCAACACGCATTGGTGCTTTCACATATGCTCGTCGATGAAGGGTAGGTACTCTTAAGGTGCGTACAGATTTGCTCGACATTGTCGACCGTTACATGTCGTTCACGACTTTTTTGACGTTAACACGACTTATTGTCGTGACAATGGGAAGAGATAATCAATTGCAGCTTCAAACGATTCTATCGTGCATACGACAAGCCGGTTGTCGTGAACCGATAAATTGTCGTCACGATCTAATGGGAACAGCTAGACACGACAGTCGTTCAACGATAAAATAAACGTCCATGAAACAGTCACGACTGATTGTCGTGATACGGGAACAAGCTAGACGCGACAGTCGTCCTACGATAAATACAACGTTACGCACCCTAAATACAAGTACAAGGTTTACGAATTTAGCCGAGACGCACCGTCATGTGAAAATCGATGCAGTAAACCTTCTCGTATTTCTTGTAGCTTTACAAAGGGCTTACAAAAGTTCGAAGATTTAGAAATAGATCTCTCATCTGTTATTTATTTGATAGGATCCCCTTTCAAATTCTTCCTTGCCCATAATTTTGCTCTCTGAACTATGTAGTCTACAAAAAACATTAGGTATTTTCGTAACAATATCGTTTTAAGATATCGTTAAAGAATTCATAAGCTAAAGGCCTTTCTTTTTTTCTTTGTACATAGAAACCTTTGAAGGGAAAGTTTTTGCATTCCGAAGCCTTCAATTCTTTTTTAATACAAAGCCCACTTCGCAGCATTTATTAAAGTTTAGGCGTGTAATACTCCGAGATTTTATTTAAGATATTTTAAGTGGTGAGAAAACAAATGAAAATGACTAGCAGCTTGTTTTCTTTAAGGCTTCATGCCTTTGCGGATTGATTGTGTAAAAGATCGGTAAAGTTTGTAATAACGTTAGCCATCCATCACTGTTTATTATTTTCAGTTCGTTTATATCTCATTGTGTCAATCAAGTAAAAGCGTAATACGCTTATTGAAACTTTTACTTGTATTGATATCATATTTTCATGAATATTTAGTATTAATCTCAAACCAAATAAGTGTAGGTCTTGTTTATTTACGAATATATTTATGCCGTGGATTTACTGTATAAAATCTCGTGGGGTAAGAGGAATATACTTTATTTCGAGACAAATGTTATGAGCTGTAGGAGGAATAAATAACGTCTTATACGAATTTCGAAATACTCAGCCCTGGTTTATCAGATTTCCATGTTTTCATAATCGTTACGATGTATCTGATAAAAAAAGATTGTGCTAACGTTTCTCTTCCCCCAAAAAATGGGGTAAGAGGAACTGTCATCGTATTTTATATAAATGAAACAATTTCAATCGAATTTGATCTTAAAACCATTGAAATAACGTATAGTTATAAAAAAATAATTGAAAAGTTTATTTTGGGGCAAGAGGAACATATAGGTTAAGGTCAGGGGTGACCAATTAAAATCTGTTGTAATTATTTTAGTATAAAGCATAATAAAGGCACATTTTTAACCACTCGTTTACAAATCAACACTTAGTAACTTAAGTATTTTAAAACATCGTCCTAACAGAAAAACAACGTTTCGTCCAAAAATAAGTTTATACTTCTTACAAAATGTATTCTTCTATAGTCACCAAAACCACTCTACTTTGAAAACCGTTCCACTAAATCAATTGAAATTTGGTGTTGATTTGCATCGAGCCATTTTTGTGTTTCTTCTTCGATTGCGTCATTATTCTAGAAGTTGTGTATTTTTTTTTTAGTTTTCGACTAGAATATTAAATTTTCTAAAAATTCCTGACGGAAAAGAATGTACCAGAATTTTGCTGCTGGCCTTAAAAACTACCTTAAGCTGTGTGATTGTTTGTACATAAAATTGTAGTGGTGTAATTATTGTAATATCGTCAGAAATTAACCATTACCCATTATGATAACCGATGGGGGAAGCGAATTCTTGAGTGTGGAGACCACGGTTCAGCAAACGTAGTGTAGGACGCCCTATGGCCAGATGGAGTGACGATCTGCGAAGGGCTGCTGGTAGCAGATGGATGCAACGAGCTGAGGACCAAGCGAAATGGCGCGCATTGAGAGAGGTATAGACCTCTATGTCCAGCAGTGGACTACGATAGGCTGTTGATGATCGTCCGTTATACGTAGTAAGAAAACCAATATAGTTGGTATTTGTACACAGTGAATTAAAATTAATAATAATGTTAATTAATAATAATAATGTTTGCGAATTTTGTTAATAAAATGTTTTGATCAGGGCCTTTGAAATACTAACATCTGTGCAGAAGTGAGCCTCTTTGCTGCAGCCTTTGATGTCATTGTTCTTCTTTAATATTAAGAAGAAGAATAAGTTATTTACTTTATAATTAATAAAACAAAGATCGATCTCCTTTGATCCGGCCGGATTCGAAACGACATCTTCTAGCAAACCGTGTCAGACGCTATGCCAACTAAGCCACGGAACGAACCAGCGGACCTTACGAATTTTTCTATGTGCTTGTCGTCGTATCGTTGTATTTGTTTTTTTCAACGACTTTTTAGCTGTAGCGCCGTCTGAAATCTATGAAAGTATTTCGTCACCCAGTTAAACACCTTTACAGCTACCAGACCCGGCTAGAGATGTCGCTATTCATTGTATTTAATTTTTTATTAAATTGATATTAAATTATTTTGTGTGAAATTACTTCACTAGTTTGTTAAAATTATTAATACAAAGATCGAACACTTAGAAAAAGTTCTTTCGATTATTTACTTTATATTATATTTTCCAGGATCGGTTGCAGGCGATGGAGGCGCGATTCAAGGCGGAGAAGGAGAGGTTCACGCTCATACTGCAGCGTGCACAGACCAGCACCGACATCAACGTTGACCTTAGGAGGGAGTACGAGACACAACTCAACTTGTTTAAGGTTAGCCCTTGATATAGCTTTCTTCTGTTTAAGTTTACGTGACACGTGGATCACGCTAAGTGCATTTATGAAGATTAAATGCTACACATTGTGTATCGGTGATTCAAAATCCTACTAGACTCACTAGTGGAGGCAATAGTCCGAAAGGGTTTTTCATTAAAAGCAGAACCCACTAGTGGAACCAACGGTGTGAAAGGATTTTCATTAAAAAAAGGATGGGCTTGGGTCACAGACTATATTGCCTCTTAAAACTTGTGGGTATAAGGCAGATAAATTTGACTATGGTAATGAGAAGCCGCGACCGTGACGTCTCTTTAGATTATTGTCAAAACATCAATGGCATCCTCTGATTCAGATGTTATTAAATCATTGTAGGCTGGGCCCATTTTTTTATGTTATCAAGCTACGGGACGAACAAGCGTGCAACTGGCGGTAAGCGACATGCTTATCCATGACAGTAAAAGACATAAGTTGATAAGTCCCTTATGCCATTTCACTAGCACCCTTACCCTTCAAAACCACGAACTCTTTCACAAGGACTCTACTGTGTAATAGTACATTCTAAAGGGATTATAAAGGGAGCCATTTTTTTATATGCGGCCTTCTGTATTTGTTTTGCAATTTATTTTGTCGTTTTCCCAAAAACGATGCGATGTGGCGTGTTAGAAAAATATAAGCTTTAACACTCTGTTATTATGAAAATGAATGAAGACCTTTTCGGTAATACAAAAATGTTTCATATAAAAGTTCCGAAAAGAAAGGTTTTCCGGATTTCTTTCATTGTTTAATTTTGCAGGAACTCCGCGAGAAATACGAACAAAGGGTTCAAGCGTTGGTGGACGAGAACAACAGGCTGAAGGAGTCTCTTCAAAAGCCTACAACATAATGAATCGAACTGTGCTATGTTCTGTAGGTACTTAATCTCACATTTAACCGATTAAGTATAAAGACTGTGTTTTACCAAAGGGCGTCGTTACAAATGATGTGGATTTTGTAACCTTTGTATTATATTTATTTTAATAAATATATATATGTTTTTTCGGGCAACCTGTTTTCTTTTTGTAATCCAATTGAAAAATCATAGTTCATAGTAGTTTAGTAAGAGTAAGTATGTGAGCTTACATTCGTAAAAAAGACCAATAATCGAATCCTGCCGATGATCGGAACTAACTATGGCAAGAGATCGACAGGTTTTGAAGGAGTGCAAATCTTTAACAAACTGCCGTCAAATGTAAAGGATGCGGAGTCATTTAGTTTATTTAAATCAAAATTGTATAAACATATTATTAACTATCATTCACTACTGAAATAGAATAGAATAGACATTTATTGCAACGCCACAACACATAGATACAAAAAAAAAAATATTGATACCACTTATACAAGCAAAACAAAACAAAAAAACGTAATTAACAAAATTAAAATAAAATAAGACAATAACAAACAAAGAGCAAAACAGAACAATACTAAATATAACAACTACAAATGTTGTATTGTCATGTGTGCGGTTGTGGCGTATGCAAAAGGACTTTATTCAGCTTATGCCACAGCTGCAATTGACTGTGGCGCTGGTTTTCAATGAGCCCTGAGCTGAGATGAGTGACGGACGTGTGTGTCGCAAAATAAAATAAACTAAAATAAACTACTTAAATAATTACGTATGTGTTCTTTGTGTTAATGCTGTGTGATAGCTGTGTGTTATATAATAGATTCGCAAAAGTACTTAAATATAGCAAAAAGAAGAAAGATTTAATTTGTGTAATAATAATGTAAATTTGTAAACAGTTGTCTAATGATAGTATTTCATTGTATAGTTTGCACCGCGGCTTGGACTGGAATATTACTGATTACTTTAGTTTTTAAGTTCTCATGTAAGTGACAATTGACTTATTGAGAATAAAGTATCTTTGAACTGAAGTAAGCAGTGGTGGATTTGCCCTAAGGCCCAGTAGGCCCGGGCCTAGGGCGCCCAATCGTGACAAAAAATTCGCTGTTATTATAACAACAAGAAATAACTCAAGAGTACCTAAATATTCTAAAGACTCACGCACATTATGGCGGGCCGCACTGCACCGCATCGTATAACAGTAATCTTCCTAAGTCACTTTTGTATGTATAAAATATAGATATGTTACATAGCTATAATGTAATGTATAATCATTACATCATTACATATTATCACTACCTCGTCTGTCTGTCAGTCTGATCGCGATAAACTCAAAAACTACTGAACAGATTTTCATACGGTTTCCACCAATAGACAGAGTGATTCATGAGGAAGGTTTAAATGTATAATTTATTTAGGTTTTGTGTAATTTGGCTGAAATATGGTGATAAATGTTGAAGATGTCGGAAAAAATGATGCCATCATGCATGTAAAATCAAAAATTTCTGAATTGATTTCGATAAAAGTTGGCAATAAAGTGAATTCATTATGTAGTCTACCAGTATATGATGAGTGCTGAGAAAGGGGTGGCTGGTACCGACTACATGGCCTGGGGCTCAGTTCAGCCAAGACTGCAAATCCGCCACTGTAAGTAAGTCCCGCCTGTTCGGCGTATAAATGCCTACACTTCGCTCGGAGTGTAGAGTTGTTACATGTTGTTATTTTAGTTGTACCTACAGGTTGCGTAAACATATTTACAATCGACAACTCCAATGAACACGCCAATTTTATTTTTTGGTTATTTTTTGTTATTTTTGTAAACAGTCATATTTATTTACTCATATTTATTGCTCTTCGAATTTTGTGAAAAACAAAGAAACAAAAAACAAAATTCGAAAAATAAAATAAAAATGTTTGTGAAAAAAAAAGAAATAAAAACAGAACAAGATCAAAAATTAAATTGGCGTAGTGTCAGCATTTACAACCAAAAAATAAAATTATCCTCAAAAAAACATAGCAATGTAATTGGCATACACAGCTGCAATATTTTAGATACAGATTGATCACAGACCATTCATTCATTTATACTACGGCATAATCATCGGTTGTGATCACAGGCCAATGGTTGTGATGCTAAATTACGTTACTATGGTGTTTTCTTCAAAAAATGTTTTAAAGGTCGGCCATATTGTTTGCGCGTCCCGTTCCCGGCATTATAATGACGCAGCGTGTTCCATTCGACGTGTCACATTGTCCTGCATGTTATTAATTCCCTCTCCCGCAATGATTAATAGTGTGGAATGAAATAGCATAACACCGTAATTCATGTGGACGTTTTTACGGCAAGCGATCCTAGGATATTGTACGGTTTTGAAGCAGAAATCATAATTTATGACTTTGCAATCAGTATTTTGTGGAAATTGAAATACGGTTTAGCTCTAAGTGTTAAAATAGGCTTTGCAGGAAATGAGAATTTCGCGTAATGTAAATTTAAGTATTGCAGAGGAAGTATAAAGCTTGGAGCTCCTGGAAAACCGTAAAACGGAGGAAACTGTAGGACTTTGGGCACATCGTGTGAAGTAAAAAAATCTCTGTCTGCTATTAATTCTTCAAGGTTTTAATCCAGAGCGGCAGTTGTAGTCGTGGTCGTAGAGAAACCATGTGGCTCCAAAATCTTGTAGAGTGGTTCAACATGAGGACCATAGAACTCTTTCAAGCCGCAATTTCGTGGGCTCAAATGCCTACATCGCACAGTTAATACAATATTGTATTAACACAAAAAGTGTATTTTCTCTGAATCGATGAAAAACGAATTAATTAATTAACGAATTATTCACGGGAAGTGATTCCCGTGAAATGTAATTAAAATGTATGTATAGGTTTATAGTTTGTTACAAACAATTTCCTAGATTTCATATTTTTGAATAAGAACTATTTTGGCCAGAACTAGCTCACATAAAGTGTGTCTCAAAGTCAAAGTCAAAGATTATTTATTCCATAGGTAAAATAAATTTACCCTTGAAAATGTCACATTTAAGCTACTGCTCGTTCACTACGCTGACCTCCCTGAGAAGAACGAACAAGAAACTCTACGGATTGCTCTTTTCAAATAAACTTAAATGCTATGGAATACACTTTGAATCAAATTTGTGTGGATTCTCGAGCCGTGTCGTGTTTAAATATACATTTTTATCTAGTAGTCTTCAATTTTGTAAAATGATTTTTCGATCAAAATATTTTTAATGTACTTTTTAAACTTAAGAAATGATAAACTTAATATATGTATGCTTCGGAATCTTATTGTAAAAACGTATACAGTTCCCCATAAAAGAGTTGTTTACCTTGGTTAAACGAAATCGTATTACCATGAGTTTGGACTTAGCTCTAAGGTTAATATTATGGATATCTGCTTTCTTATTGAAATTATGTATATTTTTACGGGCATATAAAATATTTGAGCAAATGCAATGTGTGCCACAGTCATGATATCAGTCTCCTTAAACTTTTCTCTGAGAGAAACCCGAGAGCCTAGACGGTACACAGAACGAATCGCTCATTTTGAGTTAAGTAGATATATTTCAGTTGTTTCTTACAATAACTAATGACGGTTTTATTGACGTGTAGAGAATAAAATTTTACGTTCAACAATGGTTGTAATCTTGAATTTCAAATATTTTGAGTTACAACACTATTATAACACCAGCGGGATATGTTAATAGTTATTATTTTATGTTAAAAAACCGACCTCAAAAGTATATGGAATTACATATAATTACCAAGTTTTATTGAAATGGGTTACCGGAAAGTCCGCAAACTCGGATTCATCCCCTAGTTCGCCACTATACGGGACTTGACCCAGGAGATAATAAAAATCGGTTCTCACTACTCAAAGTATATTTAGGGTCGTATTTCAGAACTCTACTCAATGCTCAAGTTAGGATTTGAGCAGACTTGAATATGATTTCTAGCACTGGAAATACGACCCTAATGGCAAGGACTTGAGTATGATTTCTAGTGCTTTGAATCATACTCAAGCCCTGACTTGAGCATTGAGTAGAGTTCTAGAATACGACCCTGAGAGAGAAAAACGTCTTGAATTGGAGAATAGCAAAATCAGTCATTACAATAATTGCTGGTTATAATAAAATTTAGGCGCTATTATAAAAATGAATCTTCATGCGTGAACAGCCCCTTAGAGGTGGATGATTTTCTTCAAAATTAAATGAAAAATTCACAAATACCGGAGTTATCGCGTAACATACATACAAAAAAAAACATACAGTCGAATGAGAACCCCTCCTTTTTTTGAAGTCGATTAAGAAGAATTGTATTTTTTTAATTTTAATTAATACGAGGAATAAAAATAAACTGGCTGATCTTGGCAGTCGTTTTCACAGAGTCACAATCTCATTTAAGAGCAATATATATACTTCTATAATAAGATTCCTTGATTGATATTCAAATTTCGCCATTTACGAGGTTTAAAACTATAGTTTATTTATTTATTTATTTATTTATTGAAGGACATCCAACAGCATACAATTAGAGCTTAAAAATCTACTTTACATGACCAGTATATGATGCCAATTACAGGATATCACAGAAACATAAATTATAACATGACGTGACATAGTGTGCTTATGAGTTAATAAACAACAACAACAAAAATGAATAGTGAAACAAAAACTTTATACTTAAGGTTCATAAACAGCTTCTGAGTACTTGGTTGACAAAAATGCGTGGTAGTGACCCATTAAGCCTCCCACCTGCAGGTAGGCTCGATCGATTTACGTTTGAAATAAATATTGTAAAATGATAAATGTATTCAAATGTATATATTTACAAAGATCAACCCCTAGAGTTTCTTGCTCATTCTTCTCAGGGGAATCTGCCTTACGAAATGAGCATATTGTGACAATTTCAAGTGTAATTTACTTTCCTATGAAATTATAACATGTTTTGAGTTTAAGTTTATAATGGTAGTCGACCTCCAGTAGGTAGCAGTCTTCTATCGGAGTTCTAAAAGAGTTCGCCCTGGGAAGTACTGTCACCTACCTATTTCTGCCGTCAGTAATGTGACCATTACTGCGTTTCGGTTTTGAAGGGTAAGGGTGCTGGTGAAATTACAGGCACATGGGACTTGTGAACTTATGTAACAGGGTGACAGGCGCAGTGGCAGTGCCCCTCAGATCTTTGCGATTTAAAGCTCTGAGTGACACTGCAACTGTTTTTGTGTTGCCATCAGGTGCACGATTTATTTGTCCCGTCACTTGATATTATAAAAAAAGGAGATGGTCTACCAAGAACAAATTTAAATTGAGTAAAATACAATAATAATAGGCAGACGCACTATGGAAATAGTAGAACAAATAGTATCAAAAATAGTTTTGACCAATGTTTTAGTTGAGATATACATTTAATTTTATTTGAAAGTTTAGATGTCATACTTTATTATACTGAATGTTTTTTAAGTTAGATAGGTAATTTAATAAAAATACATCCAAAATGTCCTTTCCCAAACTCATCTCGTCGTGCCGTTATAATTTTGGAACTTTCGACGTCGCAATTCGTATTGATTTTGTTAGGTAAGCTATGTGTTATTATATATTTCTATAAAGCATATCGCACGTAAATGTCAAAAATAGTTGATATTAAATATGCGAACATAAACCTATATTTATCAAATTCATCGAAGGTTTTGACTGTTAGCGAAGCTTGCCAAAGCTTCGAATTTTATATTATTTCATAGCGTAGGTATTTATAAAAATCAGCTGCGGTTTTTTGCGGTTTCTAAAGATATGAAAGAAATCATAACAAATGTCCTGCTGCAGAAAAATACCCATAACAATGCAACGCGATAAGGTAATATACATTCGGTTGCATTTATCTTATTTATCCATATTATTCACACTACGCCATCACTATATAATGCTCTGACACATTAATTTCGTAAATTTATTAATACAAGCAGTCGTTTGTTACTGAATTACTTTTCCACCTCCTTTGAAAATGAGTTCTTTCAAATGCTTCAGCACTTTGCTACATTGAAGGTGGAATAAATGAATCAGTTCTAGAAGCATTTTTTTGAATTGTAATGAAGTTTCGGAGGATAACTTACGTTTGATAATTGGTGATTTAAAAAAAAAACCAGTTTAACAGTCGATGGAGCCAAGCATCACGAAAGAAGCCTTTTTGAGGGTTAACAGTGATTGGTTGGATCAAGAGTTTTCTGTTACTTTATCAACGACCATCGATAACACTCCATCTTCTTCAACTGGAAAACAAGGAATACCAGTATATCTTATGAAAATTCTTCAGAGTCTAGTAAGAAGCGTAAAAATACTAGCCTACATAATGAACATAGATTCAAACATTTCCTGGTGCATATATTCAAGGACTGCGATCAAACGCAGAAAGTAATGAAGCTAAACTCGTGGAGGTATTTAGGTTTGTAGATGCAGATAAAAAAATATTAGTGCCAAAATTTATGGACGATTGCAATAACATCCAAACGCTGAGCGATCAAGAAGCATCAAGTGTATTTATTAAATTGGATCTGACTCGGGCTCAATATTAATATTTGAAGAATATAATGGATGAACGGAATTGTTTCTTACTACCACCTTATTACAAACTACAAAAAAGTAAATAAAACTGTTATCCACCTTGCGTCAGCTATTGAAATCACAAACATAATGAGCAAAAACATTATCGCTACAGGATTTATTAGATTTTGCATATTTCGTACAACTTTTTGTTTCAAAAACGGTCAGCTACGAGTGATGAAAATAAACGAATGAAACAAGAGAAGAAAATTATGGTACAAAGACGCTTTCGAGAAGAACTTGGATTAATAATTGATAAACCACGACGAGGAGGTGGTAATACTAATGACGGTAACACAACGAGAAGGTTTTTTTATAATGCAGTCTGCGTTGCTGTAATTATAGGAGTCGATGTAATTTTGATAAAGCGACTGTATAATCCTTCAAGCCTTATCGCCTGGCATAAGGATAGATCTTCAAAAATTGGGGAATATGCTTTGGAAACCGCAAGATATAAATATGATTGGTATTACATGCCGTCTTCGGTACACAAAGTATTGTGATTCACAGAGAAGGTATAATTAACCATTTTGCAATGTTACCTATCGAACAACTTTCAGAAGACGCTTAAGAATCTCGGAATAAAGACTACAAAAAATTTAGATTACACCACGCAAGAAAGTGCTCAAGATCTGCTGCAAATGATGATGTAATTCACTCGTTACTTCCTACTTCTTATCCAAATTTACTGCCTCCGTGGTCGAACGGTTACCATGGACTGCCACGCAGAGGTCCCAGGTTCGATACCCGGGCCGGGAGAAATACTTGTATGACCTACATTTATTTCTCTCGTGAGTTTGGGTGTAATTTGTGGTTGTCTATGTGTGTGTCCATGGCACCCGCGACACAGGGTTTCCCTAGTGCGGGGCTATATTGAGTGTGTGCGTTATTATTATTATTATTATTATTATTATTAAATATTACCAGTAACCGAAAACCTTACGATAATAATACGATAAAAATCCAAAGGAACTTGACGAGCAGACGCTACGTCTATTGAAAGTGGACCAACTCGTCACTGATTCTGAAAAAGATATTATATAACAATAATAATAGGCCATGACAGAAGAGCGCGCTAGAGTCTAAAACAGATATCCGAAATAATAAAGTAACTGGTCTAAATTTCCCATAGTGAGACGGGTTGACGTCATCATATCGGGTGCACAAAAATAAAAAGCTATCTAACAAAAACTCAAGCCAATTTCGTTCAATATGTACGTGTGGGCGCTGGCTGGGCAGGCTCAATACATTGCAATCGGGTCTCATCAAACCGTGCCTGCATTGACCCGGAAAGAACCACGTCCTTCATTTCTATGTATTGCCGTTCTTTTTTCATTGCTTTATATTCTGTGGTTCGTTCACACGATTGCGGATCACAAATTTCTGTGTAAATATTGTACTTTTTTACCACAACATTTTTTTATAATATCAAGTGACTGGACGAACATGTCGTGCGCTTGATGTTAAGTTACGCGCCTGTCCATAACAGTTGCAGTGCCACTCAGAGTTCTGAGATTCTCAGTCTCTGAGTTCTCAAAGATCCGAGGGGCACTGCCACTGCGCCCGTCACCCTGAAACATAAGTTGACAAGTCCCATGTGCCTGTAATTTCACCAGTATCTAAGGGATGGTTGCATCTCGACATATCGCGCCTCCGGTGAAACAGTGACTTAACTTGTATCTGTAAAATTTACAGAAATAGTACCGTCAAACTTGGCATCTTGACCATATTTTTTGACATTATTGTCAATAGCTAAAAGAATTGAAAGAACTTTGAATATATAATTCACACAATAGGCATTGTAGATTCAGTGTTACGGACTATTTTTACGCCATTTTCTTTAGCTTTTATAGAATATATAAAATAGAAACTTTGTAAAGATGCCACAAGCTTAGCAACTTTACCTGCTGCCCATTTTACGTAAACCATACAGTTCAAAAAGTAATATGACAAAGATCGAGTTAGTTTTACCATTAAGGCTACATTCTGATTGATTTAATAGTTATTTAGGCATGTAAATTGGCAATACAGGGGTGTGGGTAAAGTTGTTAACAGTTTTACTGTTATTTTACAAACGAAATCATGCGCGTTCTTCGTTCTGTAGAGACTGGCGACTACGCGACTCATGAATTGCGCGAATTTTTTAATTCTAATTATGAACCAAGAAATAATTAGATTAGCAGTGTAAATACCGTGTAAATATTGTAAAAAAAAGATAATTGTGCAAAATTGATCCAAAATAATAAATACCCCGCATGATCTTATTAACGAATAATGCGACAACCATTGACTTACAATTATATGGACGTCGGGTCCGCGCTAAAAAGTGTCCGAACTTATAGGGCGTTAAAATCATATACAGAGCGTCATTCACGCTTTAGTCTTCGTTTGTTCGACTGACAGCGAAGCAAGCAAAATTAGACAGTACTGCGATGACATTACAATTTAAATTCAACGTTTTAGCTTTTTCATATTCCTTTACATGTCACTACGTTTAAATAGGTTGACTTGGGACATTTTTTTCGTGGTTTTTGTATTAGACCCGTCGTCCATTTATTTGTAGGTCAATGGCGACAACTATAAAACTGTGAAGGTTATTGCGGATCCATTTTTTAAATGAAATTAAACGTTACGTCAAAGTACTAATAACGACTGTATATCGAGATATAAATGGCAGGCGTGACACAATCAGGATGATATGTCACGGTGATAGAAATGTAACGCTTTTCCCCATATATACAATGTGCCATTACGGTACACTATCGTATAAAAAAAATACAACAGCTTCGTACTTATGGTGTGAACACTTTAGTACTATACTCCGTCCAACCATTTAGTTAACTTCTATATATAATAATATGCATGCCTCCGAAGTTCCGTGATTATTGACATACAACCATCATTGACTTACAAATAAATGGACGACGGGTCTAATGCAAAAACCACGAAAAAAATGTCCCAAGTCAACCTATTCGAAATTTAAATTGTAATGTCATCGCAGTATCGCGCTGTCCGTACAACAAATGAAGACTAAAGCGGAGTGTCGCGCTCTGTATACGATTTTAGCGCCTTACAAGTGCGGACACTTTTTAGCGCGGACCCGACGTCCATATATGTAATTGTAAGTCAATGACAACCATAGACAAAAAATGCAATACTTCCCTGACTCTTATAATAGCTCCGATATTTATCGACCCAACATGATTATAATAAATTCTTATTCTCTACTAATTGTCGGAATATTCTTCATATGAACGGGAATCATCACTAGAATCCTCATCAACATTAATTATTAATTCCTTTTTTTCATAATTAACACAAATTGTCAAACGCAACATCACGATCCCAATCAGACAATAGTTTCCTTTTTCAACCTACTCACAATCACCATTCAAACTTCTTCATAAATCAAATCGATTATTATAGAAAATCGAATTGGAAACGCATTAGGACATCACTGCTGGACTAGAATTAGAGCTGTCAAAGTAAGTCAATGTGTCAAAAGCTAAATAAATAGTTGGACATGGGTTGGAATGAGTATAATGTCATCTAGCGGTAGTCATACTACACGGAATATTTGCAATCCATACACCTACCTAATTATATTGCACAGGTATAAACCGAGAATAACAATCGCCACTTTGCAAGATCCCCACAAACCTTTCTTGGTTCACTGACATTATCAGTCTTTTTATACCAGCTCTATAGGTATATGTCTATCTATCTATCTATCACAAATATTATATTATTATATATGTATGTATATTTATAAATATAATGTGATGTTTAATAATTTCTATATGTACGTGTAAATGTTTATATCTAGCACCCCGCTTTTACTCATGTTTAGTCTCTCTCCAGCCTAAGGTTGTCCGGAAGAAATCACTGTACTCTTACCCTGGTAATGCGTTTAAATTTAGTCCTGTAATCTCTCTATGTATGTGGTGCTAACAATAAAGAATTTTCTATCTTCTATCTAAGTTCTATTATACTTGTCTCTACGCACTGTAAACTTGACCTAACATCACTAATTCCAGAAAAAGAATCCCACGGGACTGTCCATCGAGATAATTAAACTTGACATTGATTAAGGTCAATTAAGACGTTCGTTCTAGGTCAGTGGTTCGTCACGGCTTTGCTATTAGAAGTTCGGTGGTAACTTAGAAGGATAAAGGTTGTTTCTTAATTGAGAGATCGATGGTTCGAATCCCTGTGGGAGGTATGTATTATGACCTCAATTTCTAAGCAATTAAGGCTGTTAGTCTTGCTATATTTCCGCATCCCCGGGAAAAAATTCAAGATTCAGTGTAGTCGAAAGAAAAAAAGAGACTTCCGAGACTATTGCGACTATTCAAAATATACTATAGGCTAGAGGTCTAGCTAGACTGTCAAAAAGCCCCTCAGATCTTTGCAATTTTCCTTTCACTTGATACCTTAAAAAAACACTAAGTAATGTACGGAACTATAACCTTTATTATGTAGTTCATCATTTCATGCTTCACTGATATATTAGTAGTTACTACTCAGATTTAGTAGGCCGTTATAGCTTAGGTATTTTCGATTTTCAATGAGAGCGACGTATCTGTTACGTAGTAACTATTAAGAGGGAGCATGCCAAAAAAGTTTTGACGTTGGCTCCGCCCAAATTTGTGAAACAAATATATGCCTGAAGTTTACGTGACATGCGACAGGAGATGTTGAATTTTGCGCATTAAAAGTACCAAATTCGTTTTAGCGGAATAACTCTAAAACTAAAGGGATTAAAAAAAAACGTAGTGACAGGTCTCGATCATGCATAAATATAATTAATTATCTAATTTTTGTCCTAATAACCATTTCATAAGCATTTCGAGGATGAATCGAAAAAATGTGAAAATTAGAGGTCATTTCGTGATTTTTATCTGTCAAGGAAACTTTATTGTTTTATGTTTCTGATTAATGTCTATGCTTGAATATATCGTGTACTCATACAATATTTTATTTTTAACTTTAAAGTGGATATACCCCTCTAAAATCAAATCGAAGATTAGGAATTTTTCCTCTGCTCCCTCTTAAGTAATCTGTGGTATTGTGAGCATTAGTACCAGCTGTGTGTGCTGTAGTCTGTGGCCCGCCATAATGTGCGTAAGCCTTTAAAATATTTATGTACTTTGAGTTTTTCTTGCTAATATCAATGAATTTTTTGTCGCGATTGGCCGCCTCTAAAATCTGGTCGCCCTAGGCCCGGACCTATGGTGGCCTTAGGGCAAATCCGCCACTGGAGCAAGCACTGAGTGTGTGTCCTCATCCGGGATTGGTGGTGACAGCGGTTTTTTTTTATAAGTTCCCGTTATGAGCATAAAAAATAAAAATAAGCGAATGGGACTAAAATAATATGAAGGACCACTTCGAATTTCAAGCAGAACGCACCTTTTTAGATTTGACCTGTAAGAGAATATTTTTACTTTAAGTTAATGCGGGTTTTATTCTCGTGAACGCGGTAATTAAAGTACAATTTCATCATGTGACAAAATTTTATCTATTATGTATTCTCAAAAAGATAGGTAGACCTGAAACTTTGTCGTTTTGTCAAATTGCAAATATATTAATTAAAAAAAAAGAATTATATTTTCTCAAATTTTGATAAAAGTATTTATTTTGTATACAGAGTGTGTTTTTTAAATGGGTATGGGGAAATCCGAAACCATAGAAGATACAAGGAAACTGTCTTAGGAACCATTAAGTATTTTTTTGTGTATGAAAAATAATATTATGACTTAACTTCTGCTGTCCCTATTTTTTCTTCTCCAGACAATTAAATCAGACTTGTAAGAAATTCAGTCTATTATCATTAAAAAAAAATTAATAAATTTTATTAATTATATATAAAAAATATTTTATGAAATCTGAGCAACTTTGGTTGTCCCGATTTTTTTCGTCCGATACAATGAAATGATCCCTTCGTGAAATTAACTTGATTAGCAGTAAAAAAAAAGCCACTGGCTTAGTTGGCATATGGCACGGTTTACTAGAAGACGTCGGTTCGAATGCGACCGGATCGAAGAAATTTTTCCTAAGTGTTCGATCTTTGTATTAAATAATTATAACAAACTGGTGGAGTGATTTCACAATAAATAATTGAATATCAATTCAACACAAATTTATATAACTTTTTTATTGAAATCGGTTACCGGAATTCATCTTCTAAAATGTAAAAGGGACCAATACTAAGGTACCCCACTTTCCAGCAAAAAAGAATCATCAAAATCGATTCTCAAGTACCGGAGTTATCGCGTAACATACGTACAGCCCAATTGAGAACCTGCTCCTTTTTTTAAGGCGGTTAAAAATAGTTTCATTTCCTATATATAACTATTGCGTAAATCTCCGAGCTCGATATCGTTATATTGATTAAACTCTACCTGCTCATTCGTAAAGCAGATTCCCCTGAGAAGAATCACCGAGAACCTCTTCACACTCAGTCTTATGGGCTCATATTTATAAAATTATTAAGTATCTTATTGGCTAATAAATAAAAGTATTCGTGTATTCCATAACAAGCCTTTTGTTATCAAAGTTAGATAAATGGTTGGTGGTTTGAAACTTCCATTACGTGTAACAATTCCATGGTCATCTGTCTATCCCCTGCTAGGGAGGAAAGATGGCTGGGGAGAAACTCGTAATTAAGTGGTTTCAGGATCGCGTCCCTTGATTGGTGTTGAAATGAGTTCGGACAACGCTAAGCGCCGAGAGCTGGATGCAATTTTACACGTCATTTTTTGTGTAAGTAATTTGTAAATCTTAATTTCTGTATGTAAACGTTTACACGGGTAATTACGTGACTGGCGTGGCTGTCTTCACTACACAAGGGTAATATGAAGAAGGCTAAGTTGTTTTTATGATATAAAATGACGGGACGAACAAGTCGTGGTGGTAAGCGACACGCGACACGATAATTGCAGCGCAATTCATAGCTTTAAATAGCAAAGATCTGAGAGACACTGCACTGTGCCTGTCACCCTGAGACATAAGTTGACAAGTTCCATGTGCCTGTAATTTCATCAGCACCCTTACCTTTCACAACCGGAACTAAGTAATGCAAAGTCAAAATAACTGACTTCCCTGAGAAGAACGAGCAAGAAACTCTAGGGACTGATTTTTTAAAATAAACTTAAATGCATTTGTAATCAAATTTGTGTGGAATCTAGACTATTTTACATCTTTATTTAACACGTAGTCTTGAATTTGTAATATGACTACAAAAATGCTTAAATGTAGGTTTAAACTTATAAAGTGATAATTTTAATATATGCTCCGGAATCTCATTGTATCATGTTCACATTCACACGTCTGGAAAAGGTTAGGTGGCAGTACTTCCTTGGACGAACTCTTTGACAAGGATCTATAATGCTACTAAAAAGGTTCAGATGACAAAAAGTTAATGAGCGTTTTCGAATCGCGTATCAAGTGTTTTACGTAAATTGGTTCCTATGTTCATGCGGTACCACTGCGTTTAGTGGAAATACTTCAAAACGCGCGTCAACGCGTATATGCATTGACTTACAATTATATGGACGTCGGGTCCGCGCTAAAAAGTGTCCGAACTTATAGGGCGTTAAAATCGTATACTATACGTTATAATCTGACTGACAGCGAAGCAAGCAAAATTAGACAGTACTGCGATGACATTACAATTTAAATTCAACGCTTTAGCTTTTTCATATTCCTTGATATGTCACTACGTTTAAATAGGTTGACTTGGGACATTTTTTTCGTGGTTTTTGTATTAGACCCGTCGCGTGTCGTCCATTTATTTGTAAGTCAATGCGTATATGCTTTAGTCTGTTGATCCTAGAATTAGACTACAAGACAACCTGTGTATTTTTTGACATTGAACGAAGATCTGAGTGACACTGCACTGTGTCTGTCACACTGAGACATAAGTTGCCAAGTTCCATGTGCCTGTAATGTCACTAGCACCATTACCCTTCAAAACCAAAACAGAGTAATGCTCACGTTACAGCTTAACGGCAAAACTAGGTAAGGTGGCAGCACTGGATGAACTCTTTGACAAGGACCTCTACTGCTACTTTTTTAATGTGTATGACGTTTAAATATTGAAACCTGCGAACCTTTATCTATTTATTAATTATTTTGTCATGCGTTCCTCTTTCTATACTAAAGGAAAGTATATTCGGATCACAACAAATGATGTGGCCTAGTTTTTTTTTATACCGTCCCTCGATGTAGGCACGGGATCAGCTAACTAGTCCTAATGGGTGGGGGTTTAATAATTATATTGTTTTTTTTAAAATTATATGTATAACATAATATGACTTTATTAATAAATGCGAACATTATATGTTTTATTATATTATGACTTTAAAGAATTCCTTATTTCTTAAAATCAAATGTCACAATGTAATTTCTATCGCATCATGATTTATCTTTGATTATTTGATATTGTATTAATTTTTTTAAATTTTTTTTATGACGTAATATAATGTAAATGTGACTTATAATGGATATTGTAAATGGAATGCTACGTACTTGTTTATTTTATAATTAATCGTGAATGACGTAATCACAGAATTGAAATGTAATATTAATGTAATGTCCGTTTTACAAATGTTGAATGGTATTGATAACTGACTTGTAACGTATAATATTGTTACCAATATAGAATTTAATGTCATTTCATTTTTATATAATTTGCAGTTAACAATTGTATTCCAATTGCTGGTGCAACACGCTGAACTATTTGGCCTTATTCAGAGTGGCGACAGGCGTGGATGCGTGTAAATTACTGTAAATGAAATGTACGTTGACGCTGGTTGCGTTCACTGTCGCCGGCCTGTCTCGTGCGCGCGCGTTGTGAGGTTCAATATTGGCTCGGTCCGTCTGGATCTACCCGCTCGTAGACGCTTCGGCACTGTGAAAGGGAAGACGCCAAGACCCGTGCGCCCGCACCCGCCGCCGCGCCCGCGTGTGCACTGTGAACGAGCCCTAAGAAAATCTTTCTTTACTCTTTATTTATTTAGAGGTTTTGATCATTATTGGCTGTTAGAAGCAATATGTTGGCGCGCAGATTCGCACGTTGCACAGTACCCGTGAAGGTGACACTTTTCAAGGCATTCTGCCAATGCTTCTATACGTGTAATCTGTGGGTCAACTTTACGCAGAAGATAATCAACGCCCTGCGCGTTCAGTACAACAACGCGTTCAGGGTTTTATTGGGTTTGCCACGGTACTGCAGCGCATCAGGCATGTTCGCGGATGCCCACACGGATCGTTTCCATGCTATCCTTAGAAAGAGAGCTGCCTCATTAATAAGTCGTATCCGTTGCGGCACGAATGAGATTCTGCGCGTTGTGGCTGGTAGAGTGGATTGCCCGATCATGCTACATTGCATGAAAATGCATTTAAAACCATGTCGATGACTTATTTGATATTTAATTTAATTTGTTTAATTATTCTATGTTTTTAAGTTGCCTTTTGTTTATTTTAATGTGTGTAAACCTATTGAAGTATCTAAGCTAATATTATAATTGTAAAATATGGGCTGTAGTTGTCTGAGAATAAATGATTTTTGATTTTTTGATTTGATTATTGAACATGACAGCCCCATTACAAAAACGATACCTCAAGGAAACAATAAAATACTACCTAGCCAAACATGTATTACAAAAAATTCGCGGCACTACATTTTTGTTCCGACAAAACGTATTGAAACAACCCAACATTAAATAAAAGTAATATTAAACACGTAGACTATGATTACCGTGTATGTTTACAAATCAATGTATCTCTGTATTTATCTCTCTTAGAAAAGTTCATTTCCTATGGGATTGCCGGTAGGATATGTCTTACCGGCAATCAAACCCGGGATCTCCTCATCTAGCGCCCACAAAGCCAACCTAGCGGTTAGCGGTTAGGCTAGCGGCGGCCAGCGATCGGCAGTTTAAAGAAACACAATGCCACAATATTAAAGAACGAAACAATCGGGAAGCCACACGATGCAATCGATTAATGAAAAAAAAATTCATTCCCCTTATTGAGCCTCTCATCTTGACGATGATAAACTATTGGTGAGAGAAAAAAAAGTCTATATAAGCATTGACTTTATTTGTAAGTTAATGTATATAAGAATATGATCAATTTCGGTTCTTGACTTAGGGTAGACCTACCCTAGAAAAAATATGAAAATCTTTTTCAGTATTCCAATGTTGCCATTTTCTAAAACCCAAAATATATCTTCGTTAATCCGTGTGCGTGCACATAAAGCGCTAATACATAATTCATAAGATCTCTGTTCCACACAGATTTCAAGACTTGGAAAGGATAAAGGAGGAACATCGTATTATGCGTGCCCGAAAACTGAATATTTTTCATATTATTTATTGAACATGGTGGTTATAATAACATACCTACATGGGGACATTACGACGAGAATAGACAAATACAGAGACATTCATACACTAAGACAGAAAGATAATACATTTTTTTTATTAACACATAGTGCCGGCTTTACCCACGATGTAAAGTGAGCGGCGCACCCGGGGTTCGGATGTTAGAGGGCGCTATAAAGAATCTGCGTCTCTTGTGGTGCAAGCGCAATAAACGGGTTATGGCTCCTCAACATCATTTATAAGTGCACCATTTGCACACGAATTTCCGATCACTTGGGATAAATATATTTATGTATTTTTAATATAAAAATATATTTATAATATAACATATTTTGAGATCTAATTATTGCAATGATTGCGTACAATACTTTTTCTACGAGTAAATAAAACAGTGACACATATTGAACGCATATTTTGTTATCTTTTTTGTAAGGATTCATGGCCCGGTTGCAAGACCCTTAGGCCAATATAACCAATCGGGAGGCAGTAGTGTTTGAGTTAAGTAGCGTCATAATTTTGATATTTTAATTATCACCGACAGTTGGATTTTGATTCAAAACTAAAAAGATATATGATACGAGCCCTGTACCCCAGCTACGGTGGGGTCGGGCTCGGCCTGCGGCGCGAGGTCCGGTTCAGTTTACGGGGCGTGCTTCAAGCTCCTCGATGGCACAGCAGTTAGTACTACGGGCGCTTGATGAGGAATTCGATTCCCGATTTGGACCAATTTAAGAAACGAACATTAAATTTCTAAGTTGGTTTTGGTCTGAGTATTCTGGGTTATCGTTGTTTCGATATTCATAGTACAGGAAATTCGGCAGTAGTTTGGCATTTTTCCCCCTATATAGATACAACAACGCTGTAATAAGTATCTCATTTCCACTACATCGGGAAGTATGCCTTACATTTTTACAATTGTGAGATCTTATACTCGTAATCTATTACGCCTCCGTATATTATCTCCATCGCGATAGCGTGCATACGCTTCGGGCTTCGCCCCCCGCGGATCGCGGCCTACGGCCTCGGCATTTATCACTTTGTTTTAAAAAATTTAACTAACTCTTTAATGGCGACCATATTTAAAAATTGCAAAAATATGTTTTTTACCACTAATTTTTATCAAACAACCTTAGAAATCTTTTCGTGCCAATTTTCAGTCCAAGCAAAGCAAGTTTTTTTAACAGCCATTTGCATAAAAAATTACGGTTATATCGAAAAATGGCGGAAACAAAATTTTTACCCGAAATTATGATTGAAGCCATGCCATTTTCAGTTCAATTACAAAAAAATTATCTACCACCAAAAAAGTTTGTATGGCAGTCATATTGAAAAAAGGCAAAAAATACATTTTGACCGCAAATTATAATCAAAAACTTGTAAACGCTTGTTTGGCGGCCATATTCAAAAATGGCGAAAAACCAACTTTGATCACAAATTATTATCAAGCACTCTTAGAGACCCCCATATGCCAATTTTCAAAGGGATCTGAGCATTTTTTTCTGCCGCCAACGAACGCTTCTATGACGGCCATATTTGAAAATGGCGAAAAACTAATTTTGAGGACAAATTATTATCCGGCACTTCTAGAGGCCTTCACATGCCAATTTTCAGTCGATTCAGAGATTCTTTTTCGGCAGCTATTTTTAAAGAAAAAAAACACATAAATGGCAGCCATATTAAAAAATGCGAAAATAAACTTTATTATGATTAAGGACTCCCAAAGGCCCTTGCATGCCAATTTTCAGCCGGATCGAAGCAAGTTTTTCTTCGGCCGCCATTTTTAAATCGCCAGCTTGAATTTTTTTAAATGCAGGCAGTTGACCAGTGTTACTCTCTATGATATTCCTTCGAGCACCTATCTCTAATAGTTTCCGTGATAGGGGACTTTGAAATTTGTATGGCGGCCATCTTATTTATTTGAATTTCGGACATTTTTTACTTCTCGCGGAAATTGACCAGGGTGTACCTCATAAAAGTGCACAAATATTCCCTCCATATATTACAGTTTTTGCAGGCCGTTGATCACTCTTTCATATTTTCCATATTCAGGTCCTCTCATATTTGATTCTTTGCTTTGGAGCCTATCCGCGTACAACGGTATAAATATTATTTTCCCACCATATCGGGAAGTATGCGTTCTACTTCTATCAGTGAGTACTTGGTACTTGGTACTTGGTGGAACGGGCTGGTATCCGCAACTCGACATCAGTGAGTAAGAACTTGTAGCTTTATATATATAATGGTTTATGAAATTATAATTAACAGATTAACGTACAGTAGTGGTTAGAGTAGACTGCTGAACTTTTATCTAGCTGACGTAGCAATTTCAGACAAATCGATAAAATTATCACAGTTTTTAATTTATCAGTACGAACTTCACAAAATACAATAATGAAAATGAAATATGTCGCCTGGGCTATAATGGTCGACCTTGGCGATGTTGGGTGTCCGCAAACTCAGTTAATTGGCTTCGATCAATGCCACGATGAGATTGAGAAGCCTCCTCTGCAAATTACGCCAGTTAGTTACGTCCTCGTAAAACGTAGTATGCGTAGAAGACGATATAGGTACCTACAAATCATAAGAAAATCATATTTATAACGTCGCCACCTGGGCTTAATAAGGGCACATCTGCAAAATGGCGAAATAAGTCGATAACTTTTTCGTGCTACCAAACTTCACATTCACAAATTATTTGATGTATAATCTGTCTTTTTTCAAGATGGAGTAGAATGACAGTGACAGTAAAGAAATTGTAATTATATTTTATTTTGGACGTTTGTATTTTGAAAAAGTATGTCTATATCTATGTCTATGAGTTAACTCAAAATGAGACAAACTTGTTGTGAACTAGTTCTTGACTAAAACAGTCTTTACTCAAAAATATGAAATTGTTATTGAAATTATTATTTCTCTTTTATTTAAAATATATGTGGTAATTAGGAAATCGTTCAGATATCGCTAATAAACTATGTATAAATTTTAATAATATTTTACGAGAAGTGAGTAATTAGTTTTTCATCCATTCCGAAAACTGCACTTTTTGAGTTAATGCGATATGCCGAAAGTGCTTATACTAAGTGAAAGTCATAAAAATACCGCTACATGAAACAAATTATGTACACGGTAAGTTTTATAACTCTTCCAACAACAATAACAACAAAAAAACATTAAATTAAATTTTCGATGAATTCTTTTGTAGAATCTTTAAACCTCTCCCCTGAAAAGTTGCCATTTCGCAGATGTAATCTTTTTACACCAAGCGTGCGAATTGAGAAGTTAACATTCCCCCACTATGCTACCGTCGCTTTTCTAACCATAAAGCCGGCCACATACGGTCGGAACCCCGTTTCGGAATTCCGAAGGCAGCAAAACCATACAAATCACGGACTTATCATATACATACAGTATTGTGACGATGTGACCTCCTTATATCGCCATCTCACCTATTTATCGCCTGTTCTCCGGTTCCTGGCCACTCGTTTTTAAATTTTGAATCATTCTTTAATAATTGCTTTGCCTCGCCATTTTGTTTCACTCCACTCACTCCCTGCCCGATTGCGACAGCGAACACGTCTTCTCTTTAATTTTTTGAACCGTTTACCAGTTACCAAAAATCTCTTGTGCAATAAACATTTTAAAGATCACAAATATTAATAAAACGGAATAATATTTATAAAACTGGATTTATTACCACTTTTTCTTTACCCTTTTGAATTTTGAACTTTAAACTTACTAAGCAAGATGTATGGAGGCTGCGGAGGCTGCGGAGGCTACTACACACTCTCCTGGCCACATTACAATCTACAGAACATTCCAAGCGATTAACGTTACAATCTACATTACGATCCACCAACGCCAGCAGCTCGTTTCAGTATTATTCCGTTCCAATTTTTATCCGATTTGAAATTCCGTATAGGGGCTAGTGCATTTGGATTCCCGCACGAAAAAAGCCGTTCTGAATGCAAATCTTCCATAGATTTTGTTGGGCCGCAACACAGTCGTAAATTCCGTACATTTTTTCGCTCCGAGAACATCTGAACTCAATGCCTTGTGTCTCTTAGCTGAGTCTTGTTATTCCGAACGGAAAATTCGAAACGAAATTCCGACTGTATGTAGTCGGCCTAAAACAGCGTTCCACCACTGATCCGGGACGACGTCTAAATTGACTTACATCAATGTCAAGTTTAATTACATCGTTGGAGTCTTGTTGGGAGTTGGGAGGTTTTTTTTGGAAACAGTAAGTCCAGGTGAAGGTCATATTTGAATGCCTCGGTATGAACTTGTGTTGATCGTCCTTTTTCTTTTGTTTATAAAGTCTTTTCGTGGACAGAATGATGCAGTTTATAAAAAGATAGCAGTAGAGTTACTTATTATTGGGTTGTTGAGAAGTATTGCCATCTTTTACTTTTTTTTATTTACTTTATTCTCTTTATTCGGTGCTGGTGAAATTACAGGCATATGGGATGTGTCAACGTGTTATATATATGTGTGTTATATCTCACGATTGCGGGCGCAGTGGCAGTGTCACTATCTGTTTATAAATACTTTATGTTTTATAGTTATAGGTAAAAAACACATACACTCCACTCATTTATTACATAACACACACACAAACACACACCTCTAAGCACAATACACATACATAGTATTTTGATTTATCTGTCTGGATTTTAGGAAATGAAACTATTTTTCCGGATTTAAATCGTGTATATTTGTTTTTTCAAACAAACCGACGTTTCGGGCCCTTTACAGGTCCCATGGTCACGGTTGACTGAGGTGGTACAGTCTTCAACCAGTTATGTCTAATATTGATGCAAACCACCCTATTTTTTCACTATAGTTACAATAGTTATTAATTAAATACCTTATTTTTAATTTTACAAAGAAAACATTCCAATTTACGCTATATTAAGTTTTACAAATTATTTTATTGAATGACTTTTTATTAAGTTCAATTTATTATTAATAGAAATTAGAATAAACTAAAACATATTAATTAGTACTGTACGTGTCTGGATTTATTAAGTGTTTTCTTGATGTACCGTTTTTCTAATGGGGCTGAGATATTCTATAGCGATCAAGGCCCCTGAATAAATAAAGATTAAAAAATAAAAAATAAGGCCTTTTAAAAAACAAATCATTTAGCTAGATGCGCTCAATTTCACGTGTGAACACACGCGTAGATTGTCGCGACTCAATGCGAATGCGAAATTAGGAAATGCGAGCCCGTTTCGCACCTGACATCACAGATTACCTTGAAACTTGAGGTATCTTAATATTTGAGGTGGCCCTACGAGTGGAGTGGAAATATTTCTTTAGGAAACGAAAAATTGGGGTAAAGTGTACGTACCTATTCTAACGTATCATTAATTGTGTCGTTCATTGTAAGACTGAATTATGCCCTTGTAATTAAATTTTGAAATAATGAGCTTTTAGTAATTTTTGTTCTCTGAGTAAACTAGCAATGCGATCTATGGGATATTAGTGTAATTATTGTTGCGTAATTGTTTGGGTATGCCTCGCATGACGTGCATCTTAAGGACATCTCCTACGTGGCTTTTTGACCAGGATGTAGTCCATGTGGACGATGCATTCAGGGTTATGCTGGAGGTCGTGCTAAATATCAGTTTCAGTCATCCACAGTGGTGTCACTGCTGTACTTCCGGTTAGGCATGGCGGTCTTGAAGTGCGTCGAATGCAGGATGTAGGCTTCGTGGCTTTTTTGGCTTCCTCTTATGGCTCTGCGGATCTCGTTGCTCGCATTTTAGCTCATGATAGTAGCGGAATTCGCGTGCCATTCCAATCAAAGGCTCTTGCAGGGTGTTCAAGCCTTTGCTCGAGTGACGAACGCTCTGACAATACCTGTTTGTAGAGAAATTGGGACGAAATATACAGTTCTTTGTTGGAGGGCGCTTCGTGTGCTGATATGGTTCGTCTTCAAGCCGATCGAAATCGGGAGCGTGGTCACATGCTTTGCCGTTTCCACAGTTAGGTACTCTGACAATGATGATAACTCTTAGATGGTAGCGGCTGCATTGCGTTTGGGAAGTAAGCTGTGTGAGCCGCACCGCTGTGTTTGTGGTACAAAGGTGACGGAAGACAGGTGAAATTACAGGCACATGGGACTTGTCAACTTACTGGCGCAGTGGTAGTGCCCCTCAGATATTTGCGATTTAAAACTCTGAGTGTCTCTGTAACTGTTATGGACAGGCGTGTAGCTTACCATCAGACGCACGACTTGTTGATGTTATAAAAAAAAAGACGGACACCATGGTTTAAGTTGCCAAAGATATGCGGGTCGTTTTCACAGACACCACGCTATAAATGATATTGTGCGACGGGCGACGGTGTCTGGCTAATGTCCCTTGCGTGCTCGAGTCCCCGGATCTGAGTCGGTTTAACGTTTTAGCGGAAAGGTGGTTGTCTTCTGTGGGACGCAACTTGTGTAAATACATTTCAACCTCCTCCTTTTTAGTCGGTTAAAAATATAAAAATAATTAGTAATAAACGCGTACGTAATTAGAACTGGGACATTTAATTTATTACACAAATTACTCAAAAGTATAGTCTATAATCTTTACTTTGCTGTAACAGATTTTCACTCTAGGTCAATCAAGGGAACTAATGGAATCCTGCGGCAAAAAAGAAATAAACTATAGTATAGTAATTCCTGTTAGAAGCTGCCATCAAAGGTATAGTAGATAGATTTACAACGACAGTGCTTTCCAGCCGGTAAAATTAGATTAGGTTAAACGAGCGCCTGGATTTTCAGCAACATGTAATATAAAAGTAAGCCGCCATATTTTTTATCCTCAACCTTAGAATGAAAATTCTTTAATTGATTTACCATTTCCAGCTAAAGCTGCTAAAGCAAAGATGAAAATATTTTTCGTGACGTGAAAAAGACTTACTTGTTTTTGAATAAATATTTTTCAAATCTTTTTAACGTATTTATCAGTTGAACTGTATTTTCGACGAAAATTAATTTCCTTCTGAGTTAAAGAAATGAAAAACGTTTCGAATCGAGTGAAGCGAAAAATCGACAAAGTTGTCGCAAAAAATTCTCATCAACTTTCGACGGAATTATGTGGAAATATAAAGCAGTGGATTTATTCGGCACTCATTCGGGCGTCGGCTTCGTGAAATAAGATAAAATTTGTATAGCAATGGGAATGGAGGATGGAAAAGAGAGACGTTTTTCTATTACGCCTAACGCAAATATTTTTGTAAGGCCTACAGTTTGGTATTTATTCAGCAATACCTCAGGGACTCAAAGCAGTCAAACGACTTATCGTTACTTAAATTTTTATTGAATTGATATTCAATTATTTTTTGTGAAATTACTCCACTAGTTTGTTATAATTATTAATACAAAGATCGAATACTCAGAAAAAACTCTCAGAAAAAAATTCCTTCGATCCGGTCGGATTCGAACCGACGTCTTCTTGCATACCGTGCCAGACGCTATACCAACTAAGCCACGAACAGCGCCATCTATGATAATCTGTAATAGATTTCTCATAGATGGCGCTACGGCTAAAAAGTCATTAATAGTACATTACGATATTAGTGCGTAAAGATGGTTATAACATGCGAGGCGGAGTTTTATTATATTCATGTTATAACCAATACGCACGTATATCGTACGACGTTTTTTAACACACTTGCGAGGAAACAGAAAAAAAAAACATTTTATATTTTGTTCATTTTTAATTATTGAAACAGTTAGTGAAATTACAATTATTAAAATGATCATAATCATAATCATAATCATAATCTTTATTGCATCAATGTTGTAGCACATAAGTTCGTACAAGCTAGTGTCAGTTCTCAACATTAGCCCTGAAAGGGCATTGCAAAAGCATAAAAATAAAACTTAATATATCCAATAAAGTTAAACTTTTATAAATGAAATACACAACGTCCTATTGAATATTAATTGAAAACATACTGAAAATTAATTTAATGTTTAGAATTAGTCATTGGGTAAAAAATTAGTCATTGGATATAAAGTTAGTCATTGGATATAAAAATTAGTCATTGGATATAAAATTAGTCATTGGAAATTAAATTTGAAATTAAAAACTAAATCTCTTACATTCTACTTAATTTCTAAAAATTCTCTGATGTCATAACAGCATTTTTCTAAAAGGAACTCTTTTAACTTTTTGTAAAATATTACATCTTTTTCTACATTTTTTATTTCAGTTGGTATCTTATTATATATTTTTATTGACATATGGTGTGTTCCTGAACTAACTATTTGTAACCTGGTGAAAGGTAATATCAATCGATTTCTGTCTCTTAAACTACGCGTTTGAAAGTCTAGAGTTTGCTGATATAAATGTTTGTTTTTACGTACTAATTTACACATTTCAAACACATAAATGGAAGCAACAGTCAAAATCTTGCATTTAATGAAATAAGGTCTACAACTTTCCTTATCTGAAATATTTACCAATATACGAATGCATCGTTTTTGTAACACAAACAACTTATTTACCTCAGTACTGGTTCCCCACATAATAATACCGTAGCTCAGCCAAGCATTAGCATATGCATAATAGGCGATCTTTGCTGTTTTTAGATCTGTGCATTTCTTTAATTCATATAGAGCGTAGGTGAATTTAGATAGTTTTGATGCTACTTTTTCAATGTGGGGTTTCCAACTTATGCCTGAGTCTATCTCAACTCCCAACAGCGTACAAGAAGGGGTAAAGTCAATGGTAATATTTTGAAACGAGAATTTTGTTTTTAATGGAGTTTTTTGTATTGGTTTAAATTGCATTAATTTTGTTTTTAATAAATTCATTTCTAAATTGTTATCTTTTAACCAATCTAATATTTTACTTAGGCTATAGTTAAGCTGTTCCTGTAAATCTTCCCTATTTTGACATGGAAATACAATCGATATGTCATCAGCATATATTACACATTTTCCCCTTATACATCTTGTTATATCATTAATATAGATTATGAAGAGAATACACCCAAGAACGCTACCTTGGGGAATTGAACGTTCTACTCTTTCTTTTTTTGAATCTATGTTCCAAATTACATTATTTTGATGATCATAATAATCTACCCGTACAAATTGTTCCCTGTGCGTCAAGTAAGATTTCAACCAATCATATGCGTGACCCCGCACCCCCATTTCATACAGTTTCAATAGAAGAGTTTGATGACAGACCCGATCATAAGCTTTGCTCATGTCCAGCATCAATCCTACAGCATATTTCTTGTCATTTATTATATTTAAAATTTCATGTGTATAATCATAAAGGGCTGTTATGGTGGATCTACCTTTTCGGAAACCATGCTGACAGCCCTCAAAAAAAATCATATTTTTCACAAAACGAAGTCAAACGTGATGCCATAGTGGATTCAAAAATTTTGGAGAATGTTGATAATAGTGCAATGGGTCTAAATTGTTGGGGTTCATTTGCATTTGTTTTTTTAGGTATAGGTTTTATAACGGCAACTTTTAGCATGTTAGGGAATGATGCTTCATGAAAAGACTGGTTTATTAAGTACGTTAAAGGTTCAGCAAGTTCTTCTTTACATTGTTTTATTAGTGTAGGCGGAAATTCGTCAACACCGAAACTTGTTTTGCTTTTTAGAGATTTTATAATTTTAAGGACTTCGAGAGAATTAACCGGACTCAAATATATAGTGTTGTTAACGAAAGCAGACATGGCACGCCCTCGAGGTTCTGTAATATTTTCGTTGTGTCCTACTGATAAGAAATATTTATTAAGTTTATTTGCTATTAGATTAGGGTTAGTTACATCTTTTTTATTCAATTTTAACGTAATATTTTTATGCAATTATTTATTAGGTTTGTTTGTCCTTTCTTTTATAATTTCCCACATTGATTTAGTTATATTCTTAGAATTTTTTATTCTCTCTATATACTCACACTTTTTTGATGCAACTACTGTATTCTTTAGTATTTTTACATATTTTTTGTAATACTCTTTTAGCACTGTACTATTTGTTTGTGATTTTAATATATGTAAATGTCTTTTATTTTTACTTGATTCCCTTATACCCTTAGTTAACCATGTTTTCTTTTTACGTTTTACTTTTATTTGTTTTTTTGGTATACAATAATTTAGTAGAGAAGTTAGCTGGTCATGAAATATTTTATAGTTTTTATTTATGTCATTATCATTTGAAAATAAATCACTCCATTTTAATGATTGTAGATGTTTCTTATACAACAACATGTTTACTAAGCTAAAATGTCTTTTTTGGACATAATGTATAGACATATTAAGATTTAATTGCTGTATATTTTTAGCTAAAGTTATTGTGATACCTTTGTGATCAGAAATACCGTATTCGTTCACTGCTATGCTTAAGTTTGACGTGTCAAAGTTGGTAAATACTACGTCTAAGCAAGATGAGCTATTTGCTGTTATTCTTGTAGGAACATTTACATTTTGATGAAAATTATATGTATTAAATAAATTGATCATTGCTTTGCTCTGGTTCGAGTTACCCAGAAAGTCTACATTTAAATCTCCTCCTAGTATGATACGTTTCTTAGGGTATTTTGTTGTCAACAATTTTAATAATTTTTCTAATTGTAAAACAAATGTTTTCGGTTCTCTATTTCTATCTGGCCAATATATAACAATTAATAACGTATTATAGTTAGTTAACTCTATAGCACAAATTTCAATTATGTATTCTATTGATAGCTGGTTTATATTTTCATATTCGATATAGTCCATTTCCTCCTTTACAAATATACATACTCCTCCTCCTTCTCGATTTGTTCTAGAAAACTGGCTTGCCAAAGTGTATCCCTCCAAATGTAATAAATCAGTCTTGACTGTAGTTATCCAGGTTTCTGTGAAACCTAGCGCAGCAAAATTGCACTCTTCTAATAAAGTTTCTAATATGTGTAATTTATTTTTGATACTTCTAACGTTTTGGTATAAGAAAATAAGACCTTGTCTTTGTTTATCCTTTTTCAATTTGTTTGTGTCCTTCTGGTTTTGTTTACAACTATTTTTCTGATTACTAGTTGTGACGAAAGGACTTATCTTCTTCTTCATAGTTGTGTATTAAGGATTGTGGTATTGTTTTTCCTACTGGCAGTGTTGAGTTAACCATTATGCTGTGATCCTGTCTGTGTTTAATGTTTACATAATTTTTTTGCGATGTATTTAAAAAATTAGAATGACGTTTTGTTTTCTGGTAATTATGCTTTTCTTGTTTTCTGCGTTCTAAGCCATTTTCATTTAAATATTCTGATATCCATAATCCCGTATTTTTAAAGAATTTTATGTTTCCCAAAATATATTTTGTAACACGTTTACTTAGAAATTCAATCTTCAGCGCTCTTCGATTACCTCTCTTCCCTATGCGACAGACGTCTTCTATATATCCTGTGAGGTCAATTCCTATTACATCATAAAATATGTTAACAATTCTATCGTGTAACTCGTTTTCATCTTCATATCTAAATTCTTCAAGTCCATATAACACAATTATTTTTTCGTTGTTTGTAGTGCTTTTTTCTACGCCTTTTTCAATTTTTGCTGTATTTTTCTCGTGCTCTGTTTCTACGACTTCACACTTAGTTTCTTTATATTTCATTAGTTCCAAGTTGAGCTGTGAATTTTTATTTTCTAAATCTTTTATACGCTTCGTGTTATTTTCTGTTAAAGATTTTAAAGCGATAATCTCCGTTTCTAAGGACTTATATTGACTTGTTATATTCATGATCCGTAGTTGTACTTGGTTTTTTAATTATGTTATTATTATTATTACTATTCATAATGTCATTGTTTTGTGTTAGGGTAAATGTTGGAGACGACGAAACTTCTTGAAAGGCGGCAGAAGAGCATTGTAATTCGTCATTAGTTGTAAATAAAAAAGTATCATCAGTAGAAGTAGAGGGGCGCGGCTCAGAGCAAAACTTCTTCGTTTGTGGCCCAAATTTATTGCCTGAGTTATTTTGGCACTTATATTTGCTTTGTTTTGGATGGAATCTTCTACATAAGATTCTGCTACTGCGTTAGAACGCCAGCCGCCATGCCGCTTTAAAGTCAATATATCAGCTCCCGAATCAGCAAGTAACGTAGCTGACGTTCTTCTGAAACTGTATAACAATCAGCATCCGGCAATCCTAAAAACTTGGCGACTTCCTTTGGCATGGTACCGAATTTATTTATGCCAATAGGTTGCGCAGTACATTTACCTTTTTGGTTATTCTGAAAGAAATGATTACTTTTTCTCTTAGTCGTACGCAGAGCTTCATATTTTTTGACCACGTCATAAAATGGGCCGTCGATAATAAAAGATCGGGGTATTTTGTTTTTAGTGTTTGGGATTTTAACTAAAAGCATTTTGCCTTGATTTTCAATGTCTTTTGTGGTAATATTGTGAAGCTCTTGCCGTCTACATGCACCATGAATACCAAATATTAACGCAACCTGAAAAGAAATAAAAATGTGTTAGGTGAGGTATAGGTACTTAGCTTACAGACAGTCGTTAAAAAAATATGTAAAAGAGTATGTACAATTGTACAGTAGGTAGACCAATACATAAAATAAGGAGGCAAACTGACCTTTGTTGCCAGGTACTGGCTATCTAGAGCATCTTTTAGAAACTTTTCGACGTCATTTACTGACAGTACCTTAGATTTTTTCTTTATAAAACCATCAGAGCGTCTCTTTAAAAATGCAATTAGATTTGTATATAAATTAATATCGACACCATTTTTCATCTTGAGGGTACTTTTCAGCATAGAATATGTTGTCCACAACGAGCTAGGCTTACCTATATTTACTAGCTAGTTCATAAAAATACGCCAAAACTACATTTTCGGAAAATGACTTGGCATTTTTCATGTTTTTCCACTTCAAGAAATTTTCATACGTGGTTATGTATCTATCCTTGGATATTGACGGCAGCAAGCTGTCGCATGCGGTTCGCGCTTCTGTTAGTATATCCGGTGGAGTTGAAGTAATATATTGCTCATCTTCATTATTGAAAGTTGTCATTTTTAGATATTCACAATACAAGTACAAAGAAAAGAAAATTTGAGAAAAATGGCGCGAGGATTATTTTCTACCGTGGCTGCGTGAAAATGTTGGCAAAGACGCTAGAGCATGCAGCCAAGTTTTTAAATTACTAAATAAACTGTTTTTTTTTTTAAAATAAACTCAATCTGTGAATGCACACTGTTGCTTTCCCGCTATTTTAACAGAACTGCCTACTGACTGGCGCCGCGCGGCGATTTGTTCGAAATTTGAATAGCAACAGCGCGCTGCTCACTAGCTGGAGTCGTGCGGCGGCGACCAGTTCCATATTTGAAATGGCAAATAATACTGTTATGGAATTTGTATGGACTATAACTTACCTATTTGCTTTGGTAACACACGCGTTTTTTATTACCCGCTTTACATATTTAAAACCGGTGGAATTACATCGGCTTTACGAGCAAGGGTGTTAAAAAAGACTTATCGTTACATTTTAATTATATGTCTTAAAAATCGATACTGCCTTAGCTCGAATTAAATTTTTTTCCCGTACTAATACGGTTCATTTTGCTAGGGTCGAGCAGCTGGGACTGGCTTTATAATAATAATATTATATTTATTTGTTAGTAAATGTACTTGAAAAGAATTGTTAGAATTTACCATCTAAAATTTACGAAATTAGACAATTATGAAAAATAAATTACAATTATAAAATCAAAATTAAAAATTAAAAACTTTTCAGTATAAGAATTATTACAAAATAAAATTAAGAGTATAAAAATCTTAAAATTTTATTATGAATTGGTTGATAATTTATTTATTTTAGAATTTATGTTTTTACAAACGAAACTAAAGCCTTTTGAAAATTGTATATTGTATAGTGTACGTGTTCCATATAATTTAGTTGTTATAAAAAAGAATTATTGGTATATGTAACGTACCTACTGAATACAGCGGTTTTCTTGTAAAATTTTGAGGTAAGTCGTTCCCCTAAGCGTCATTATAATCAAAACTAATGTAGAAAGATATGGGGCTATATCAAGCACAAGTGCGGTCGTGTATGGAGTACTGCTGCCATCTTTGGGATGACTCTGCTACATACCAACTGGCCACCTTGTATTCATTTTGATAACCGTGCCAAGAGGCTTATAGGTGACTCGGAATTAGTAGAGGTGAAGCTGTAGAGCCTTGAACACAGCCATAAAGTTGCCCGCTTATAGGTATTTTACAGGATATATCACGGAGAGTGTGCAATGGAATTACACGATTTAATTCCGCCTTCCCTTTTCCATCATTGGGGGTCTAGATGTAGGCTTCTTCTACTCCTATGTTGTGGATATTCCGCTACGCTTCGATATTTATATGGCGAACGGCTATGGAGTGGAATTCCCTGCCTGCACACTTACACCCTGAGCGTTATAACTTGGGCCTTTTCAAGGCGAGAGTGAATAGGCGTTATTTAGGTTTCATGCTCCATCGTCGACCTCCTCGTCACTTTCCATCAGGTAAGATGGAGCTCAAATACGCACTTACATTTGTATAAAAATGTCGATTATGTTAGTTATAATAACCTAGTAATTTCTTTCATAGAATCCTTGAATAGAAGAGTGCGATGTATTATGAATTATGGTTATCAAAGACACAATGAAAATCCTTTAAAGGAGATTTTGTTATACGATAATTTTTTTTTAATTTATTCCATTTCAAAATTTTTATAAAAATCGACGATTCTTTATTCTTAATTCAAATAGCTTTGAAATTAATTTAGATTACTTGGAATTTAGTGACGTGTCAATACCGCGAAAGATCTTCTGAATTCTGGAATTCCGTCTGAACATCCATTTCATTTACATTAATTATTCCGTTGATTAAGGGTTCATTGTTTTCTTTTTTACTTATTCTTAGGGGATTAATGCTGCTATATTGTTTTACGTTTTTTAAATAGTTTCGATCTACATCTACATAAGTTTTGATTATAGTGACCCTCCATACCCACCCTTAGGGTGAACAAGAAGGCACAGGGACCTTCTCAGTCCGGTTCGAACCCCAAATCTGCCTGTTTGCACAGACTGTATCCGGTTCTCAAAAGGGTGAGCTACCCCGGATGCACATTTTTTTAAATTTTTTTTTATTTTATTTTTTTATTGTACTCGGCAAAATGACTGCACCGCGCCTGATGGAAAGTGCGAATACAGTCCAGAGATGAGAGTAACGGATGGAAAACACAAATATCTTCACTCCGTCACTATAATTTTTACCTGTCTGGCCAAATGCTTCTTCACACTACGTTTGAAGGACCCGATGTTATAGAGGGGAGGGAATACATGCGCCGGGAGTAGGTTCCACAATTTGATGGTTCGGCATAAAAACGAATTGCCAAACTTTTTAGTGCGGGACGGTATTGAACTGACCGTCCAACTGTGGCAACGCAGTCCGGCACGGGTGGTCCGCTGATGGAAAGGAGAGGAAGGGATAAGGTTGAATAACTCTTCAGAGCACTCACCGTGGTACAGGCGATAGAATACGCTAAGAGACGCTATATCTCTGCGAAGCTGTAACGACTCCGCATGCTCAGTTACATGAGGATCGTTGACAACACGGAAGGCGTAGCGCTGCAGTCCATCTAGGGCATCGAGCAAGTACTTGGCAGAGCCGTCCCAAAGGTGCGAACAGTACTCCATGCTGCACATATAGCAACCCTCCCTATTATCCAGATAGATAGTTGGCACACTCACTTCCCTTGGCGCATTGCACACCTAACGATAGTCACAGCTAAGCCGTTGACTCTAAAGTCCACTACTGCCGTCCGCTAACTAAAGCGCGCTAAGTAATAAATGGTCAAATAACTAAAAAAAAAAAAAAAGCACAAAATTCTCTTTTAAAAACAGTCAAAATTAGTTAACGAGTTCGACTTATCGGAACTTACCCTAACGATGCATAACTGAAATATCATTAACCAATTACAATATTCTAAAACTGGGTTAAGGTTTTTATGATATCTCAAAAAAAATTTTGTTAACGGACGGCAGACTACCAAATCTCCACCTTGGTGACGGAGCCGTAGTGTCTCTCCAGTTCCTGAACATGTACGCGACTGGAGGATCCGAAGAATATCTAGCTAATTCTGTCTACAGAAAATGTTACTAAATTCTGTATTGTTCTTCTTACAGTTATACTAATATTCACTATCGCACGTGCTCTTACATATGTATTATTTTATACTTTACTATGTATCCGCTCACGCGATACATGCAGCCGTAGACGCGTACCACACCTAGAGGTGCCGGTGTTAATTGCTAGTTCGGAAACTACTCTAGCAAACCATAAAGTTTTTAATGCCTGGGTCCGTCATTAAAAAAAAATAAACAACTTCAAAAATACGTCACGACAATCGTGTGTGTTATTGTTTGGGCTGGTGATTTCGGTGTTTATTTATTGAAAACATACCGTAAGTAGCGTTTTTTAAGTTTATCCTGAATATAAATGTTTATAAACTATACTTTAAGGAGTAATTTTATGGTAAACGTTAGAACCACTCAAACGGAACGTTATCATATTTATCCAAGTACACCAAAAATGTCATTAGTGCTTTTTAAATGCAGGATTTGCGGTGTATTACTGCATTTTATTTGAGATGTTTTTGTTGGTAGTACGGAGGGTATTTATTTAGCAATGCAGAATAATAATTTTTATTTATAAAAACTTGTATTTAAACTGAATACTTTTCTAATTTGCGAAACCAAATAGCCGCCATTTTGCGGTATAAGGAGCATCGCGTGAGCGGTTATATTTCAATGAACAATTTTATTTATAATATATGAAATATATAAATACATGAAAATACTAACGGTCCCAGCGATGGTATGTTTTCAGGCAGCTTTATGTGCCAGAGACCACTTGATGGAGTACTTCAGGCTCGGAGATGGATATGCGTGCGCGTCGCGACATGAGGGCCGGCTGCGGGCTATATCGCGGCGGCTGGCGAAAACATCCAAATTAGTGCATGTAATGGCATCGGCGCGGTCTACAACCGGTTACCGGATAGCGTGTGAAGTGCACCATCAAGAAATTCATTCAAATTTCTCTTAAAAACGTGTCTTGTTCAGCGATCGCTCTACACGTTTGAGCATAGTATTGTGTGATGCTATTAATCTATTGTTAATAATTTGACATAATTGATAATATTTTTTTGTATAGCTGGTTTTTATTATTATTTAATGAATTATTATTGAGATTTAATTATCGTATTAATTATTTCTTGTAAATCAATTTAGTTATCTTAACAAGTAGTGTTATTTTGGAATATTTAACTAAAAGTATTTGTTGCGGAAAGTTTGTTTGATTCAATACGCTATTAAGGATCTCAAGGTCTGAAATTAATTATTCTGCTCTATACTGCCCTCACGTTTAATGCTTCGACCTACCGCCTCTCAAACATAGGCCGGGAGTTCGAATTCAGGCTCGCACCTCTGAGTTTTTCGAACTTTAATTTGAAATTTACCATGAACTTTTCAGTGAAGAAAAACCTCGTGACGAAACCTGCACATCGAAGGTTCACAGCCCTTGGAAAACATATGAAGTCCTCAACCTTTTATGGCCTAAATCCTCGCCTGAGAGGAGACCTGTACCCAGCAGTGGGAGGTGTAAATGGGTTGATGATTGTGATCCTGCCCTGCCGTACATAACCTGCTTTACCCTACCCTGCTCTTTCTGTATAAAGTTAAAATTTAATTGTTGAAAACCGTACCATTCAATAATGATAATTGGACATCGCAAAAAAAAACAGAACCCTACAAAAGGAAAGCCATGGAAGCTTGGACAAGTTTTATTAACAAGTTTATTAGGTTGTTGTGATCATTAGACTGGTTTCAGGCTCGTTAGCCGCCTTTGAGCTACGTCAATATGCCATTAGGTTAAGAATACAATAGAATAATATTAAAACTTATTATATTATGCTTCTATTCACACTTCTCTTTTTTTTACAGATTTAAGAGTGGTTACACACGGCGACTTTAGCACGTTTCACGAACGCGCGATTGCATCGCTACACTTGCGATTTATAAGCGATTGCATCGATGCAAACGCGCGACCTCATCGATATAAACGCGTGACTGCATCGAAACAAACTAGCGATCGCATCGATGCAATCGCCTATAAATCCCAAGTGTAGCGATGCAATCGCGCGTTTGTATCGATGCAGTCGCGTGCTTGCATTGTGTTTGCATCGCTGCTAAAGTTGCTGTTTGTCGTAATTATTTTTTGTAAATCAATTTAATTATTCGTTATTGTAAAATTTTTGTGACTTGTAACTTTTTTGTTACCATTAAACGACTGTGGCTATGACTGTAGTCGTTTCTTACGTTTGCTTACAAATAACTTCTATATTTAGTCCCGTCTGTTGTTCCTAAGTAAAAACCAGTGCCTTTAGTGTTGAGTCGATGCTCTTTCACTGCTACGACATAAATTTAGTGTTTTTACCACATACCACATACATTTTTCTTCCGTGGTTTTTACGTTTGCATTTGATCTGTAAATTTTAAATTAGTTTGCAAAAATAGTTTCATTTTCAAAGTGAACAAAGTTGTTATCTATGTATATATACTTGTTTATTAACGAGTTGTTAGGTTTTCGCGATTGCTAAATATTGGAAACAAACTATGTTTTCGGATTCTTGGCCGAGAGCGAGATCGTGTAGCAACGTTGCATTGCGTCGGCGTTGCTGCGTCTGAGCGGTGATGCTGCGTTGTACCATATATTTATATCAATTAAGACACAAACTCGCGTTCAGCTGGTCGTTCAACGGTTGCGACCTTAGAACTAGGTACATGTCACATGGTGCGTTGAAAGGCTGCGTGGCAATGGAACGAATGTGCATCGCACAAGGGACCTGGAGACGAAGCGGGGTGGGGTGCTGCGGTGCGTAAGTTTGTTTGAAGTGCTATTTTGCGACACCGCACTGCTCGTGTGGCGCTCAATGCTTTGAAATCATAGCGCTGGGATGACGCAACCGGCAGCGCACGTGTGGCATCGCCATAAAAGTCAGCCGAGACCATGGGACTAGTAAAGCGACCGAGACGTTTGAAAAACAAAAAGTACCCCAGTTCAGTCCTTGCTTGTCGAGCGCTGAGAATTCACTTGTATCAATCGTGAGATTTTGAGTATACCAATTACGCCACGTTTTTCCAAAATTTCCCTAATGTGACATTTTCCCTATCGCACAAGAATCGAACCTTTGGGAGCATTGACTTACAATTGTATGGACGTCGGGTTCGCGCTAAAAAGTGTCCGAACTTATAGGGCGTTAAAATCGTATACAGAGCGTCATTCACGCTCTAGTCTTCGTTTGTTCGACTGACAGCGAAGCAAGCAAAATTAGACAGTACTGCGATGACATTACAATTTAAATTCAACGTTTTAGCTTTTTCATATTCCTTGACATGTCACTACGTTTAAATAGGTTGACTTGGGACATTTTTTTTGTGGTTTTTGTATTAGACCCGTCGTCCATTTATTTGTAAGTCAATGTTTGGGAGCATGTAATTTCTTTTTCGTACAAAAAATAAAACAAAAGACTAATGCGCTTTTTCTGCAACCCCGATAAGTAGGGATTTCCAATCGTTTTCGTCTAAGTTCATGCCGCGTAATTGGATGGAAGCTATATGTATTATGCGTATTATCGTTACACTAATGGGTACCTAAAGCACCCGCTTGAAAGGGTTGTAACCCTAACTAGCCGTGAACAGGTTCACGGCAATGAAATGGGAAACTTCCGGTCCACAAAATTAATTAAAAAAGTAAAGTTTAAAGAAAGGCCCTAAATAGGCCGAGAAACTGAATTACAGAAATAGATACATGAAGGTTGTAGACTTATAAATTATTACACATATACATATACATATACATATACAATAAAGGCCCATTTAGATGGAGAGAGTTTCTCGTCTCGAAGATACGATTATCGAAAGAATATAAAAAAACTTTCCTCGTCTAAACATTTGCGATTATCGACCGTCCACGTGAGCGATAATCTCCTCGCCTTTCAATATAACATCTCCGTGTAAACAGAACTCGAAAGCAAAAATCGTATTTCGAGTTTCTGTGCCAGCCGTTTCTACCACGAGTGCAGCGCGCGAGGGTGTTTTGATTATCACTGCTTTTCTAAGACAAGAATTAATGGAACAAGAGCGAAAAAAAAATTTCAAATAACGGTGAGTGAGTGAGTGCCTCTGTGGTCGAATATAGCGTGGGCAATATAGTATTTAGGGTGCTCTCGTAACGAATATGGCACTCTTTTCTAAATCCAGGATGAAAAGTCGTGCCCGCACTTTTCAAATAATGGCAAGTTGGGTATCGTTTTTGAGGTATTTGGGGGTGCTCATTACGAACATAGCATTTATTTCTAAATCCAAGATGGCCGACACGACTTTTCAAGTAAATGTACTTTTCAATAAACACTCCTCACTAACTCCCCACTCACTCCCTACTCACTCCCTACTCACTCACTCACTCACCACTCACTCACTCACTCACTCACCACTCACTCACTCACTCGCACACTCACTCACTCACTCACTCACTCACAACTCACTCACTCACTAACCACTCACACACTCACTCACTCAGCCACTCACTCACCACTCACTCACCCCTCACTCACTCACTCATCACTCACTCACTCACTCACCACTCACTCACTCACTCACGCACGCACGCACGCACGACCGCGCGCGCGCACGCACGCACGCACTCACTCACTCACTCAGTCACTCACGCACTCACACACGCACTCACTCGCCCTATAAATTTATCATAATTGTCAGTTTTGTTTGTGTCAGTAGTTATAAAATTTAAAAAAAAATATTATAAATCAAAATTATATTTCTATACAGTGCAATGAACTTAATATTATCAGCAGTTTCAAATTTGAATGGTTTTTGCATCATTTTGATATATCCATAGTCATACCGCAGTAATCACTGAACTCGAATGGCAATTCTCGCACTCAAAACGGTTCGAACCGATTTGTACGATAATCGTATGAACTTGAAAAAATGTCATACGAGATCGTGTTTAGACAAGTCGAAAACTCGTAAGCAAGAATCTCCTTACTACATATTTCTCCGTGTAAACAGTCAAGGAGGCGATTAAGTTGCTTACGAGTCTCGTATGACATAATCGTAGGCGAGATTTTAGTTCTTGCCTGAATGTAAACATTATGATACGATAATCTTATGGCGATTATTGCTTACGAGAATCGCCTACGAGTTTTCGTCTCGAAGCGTGCGAGAAACTCTCCCCATCTAAATGGGCCTTTAGCTTATTAACAGCTCTGACTGTTGTAGCGGTCGAGCTGAGAGTGACCGTGGTACGAAAACAAAATGAGAAAGTGAAGGAAGATGGAACAATTCAAATTGAAAAATTTAAATACATGTAAAATAAAAAAAATGATAGGATACAAGCGGAGAGAGGCGATACAAAGAGGTGAGATGACGGTGTAAGGAGGTCACACCGTCACACGCTTTACCTATTAGTGTAACGACTTTAATGGTGGAACCTTTCTTCTTCAAATCAGCTACCTATTCCTAGCAGAAATTGGCAAGCGCTCGGGTTAAAACCCAATAACGCTCGAAATCGAGTACAAAAGCTTTTTACAACTAAATATTTGTATAGATCAGGTTTTCTTCTAGTTGAGTTCTGTTTATTTTGTAATTCAAAATGAAAGGTTAACTTGTCATAATTTGATAATCTACAGGTAACGTACAATAAAAGCTTAAATATTAGAAAGTAAAACTAGGATTTTTAAATCATATGAATAAAATTGGGTCCCCGCGGCAAGGTGCCCAAAATGCTGGCAGCGTTCCCCCTTTGTATGGCTATATAAAGCATTTCGCGGTTATCAAAATTGGTGCTATTAGGCCTAGCGGGTTGAATGTTTCAGAGGCAATGGATAACATCTTTCTTATATAGATTTTAAGACTTTCGTGGTTATTCACTAAATGATTATCACTAGTATCAGGTTTCTTACCACGGCATGACTTCTTTTTATTTTCCCGATATTTCGGAACGGTTGCACGCTCCATGGTCACGGGTTGACTGGACGGCGGCAGATGACAGCTTTAAGATCAGATATATCTGTCTACCCTCTTGCGTTGTCGACGACTACCTTCACCGCGATTTGTTGTGGCGTTACCATTGTCACTCACTTTTTTCACACAAACCACACTCACTGTATCCACATGCGAAACTGAACTCGAGGTGTTTTTGTTTTTATTACTGCACGTACTAAGGACCAGATTCCATGCACTGGACAGTTTAAAACCATCATCACGGTTAAATGTTTTGTACTTCGTGATCTCGATCGCTTCTCGTACCAACCGTGGTATGTAGTGGCGTTCTGTCGAGAGTACCTGGGGGCTATGCAACTCGATCCAGTGGTTAGTGTCAGTCTGTGTGAGATGTTGTGCTATAGCCGAATTCTGTGCATCATTGTTTTTTACTGCTCGGATGTGTTCCTTCATACGATCGACAATTGTTCGTTTAGTCTGACCGATATACGAGCTTCTTTCTTTTTGTTAGTGGTTCATCGCTCGTTGAATTAGTAAATGAGTAAGTGAGATTGTCACTATCTTTACACCATTGTAGCCCTACAATTTATTGTATATGTGGTGTGAGTGGTGTTCTGTGTGTGTATGAATGTCCTTGGGTTTGTCATTCAATGTGGTTAATATGGAAATGGAATTGGATTTCCACTTCGTAAGTTTGAAATTTGCGCTATTTAAAATATCTCTTACTTGAATTGCTATTTTTGCTATTTTCTGCTCGTCATCACCACCCATTAACATGTCATCCACGTAAAAGTCTGACTTTATAACCTCAGCCGCATCTGGGTAGAGGTTTTGATACTCTTGTGCGAGTTGTAATAAACTACGGGTGGCAATATAGGGTGCATACTTCAAGCCAAAACTGAGTGTAGTCAATGTGGAAGTAGACAATGAGTGTGTCGGGCTCTCTCGCCACAGTACGCACTGTAAATTGTGCTGGTTACGGTTGATAAAAATCATTCGATACATTTTTTCTATATCAGCGCTTACAACAAATTTATGTTTTCGAAATCGTGGAAGAATATTCACCAACCCATCCGGCATCCTGTAACACTGCACCTTTGTATTGAATATCGTTTAGGGATTTACAACATTAGGGTAAGGCAACAGCGGTTGGGAAATGCCTTAGGCCTTTCAAGTCCTCTTTGATTGTTGGTGGAATTTGGAGTGGACGTAGTTACCAAGGCCTTCCTTGATCCAGTCGTTCCCACATCAGCGCGCTGCTCGGCCTTGTCCGAATCCAGGGACTCCATGGTCAGCATGGGAACGCAGGAACGATTAGAAATCCTGTAATGTTGGCAACTCACGCGAGTTAGTCTTTTCCTCCCATTTGTGCTGTAGAGATTTTTCGAGTTTAAAGCTTAAAAGAAAACCAAAAGGATGTCCTACTTTTCGGTTTCCACCCCCAAGCTATTTAGAGTTCTTAGATGCTTTGATATATTATCTACTAAGTTTCTCAGTGAGGAAGGGGTTGGCTGAATAATGTCTACGCTTATGAGTGATCGCAAATGGTTCATGATTAGAACTCTGAGATTGTTATAACGCCCCATAGCACGTGAATGGACAGATGTCTTCACAATAATCTAGAGAGGCTACGTTTAAAGCGCTGTCGGACAGACAGCTCCGTAAATACTTTAACTTATGAATTGGTTTTAAGTTACTTTGATGAATGAGAGCGTCAAACGTATCCCTGAACTCTAACCAGTTAGTCAAATCACCATTAAATGATGCCAATACAATGTCAGGAAGCTTAATGGACTTACAGTTCATGTTGGCATTCGGAATTGGCTGCGAAGGTTTGGGTTTCCAATCCTCATATTCCTGTAAAAAGGGTAAGAACCCTTAGAAACGAAAGAATAATAATTATTTTCAAATTCTTGTCTCTGTAACAATTGGGCATGATAATCGTATGTTGCCGAAGTTTCAATAAGGTCCTGTATAGTTTCGAACCATTCTAAAACCTCGGGAATTTTTGACAGGCGCAGCTGTAATTGAATGTATTTGTTCAATGCTTATCGGTGGCGCAAGAGTATTTATGAATTTGGAAAACAATGTAAGTTGCCCCTTAATTATGTCTCTTTTTCTAGATAAATATTTTAAATCGGTAGCGTCTTCCTTATCTTCATTGGATGTAGACATTTTTAACAATAGGTGCTATAAGTATTTCGAGTTACAAAGAAGTAATAGTTACTATAAATATTTCGAGTTAAAAACAAGTAATAGGTACTATAAGTATTTCGAGTCAAAAACAAGTAACAGATACTATAAGTATTTCGCGTTAAAAACAAATAACAGATACTATAAGTACTTCGAGTTAAAAAGAAGTAACGAAAAACTGAGCGGAGGGAATGATGAAAAGTTTAGACACGCGGTCGCATAGATTAGGTACTATGAAAATTGATTCGAGTAAGGAGAAACGAGAAAAAAAGAAGTGGAAGGAATAATATATAGGTTAAATACGCCGTCATAGAGGTTAGGTGCTCCAGATCACTTACTTGGTTGATTGGACTTATCGTTACATAGGTAGATAGGTATCCCTCGACATTTCCCCGCAATCAAGAGGTACGATGATATGATGTATGTGCGATGGTCTCAGGCGTCTTCTTGGCGGTATCCCGTTGACCACCGGTCGGCGGTACGTCGACTCAACACGGTTTGGTAGGTCGAGGTCACCATTAAGTAGGTAATTTCTTGGGTATCTCGTAGAAAATGTCTATCTATCTTGGTAGATGTGATGGATGGATTTCCAGTGTTCCAGTATTTCAATATTCCGCTCTCAGCGACGAGCTGCCGACTTGTGAGTTTCAGTATGGCCGGTGCGCTCCTTGCGATAAGTTTCAATTTACCTCGTTCTTCACGCCGCCTGTGTTCTTCTTGTGATGTTTGGAGGCAAAAAAAAACACAGGAATTCGGCAGCTTTGTTCTCCAATAAAGATCACGTCGGGGTCACCATGTTAAACCGTGGTACATGGTAAATGAAAACGCAGGCTGTGGCTTGTATGTTTCGTGTTGAGATGATGGATAAGAGAGAGAGAGAGCAAGTTTTACAATTTTACTTATATACTAGAGCAAAGCGCCCTCTGGCATCCCGGGTATACTTTGTAATCGATTATTCGACTAGCGCCATCTAGCGAGCGGCCACAGAACTGGGTGGTTTGTTTTTTACTAGGCAACTGACGTAAGACACCGCGATGCAGTGCCGCGGCGTAGTGTTAGCAGACGCTCACTAGGTAGCGATGCTAACAGGCCGAAATGTGTTAGAACCTGGTTTAAAACCCGGGCGGGTTGATTAGGTTTTAGCCCTCTGCTTGTCTCTGTTTCCTAGTAATTTTGAGTAAATCTAGAGCTTTCGCTAAACGCAAAGACGCGTTCGTTATTCTGAGACATAAGTTGACAAGTCCCATGTGCCTGAAATTCCGCCAGCACCCTTACCATTCCAAACCGGAACGCAGTAATGCTCACATTACTGCTAGGCGGTAGAAATAGGCAAAGTGGCAGTATTTCCCTGGACGAATTCTTTCGCAAGGAGCTCTACTGCTGGAAGAACTAAACGTATCAGTACCATGGATTATTGACACGCGTTCTATTATAGAAAGTAGTCACGTATAACAAGACACTATTTGTCGAAACTAGGCCAGTCCACGTGACCGCCCAACCGCGCCGCGTGACCGCCTCACGTGTCACACAATTAACAGAAAGGGTAACAGAAACATAATAGCTGTCCTTGATGTACTTGCGACGAAGTGTGGAATGGTATTTATTTAACTTACTTATTATAATAGAATAACAATTAACCTTACAACCACACAAATTACAAAGGTCCTGTTTATATGAATAAATACAGCAGTAGATTTCTACATAGTAGATTTATAGGGCGGCGCACGTGTGCCAACAGTACGCGCAGTTCCACATACTCGAGATCACTCCGCCATTTTCGTTTTGTATACATTATGGTCATGTGATTGTGAAAAGTGCCTTATTTTGCTAATTTGGAGTGTAAAAATGATAATGGATGTTACAAGTGCGACACTTGTAATATTTATTATCCATGGTGGTGTTTCAAATTATCGTTAAGTCTCTATTTTATTTAAATATAAATATTTTTGTTTCAAGAACGAATATAAACCTCATACCGCTGCAATATGGTTGCTTCTTTTTTAGAGAACTAAGTAGACATCCCGAATGTGTCGTCGTTTCCGTCGCGTCGTTCGTGAATTTATCGCTAGATGGCAGGTACATTGATTTGATTTAAACTTCAATATAAAATCAAAACGTCGTAACTTGCCTTAATAGGTATTAAACTTTTAACAATCTAGATTTTGTTACATATTTTTAATTAGAAACTGTGACCAATCATTATCAATATTTCAAAGTGTTTAACAGAAATATGATTGTGTGAATTTTAGCGACATAGTAATTGGGGCGGCTTAAGGCATTTCAATTTTTTTATCTTCCGTGGCCGTGACCATGTGTCCTGTAAATATATATGTAAATATATCGTACGAAGACATGGTGCAAAAAATGAATCATAGAAACAAAAGTTTGCAGTGAACAACTTGATACACTGACAAGTTGGAGCTAAGTTACTACGAGAATATTCCATCACGTAAAGTTCTGTGTCACTTAAGTGATGTCAACAAGAGTGAAACTCTCGAGTCATAGGTTTGAAATGGGTGGTAAGCTAGTCCGCAACTTGTCCTGTGTAGTTTAAAAATAGATTTATAAATCTTTTCTCGAATATCATGGTATTACATAGCGATAAAAGTAAATAGAAAGTTCGAGAATATTTAACCACGCAACCAGTCTTTTAAAAAATTTTAAAAGGCCGGAATTCGTGGTTAAAAGAGTACGAAGACTTGTGTGAAAATATTGATGATTTAAAAAAAATAATATTAAGTGACGGGACGAACAAGTTGTACACCTGATGGTAAGCGACATGACTACCCATAACAGTTGCATTGCAACTTAGAACTTTAAATCACTTTAAACTGCAAAGATTTGAGGTGGTACTGCGTCCGTCACTCTGAGACTTAAATTTGACAAGTCCCATGTGCTTGTACTTTCATCGGCACCCTTACCCTTCAAAACCGGAACACAACAATGCTGACATTACTGCTTGGCGGTAGAAATAGATAAGAGCGCAGTACTTCCGTGGATTAACGCTTTCACGTGGACCTCTACTGCTACTAACTTTCGATGATTCTTTTATTGTTGGAAAGAGGGCACCAGAGGGCACCTCAATATTTGAAGAAAATAGTCCACCTCTAAGGTTGAAAAATTAGAAGACGAATCCGGTTTCGCGCACTTTCCGGTACTGATCTAAGAAAGAAAATACATTTATTTGTTTACCACAATGACACCACAAAAGACAAAAGACAAAAAAAAAGAGAAAACGGAACAAAACAGAACTGAAACAAAACACGATCAAAACATTCAACGTAAAACATAAATATATAATTACGAAACAAAAACACAAACAAACACAAAATAAAAATATATATACAAAAATTAAAACAGGATCTCAATCAAACTTCCTTCGATCCGGTCGGAAGGAATTTTTTCTGAGTGTTTTTTCTAAGTGTTCGATCTTTGTATTAATAATTATATGTAGTAGAGTAATTTCACAAAAAATAATTGAATATCAATTCAATAAAAATTTAATAAATATATGTAATTCCAATAAAAAGGCCGATAAGCAAAATTTCGACGCCGGTTTTTAAAATAAAATAGTCATTACCTTAAGTCTAAATAAAAGTGCCTCATAATTGCTTTGGCAGCAGTTTATTCCAAAAATTTATGCGAATAGGAAATGAATGTGGACGGAAATGTGTCGATGTGTGTGTCGACCAGATTGAGAATAAAAATAGAAGCAAATTATTTGCTACTCCGCGAACCCAGTCAAGGATAAATGGCGCAAATTAGCTCCACTTGTTTTGAATTTTTTTTGCGTGAGTCTGACGTCGAAACCGCTAGACTGGTTTACTTCAGTTACTTTCACAGTTTGATGACACACGGTATTTTGCTTTGGGGTAATGCCATAGAATCTTTATTTTGCAGATACGTGCGTTTAGAGCAAATATAATTTAAAGATATTAACGTTCTCACACTCGCGTCACAGTACATTTATGAAAATGTAATTTATGTCGAGGAATAAAAATAGCTCTTCTTGAAAGTCATCTTCATAAAGTCACACATTCATTTAATATTACGAGGTTTAAAACTATAGTGAAACAAACACTTTAATACAAAAATTATTATACATACAGCTTCTGCGTAATTGGATGACAAAAATCCATGGTCCATCCACAAAGAGCAACCCTTAGGGTCGTATTCTAGAACTCTACTCAATGCTCAAGTCAGGATTTGAGTATGGTTTAAAGCACTCGAAATCATACTCAAGTCCCTGCCATTAGGGTCGTATTTCCAGTGTTTGTGTTTCAATTGTAATCCTGACCCTTAGACTTCCTTGCTTGTTGTTCTCAGAGGAATGTGCCTTACGAATGACCAGTACAGTTTACTGAATATGACGATTTCTAGTGTAATTTGCTTACCTATAAAATAAAGATGATTTAATTTGAGTTTATGCAGCTAATTATCCCGCCCGGTTTTAAAACTTGAGCAAGCAAAGGACTCTGAGGGTCGTATTCCAGAACTCTACTCAATGCTCAAGTCAGGACTTGAGTATTGCAGTGAGCACTGAAAATCATAATCAAGTCATTGCCATTAGGGTCGTAATTCCAGTGTTTGAAATCATACTCAAGTTTGCTCAAGTCCTGACTTGAGCATTGAGTAGAGAGCGAGGATTTCAAAGCACGAGACTCAAAACGACTATGCTGCAGCTGAACTCTATCAAATCAGTTTTATTCATTCATACATCAAAAATTAGTTATCGTTATTAATTTAATATCAACGTAATAAAGTAATACGTAATAAGAGTGAAATGTACCAACGGATGTATATTACATAAATAATGTAAGACAAATCGCGTACTTGTCGTACGGGTTTCTTTCTGTCTTTTGCGCATGTCTTGTGTAAGATAAGGACAGTTAGCTATTTGGTTATTTTGATTGCTTTTGTAATTTATGTGTATTGTTTGTAAGTATGTACTCGTATAATGTACTTTTTATTTTTTCTCTTTCTTACAGTACGGCATGATTTATGATGATTTATATGAAAGCAATTACAATTTATTTTTATTATTTATAATTTATTACATTATTATTTAATATATAATACGGAGAAATCAATTTGAATAAACTACGTTGCATAATCTATCAATAAAAAAGGAGCTAAAAAGCACGTTCGCTTCTCTACAACGAAAAAACAGCGTCTATGAAGTATTGCATTCTTTTGTCTGTGGTTGACTGTCAGAAATTAAGGAACTTCATCGGCATGCTTATTTCAAATGTTCGAATGTTTTCAAATATTTTCTATGTAATCGATAAATTTAATCAATGTGATCATTGTGAAAAAAATGAGTTAAAATAGAAAACTAGTAGTTAATGTAAAAAATAGACGTATAAATGGAATGTAATTCCATCCTTGGCTGGACTGAATGTAGCAGAGATTTTTTTGCAAGTTTGTATGTTGCAAGACGACATATTTCGTGGAGGACTTGACGCGGTGAATTCTATATGCAAATGAAAAAACATCGATTTGAAAGTAGTGTTTATTGTGCGATGATTATTTTGTGCTTGTACCTTGACAGAGGGGATTGCCTATCAATGACGCCTCCAGTCCTATAATGCTCTAAGCAAAAACCTTTTCCACCCTAGCATAGAGACAACACTTTTGCGCGCAGATTTTTGATGAGAAAGAAAGCGTTTCTGAGCTAGTGAGGTGAAAAAAGTATCATAATAAGTGCGAATTTTTTGAGGAAAAAACAGTTTAATATACTGTCACAGATAAGTGATTATTTATTCATGAATTGCCACTAATTATTGTTAATACCTTCAAATTGTAATTATTATAAGACACGAATATAATATAATATCTATGTTAACTCTCAAGTTTAAAATGTATCTAAATTATAAAATTTAGTAGCAATACTACTATGTACTAACTCCTTGTGAAAGAGTTCCTCCAAACTCTCAACTGAAGTTGCTACGTCTGCGCGGTTTCTTGAAATTGTATGAAAAATGTCATAAACAGCTTGTTGCGGGTTATCATTGCCGAAACTCGATGATCAAAGTTGCTCCATCTGCGCAGCGCCTTAAGCTCTAAGAGGCATTGCGGCTGTTATGGATTTTTTTATCATACCAAGTGACAGGACGAACAAGTCGTGTGCCTGGTAGTAAGCGACACGCCTGTCCACAATAATTGCAGTGTCACTCTCAGACAAGTCGCAATTGCCTGTAATTTCACCAGCAACACCCTTCCAAACCGAAACGCAGTCACATACTGCTAGGTGGCAGAAATAGGTAAGGTAGCAGTACTTCTCTGAACCGACTCTTTCACTTGGAGCTCTACTGCTACTGGCTAGTTCGTCCCATCCCTTGATATCATATACAAAGTGTAACTTGCGGTAACCTATCACAAACTCGAAGTTTTTTCCGTAATAACGTTTGTTCGAATATTCATTACACCGAAAACCGAATTATAACGAAACCGTTGTTCTTTCAGGATATGTTGGATGTTTATCGCAAAGACACGATTAGGTTCGGTTAGGTTAGGTTAAGTTAGGTTAAGGTTAAGTTAGGTTTGGGCTGGGGGAGCAGCCACTGAACTTCACAATTGAGTGGATGCTGTCCTGGCCCCCCATGGCCCCTGGGTAGCGGACTCGGGGGAGTTCGTTGCTCAGCATAAAGGGGCCCGGGATGGAAGGCTCGTCTGGTGTTCGGCGAGCCTCACATTCGGAGTTGGGGGACCGATGTGTCTCCCTTCTCGAGGAGGGGCTGCGCAGGGCGCGGCCAGCCGCTGGTGGGGGCCCGGACGAGTGCAACAGCGTACCCGTACCCCCACCTACAGCGGAGAGGAGGAACACTCCGGGGGTTTAGTGCGGTCGGGCTGCTCCCCTTCAGGGTTCAGCCCAGTCCCACATAACCCCGGCTCTGCCCCCGCGGGGCCGGGGTATCTGTAAGCAGATTCCCCCGGATTAACAAAAAAAAAAAGGTTAAGTTAGGTTTAAAAGAAAAAACATTTTCCTCTCAAAATTACTTTCGAGGTTATGAAAATTCGAGCAGACGTTATTTCTGGAAAATGTCATTTCGGGCTACTGATAGGTAACCGTAATTTGCCTATGCTCTTGCAAAGTACCACATTTATGTACCTACTATGTTCTATATACCCTTTTTTACTATATAAAACTGGGCACCCATCAGCAGTAGAGACATACCGGATGACGGTACTGCTCAGGTACTACTTATCCATTACTTTTGTGTAAGTACGGACGGCGAGTGCAATGGTGGAAACATTCCAATTTGTTTGTGGCTGTTTCCTTTTCGACCTTCTATTTGCTCGAGTGCTCTTCTATTCAATTCGGTTATACGACAGTCATTATAGTAGATGCCTTTCTGATAAATTAGCTTCAAAAGTCTTTATTTCATAGGTATGCAAATTATACTTGAAAAATGAGATGTACCTTTTTCACAATAATAACTAATTACAGTACCCGCACACTATGATGGCCGTTTTGACATTTGTTCGCTCATCAAGTTTTGTACTAATTCATAACTACGTTGATGTACGTCGTCGTCAATAGTGACGTGCAGCAAAATTTATGGACATATAATTTTACGATACAACTCGGCATTTGTTTTTCGAAATTTTTAAGAATTAAATCTAATATGTCGTCACTTATAGGATCGCTATCGATCGAGTGCAAAACAACGCAGTTTCGAATTGAGGATATGTTAATTGAACATTTTTATTTTCGTTATAAAAACTTTTAATCACTTACCACTTGCAATACTAGTTATAAATCTAAAAACTTATAGATGCGACTTGCATTTGATTATATTTTTTTCGATAATGAATTGAGATTTGGCCTGTCTATTGTAATCTGTCAAAATGGCCATAGCGTGCCGGTATGGCCCAATAAAGAGGTCTACTAATCTCCATATTGCAGATCGTAACCCTGAAAAAGGTCAAAAATCCGTTTTATGCCTAGATGGCGCTATTTAATATCCTGGAAGTAGTTTATATTATGTCTATGGCCGTGGATATCAATTAATTCCTTTTTAATATGAAATATAAGTAGTAATTTTTTTCCTTGTAATATTATTCAAATATTAATCATGAACTACAATTATTTTCTGAACTTTGACAAATGTGCGTGTCAATACATGACACTGCGTGCTACAAACTCATTTATGAATTAATATTTGCTGGTATGGATAGATGGCGCTAATCCTAAACAAAATAAAAGAATAGCCGGCACTATCCATAAAAGTCTGTGCAATAAGCGCCATCTAGGTGACTTGTTTGTTATCACTAGAAATTAGAGTTGCTTTGGTAAATTGCAGTTTGTCAATGTAAAACAAATTAGTTATTTGGTAGTGGTACTAAACGACTGACTGCGCTATCTTGTATAAGGAATGTCTTAATAAGGACTGGTAATCGCGGTATACTGCTATTTACTGCTATTGCAGTAAAGTTATAATGTGAAACACTATGCTATGGACGAGCCGAACCGGTGGAGTCATATTACTTACTTTTTTTGTATGTATGTTACGCCATAACTCCGTTTTTTATAAATTTGTGAACCGATTTTGATGATTCTTTTTTGTTGGAAAGAGGGTACCTCAGTAGTAGTTCCATTTAATTTTGAAGAAAATTATCCACCTATAAGGGTGGCTGTTCGCGCATGAAGACTCACTTTTATAAATAGCGCCTGAATTTTATTATAATATATTTTTATTACTTTATATATTTTATTACAAAGGGGTAATTATTTTAATGGTTGATTTTGCTATTCTCCAACTCAAGGCGTTTTTCTTCTATCAATAAACTTTAAGCAGTGAGCACCGATTTGTATTATCTCCTGTGTCACGTCCCGTATAGTTGCAAACTAGGGGATGAATCCGGGTTTGCGCATTTTCCGGTAACCGATTATTATTCCGGTTACTGGTAATAGATGTAATTCCACGAATTTTTGAGGTCGGTTTTTTTTAGTACTCTGTACTGAGATTATTATAGTAACTAAGTGACAGGACGAACAAGTCGTGCGCCTGATGGTAAGCGACAAGCCTGTCCATAACAGTTGCAGTACCACTCAGAGTTTTAAATCATAAAGATCCGAGGGGCACTGCCACTGCGCCCGACACACCTTGAGACATAAGTTGACAAGTCTCATGTGCCTGTAACACCCCTTCAAAACCGGAACACAGTAATGCACACACTACTGCTTGGTGGCAGAAATAGGTAAGGTTCTTTTTTTTGGCGATTTACGTCCAACTTAAACTTCTGTTGAAGATTAAGTTGGACGTGAATTGCCAAAAAAAAATGCGACATGTTTCTGTCATCACAACACTAGATTCTTACAAACAGGCACATCATTTTCTCGTTCCACACGTTATTCGATCTTTTCATTTTTTCATGCCAAATATGTTCGTTCGTTGTTTAATTCATCAACTTCCCTGCACGAACTTCTCTCACAAGGAGGTCTACTGCTAGTAAAATTTCTTATTAATCTCATTATCATCCAAATTCTTACTATAATACAAATGTTCAATATTGTTATATAGATAATCAGGCAAAGATGACGTCGTGTTTATAGCTAGAGGAAATTGACGTCGCTACTCCTAACTGTAGTGTTTACGGTTAGTTTACCGATGAGCTCTCTAAGTGCGGTTAGGGTAAATGGCATTACGTGGTAGTTCGAGTCGTTCAAGCGTTTTTATTTTATATCACTCGAATATTTACCGATTTGGAGTGGATACCTCGATAACGAGACACGAGTTACACGTTGCCTTGTTTTTCAACTTGGTCAACAGCCTTTCGGAGGACAGAGAACTATTAGACATTTAGTTTTCTTATATAAATTTATTCGCAATAAGAGCATGTTGACATGACGAGCGTGTAATGCGCTTTTCGCTAACGCGCGCTTACAACTTACCCAATTTTATGCGTAAATCGCTGTAGGTGTTCACATGCGAGCGGCCAACGCGCTGCGCTAACGCCGCCGGGCACTTGACAACATGCGTTGAAGCGCGCTTTGAGATCATAGGTTTGCCTCACTACCGTTAACATGAGCGCGTGTTTTCGTGTGAGACGTGTTTTGCAATTGATTTTAAAATTTTGCAATGTGTACAGAAGACTTTAATACGTATTTATTCATAGACGAAGTTGAGAAACGTCCTGCAATTTGGAATATTATAAGTAAGGATTATTCGAAGGATTATAGGAAGAACTTGTTCTTATATTCTGTGACGGAGATGACAATGACGAAAAGAAGAAAGCTTTGGGTAAGTATATACGAACTTGCACTGAAACAGTGGCAATGCGCGCTCAACGCCTAAAAAACGCCCGTCATGTGTACCATGTGCAAAATTTATAATTTCCTGCCAGATGCCCGAGATTTCACATAAGGCATTTTCACCCACCTCGTCGTAGAACACTATTAGGTTCCAATTCCCCCTTAGCTCGCGTATCTAATTTATATAATGACTGCTCCAAACATGCAGATATTTTTTGCTAGGTTTCAGGAACAAAATTTTTAATTTTCTTGGAGCACACAGCGTTCTTTATTATTTAGTATCAGAATTGTATTGTGTATTTTACTTATAAAAAAATTTCTTCCTAAGTTCTTAGGTTTTCGCGATTGTTACTCATAGGAAATGAAACTATTTTTCCGGATTTAAATCGCGTATATTTGTTTTTTCAAATAATACAATAAATCAGTCAACCGTGACCATGGGACCTGTAAAGGGCCCGAAGCGTCGGCTTGTTTGAAAAAACAAATATACGCGATTTAAATCCGGAAACATAGTTTCATTTCCTATCTTTTTAAGTTATTTCTTTTTTAGTCTTAAATTTTTTTAAGTACTTCTTGAAGTCGGTTAACTTCAAAAAAAGGAGGTCTCAATTCGACTGTATGGTTTTTTGTGTGTGTAGTACGCGATAACTCCGTCATTTGTGAATCGATTTTGATGATTTTTTTTGTTAGAAAGAGTAGTAGTGGTGTAGTGGTCCCACTTAAGTTTGAAGAAAATATTGTAATATATAAAAGAAAGATAATATTATATCATTCACCCCTTGAATGACTTTTGAGTCGGTTATTTAGTCTTAGTAGGATTTTTTTGAGGTGCTTACCTATAATTATTTTTTCATAGTAGCATTTTTGAAGCAGAATAAAGCTTTAGTATATATGTTACCGGAAATGTATGTAATCCGTCATTGTATACAATTCCTAGGAAATGTATGTAATTCCTAAAATCGCACGGAAATGTGTAAAATAAATTACATTAGACACATTTCCTAGGAAATCTATACATTTCCTAAATAGCAATCGGAAATGTAAAACATTTGAGATTTCAATGGTTTCAGTCCCTCTGGGCAGAAACGAATCGGATTATTTAGGTTAAGTTAGGTTTTTTTATACAAACGCGGAAGTCCCTCTGAGCAATGAGTGCTTTAATAAAAAATATTATTCTCATTTTAACAACGTGTTTTATTACAGAAAGCATTATTTTTATACATTTCCTAATACGATATTGGAATTATATACAATTCCTAGGAATTGTACACATTTTCTAGGACATTTATGTAACAAATAGTTTTTGAAACAATATTTTATACATTTCCTAGATAGCTTCGGAATTGTATACATTTCCTAGGATTTGTATACAATTCCTAGATTTCATACATTTTCGGTAACATATATAGTATTCGATGTTTTGGATATAAAGGTGGCGGTAGCACGGCTTTCCTTCCTTTTACTTTGCGAGCTCACCTATCCCGCAGCTCTCCACGAATTATCGAGGGTTTTATAATTTTTTTCTTATTATAGCGTCACCAATAAGAAATATCAAAAATCTTTAAACTGATATCGAATGCACGTTACCCAATAAATGAAACAACATCAATAACTTTTTTTAAATAAAATTAGTAATTGCAACGGTAGACGCTCCCATACAAGTAAGGTTTTTAATTTCTCTTATATTTACGGAATAATCGCTTGAGTACATTTAACGATTACACCCGTAGAAATAAATGGAGAAAAGTTAGACCATGTTAATAAAGCTGTCTTTTCGGGAGTGACCTTAGATAGTAAACTTCAATGGTTTCCACATATATCTTCCTTAGCCAGCAGATTAAGCTTTGCTGCATACGCAGTCCGTAGAATACGTGAGCTTACCGATGTTGCTATTGCTAGACTAGTTTACTTTAGTTACTTCCATAGTATAACGGGATACTCAAGTAAAGCGGCAGAAATACAAACCATATTTGTGTTGCAATAACGAGCGACTCGTTTAGATTCTCGGGTTTATCTCAGAGGAAAGTTTAAAGAGACTGGTATCATGACTGTGGCATCACAGTACAATTACTCAAATATTTTGTATGCCCGTAAAATATACATAATTTCGTTAAGAAAGAATATATCCATAATATTAACCTTAGAGCTAAGTCCAAACTCATGGTACCACGATTTCGTTTAACTAAGGTAAACGATTCCTTTGTTGGGAACTGTATACGTTTTTACAATTAGATTCCGAAGAATATATTAATTAAGATTATCATTTCCTAAGTTTAAAACTTACATTAAAAGTATTTTAATTGAAACGTCATATTACAAAATTGAAGAGTATGTTTTAGATAAAGAAGTATATAAAGACAACAAGAGTCTAGGTTCCACATAATTATGATACAAAGTGTATTCCATAGCATTTAAGTTTGTTGAAAAGAGCAATCCCTAGAGTTCCTTGCTTGTTCTTCTCAGGGAGGTCAGCGTAGTGAACGAGCAGTAGCTTAAAAAAAAAGATGTTTTCTGGTGTAAAAATTTGACCCTAATATTCAAATCTACGGAACGACATAGAGATTCTTCAAAATAAAATATACCTAAGCAATGGTACATTATTTGGTAAATCACAAAACCAAACAAAGGACCCAAGCTTTAAGCAAACTTTGCATCGCATTTACATACATGACTGAGGATCAATTCTCGTACGTTGCGATATATTTTCGGTTTCAAAATAACATCGTATCCACAATGTCAATAAAATTCCTATTATCGAAAAAAAATTTAAACTTATTTTTCCGGATTTAAATCGCGTATATTTGTTTTTTCAAACAAACCGACGTTTCGGGCCCTGTACAGGTCCCATGGTCACCGTGACCGACAGGAGCCCCTTCTCACGTGTGCGAAGGGTGAAGATGATGCGGTATGAACTTTTGTTATTAGGAGATTTTTAGTTGAATTGATACTAATGATAAGAAAATTGAAACACATTTTGTATTTAGGAAATAAAACTATGTTTCCGGATTTAAATCACGTGTATTTGTTTGAAAAAACCGGAAAAATAGTTTCATTTCCTATGTGTAACAATCGCGAAAACCTATTTAAACTTATTCTCGATTAAAATTGAAATTTTTATTAGTACAATTTCTTTCGTCAATTGTATATATATAGGGTTATTTTTAAACTACAAACAATCTCATAGGACTACATTACAAAATTATACAAGATAGCTTTTGTTCCACGAGTTTTTACCAAACATAATAAATTTACCAAAGATATTTTCTCAAGTTATTTGTTACACGGATGTTATTTATCTGATCATGTAAAATCCTGAAAACAGGCTAATACAAAAGTCTTTAACGAATTATTTAAGAATGAAATAGGTACCTAACTTTGTACGTCATTTTATATGGAGATTTTATTTTAAGTACTCAACGAGTATATAACCAGAAACAGAGACGAATTAAGGGCCATCCGTCCCTGGCAACTCATCAGGCAAATGGGCCATAAATCACTTTTAAATATCAACTCTCGTTTGCGCTGAAATCACAAATTAAAAAGCTGAAATAATACAGCGCCAACAACTGACCTGTGTGCACGTCTCCGTATATTCCAAAAATATTCTGTATTTATTGTATTGCTAGCGATAATTTTAATATTCTTTGTATGACCTTCGATTTGGATCTATTTAATACTAGCGTGGCTACGGCAAGGAATGCACTAAGTAGGCATTTTTTTTGAGTCATAGTGAGTAATTCTTCTTCGTTTTTCTTTCCCCTTTTCTTTGTATGTCATAGATTTAATTGTGCACCGTGTGTTTGTTAAGGTTCATTTTATTGTGTTGTTGTTTGTGAGGACCTATAATTGGCCTTCAGTTTTTACTGTTAACGACTAATTTACTTTAAAGCTGTTGGTCTTCCTAAGATAAAATAAATAAATAAATAAATAAATAAAAGTAATAAAGATAATATCTCTAACAATGGGGGAACTCTTTTATTTAGTGGTGTGGGAAAAATAGCAAAACATCTAATTACAAAACAAACGGTTTTCATCCGTTATAGCAAAGCTCAAGTTAAATTGGTCGACTTGAAGTAAACGACACCTGTCAACTGTTTCGAATTCGGGCTGGCCAATCGGAGCGCAGTTGTCACCTTAACGATTTGGCAGAAAGTTTTCAAATAAATTAAATGTCTCCGTCAGTCGCTATAGTTGGTCGACGTCGGATCTGTATCAATTAGCGCGCAGACTGCGGGACGCGAGGGACAACCTTCAAGACCGCACCTCCCAAAATCTAGGCTGACTAGGCTAGAAATACGTCCCTTAATCTAGTGACAATGTCGCTAAGTTGGCAACGCCGCTTTCACGTTTATAACATGAGTACTATAAGATTTTGTGGAATCATGTTATACATTATCGAGTAATATTCAGGTGCCAACGTTAGGGGTAAAGTCGTGAATGTTGAAGTCAATGATATTATCTTTGAAGTTATTCCTTTCTTTCATTTGTCAAAAGCAACACGTATTCCAAAGTCTATTTTCGAAATATATTGAAAAGCATTGAAGAAAAATACGTCTATTCAGTGTTTACTTTTGAAAGTTGGTTTTTAATCCGCACACAAGACGCGTGTGGAAGTGAAAACATGTATTTTACGCTATTCATGCGGAGTTTCGCAAGGTGGCGTCTTTGGTCCATTATTGTTTTCTTTATTATGACTTCAGGTAGTTAACGTTATTGTCTGTTGAAATTAATTGTGTAGTATAATATCTTACGAATTTTATAAATAATATTAACAAGATTTGGGTTTTAGTTGGTAACGGCTCTTCAGTTTATTTTATATATGCCAAATTTATTGTTAACTGCCTCCATGGCCAAACGGTTACCATGCTGATCTGCCACGCAGAGGTCCCGGAATTCGATTCCCGGGCGGGGAGACATATTTTTATGGCCTGCATTTATTTCTCTCGTGAATTTGCACGTAATTTGTGGTTGTCTATGTGTATATCCCGCGATACAAGGATTTCTCTGGTGCAGGGCTAAGAGCATGTGCATTATTGTTTTTGTTATTGTTTACTTATTTTTCTCAGCGTGCTGGTTCGAACCACATTTGCGGATCGAAATCAAGCACATGCAGCATGACTATGTGGAGGGCGGTGGTGGTGGGTAACAAAAGCCTACTTCGTCCTGTTTCTTCCAATCAAAACCTTCTGACAATGCGACAAGTATTAAGGATCGGCTGCCTTCTGTAACAAGTGGTATATGTTTGGTGGGAGATTCAGGGAATGCAATGACTTGTATAGCTGTTTGGGAATGACGCCTGTTGTTGAAATGACTATTGGTACATTCTTAAATGCCATGTAATGGTTATTTTCTCTTTTGATTCTGTGTATTTATTGAGCTATTCTGATATTATTATTATTACAATGAGAGATCGAAATAGGTAGTTAATTTCGAGTAATGTATTTGGAGTGGATATCTGATTCTGATATCTGATTGAAAAAAAAACCAAAAACTTAAAAAAAGTTATATGTTTTATTGACAATTATAAAACCTTTCTTCTAAATACTTTACCAATATCAACTCATTTATACGTCCCACTGATGGGCACGGTTCTCCCCTCAGGCGAGGGTTTTAGCCATAGTCCGTCACGGTGCCCCAACGCGGGTCGGGAACGTCACCCGTCAACGTCAAAGCTCATGGTAAATTCCAAATTAAATTTCGTACATAAATTACGAGAAACTCAGAGGTGCGAGCCCATATTCGAACCCATGGTATTTGCTTGAGAGACGGTAGTGCAAACCATTAAATACACTAGTACCGTAGCAAAATAATTGCTACTTTAAAATAATTACTATAGTAGCAGAAGAGTTCGTCCAGGGATGTACTGCCACCTTTACCTATTTCTGCCGCACAGCAGTAATGTCATCATTACTATGTTTTGGTTCTGAAGTGTGGAATTACAGGTACATGGGACTTGTCAACTTATGCCTCAGGGTGACGGGCGCATTGGCAGTGCCCCACCTTTGTGGTTTAAAGCTCTCAGTGGTACTGCGACTGTTATGGACAGGCGTGTAGCTTTCCATCAGGCGCACGACTTGTTTGTCTCGTCAATTGATATTATAAAAAAAAATACTGAATTACATTATGTGTATTTCTCCCTTGAAGTCAACGTAAATATATTCTATCTGTTCTGATCTCTGATTATAATGGTAAGTATTGAAATTTTTTGAATATATAAAACTGAAATATATTTATCTAATAAGAATCTGGTTCAACAAGGCCGTTTTTACATTTATCGTAAGTAAGTATCTTGTTTTGTACTGATGCATAAATTCCTTGCCCTCTTCTCAATTCATATTTACAGAGAAAATTGCCTTGATGGAATTTCTTTAGAAGTTTTCTTGGAATGTTTGTTTCTTTCTCGGAAATTATTATTACTTATAGCGACCCTCTGGTGACAACTGTCTTTATTAACATTTACAATTTTTTTACTACGTTTAATCAGTTTAGTATTTCACATTTTGACCTGTAGCTCCTGTCATTACTAGTTCCATTCATAATCAGCGTACCATCGCATCCATTGCTGGACTGTAATAAAATCAAATATCTTTTTTTTATGAGTAAATAAGTGCGCATTTGACCTCCATCTCATGTCAAAGCGACGATGAGGTCGACAATGTAGCATGCACACTTAAATAGTGCCTATTCACTCTCGCACATAGCGTTCGGATAAAATAAATAACACAATCGCAATTACAGTTACAGACAGCGCCACCAAATATATACCCGACACGTGTTTCGCCTTCATACTTTACATCCTTAGCTCAGTTGTTGATTGTTCGACGTTCGGTCAAAGAGTGACCTCTCTCAGAACGGTTGGTCATATTTATTATAATTATATAACAATGGTAACACTGGGGGTAGCGGGGTATAAATATGATCACAATTTTTTTTTGGGACGAACAAGTCGTGCGTCAGGTGGTTTAAATCACAAAGATCTGAATGGCATTACCACTGCGCTCAACACCCAGAGACAATCTGACAGAAGTCCCATGTGCCTATAATTTCATCTTACCCTTCAAAACTGGAACTAGGTTATAACTAAAAATAGGTAAGGTAGCAGTACTTCCTAGGATGAACTCTTTTGCAAGGAGTTCTGCTGCTAGTAAATGTGCAAAATTCCCATTATAATAAAGAAGAAATGATCTGTTTTGATGATGATGACAAAATTATATTGAAAAAATTCACGCATATAAAAATTTTTCATGCATACTCCGTCCATTGTTGTTCTTTTCAAGTAACGAATGAACTGCGGTTTTCAAACTGTTCTTTTAGAAAAAAATGCTCTTACAATAATACCACTACCGTGACTCCTAACGATTGTTTTAAATTTAGCAACCTACACCAGGTTTCGCCCGTTTCTTACCTTAGTTTGTTGTCTCCATCTCCGACTCGATCGATGACAACCTTATCTCGCTGCAGGATGTCTCATGTTTTTGACACTATTTTGTTGGCCACCGTTTAGTTGTCGCCCTACCTTATCTGTCATAACAACGCCCAGCAAAATTGTCTTACCCAGCTTCTTTTCAACTCCGTTATTCAATCTCCTTAAGTCTTGGATTTTGGACCATCTGGGATTCGAAATTTCGAAAAATAAACGACAAAGATCTGCAATAAGCACATAGAAAAATTCGTACGGTCTCTTAGTTCGTTTCATGGCTCAGTTGGCATAGCGTCTGGCACGGTTTGCTGGAAAACATTGGTTCGAATCCAGCCGGATCGAAGGAATTTTTTCTTAGTGTTCTATTTTTGTATACAACATTATCTTGTTGTCTGTATTTTGGGAACAAAGAGACGCGGTCGATTGATCGTAATTTTATCTTGACAAATGTGTTAGCGGCCCCATCTACCAACACCAGCTCAGTCAGTACACTTATTGCAAGCTCATAAACAGTACTAGATAGGAAATACGACACCCTGCCAGTGGATGGCGTTGTTGGTTAATATCGATCGATGAGTAGTAACCATAATAATTATAAAATGACAACACTGTTTAGAAGGATTGATTTGATTGCCTATTTAAGATGGGCTGTCTTCAGTTTGATTATTTATCTCTGTTAGCGTTTTTTTTAAAGTTATGTTGCTCGTCCCATCTTAATTTTCGGCACTCAATTTTTAAAACAAATTCCTAACGAACGATTCCAAAATTGGAGCAAATTTGGCCTAAGTCGTGGAAATGAAATATGCTCTTCGTGCTTTTATTTTTAATTGCTTTGTCTCAGCTCTACAGTCTTGCAGTAGAAAAAAGAATAAAGTACGTGTCGGCTGCAGGTAGGAGGTGCACCTTTTGTTTAGACGTAATATTTGCGACTAGAGAAACGCTGTTATGAATTATCGTGCCAAACAGGAAACGGTACAGTGTTGAAGCCTGTAAAGGTTAAATTAGTTTGAAAGTGGCGGTAAGTAGAGTCGCAAGTTTCCTTTACGCTTACTTAGTCGGGTCTAATAAGTTTATGTTAGGTAAAAGCGTCATTCAAGGTGCGCTACTGAGCCCAATATTTTGTCACCACTGTAGCGTGTGAAATATTAAAAAGTCCCTCGTACCTCTGAGTTTCTAGGAATTTATGTGCGAAATTTACCATGAGAAACTTATGTGACAGGCGAAGTGGCAGTGCCCTTCAGATATTTGCAATTTAAAGAACTGGGTGGCACTGCAGCTTTCAGACCTCGAAACAGCTAGACTGGTTTACTTCAGCTACTTTCACAGTTTAATGACATACGACATTTTCCTTTGGAGTAATGCAGTCGATATTAATAGAATCTTTGTATTGCAGAAACGTGCGATTAGAGCAATTTAAAATCTGGGCTCCAGAGTGTCTTTGAGAGATAAGTTTAAAGAGATTAATATTCTTACACTAACGTCACAGTACATTTATGATAATGTTATTTATGTTAAGCATTGACTTACAATTATATGGACGTCGGGTCCGCGCTAAAAAGTGTCCGAACTTATAGGGCGTTAAAATCGTATACAGAGCGTCATTCACGCTTTAGTCTTCGTTTGTTCGACTGACAGCGAAGCAAGCAAAATTAGACACAGTACAGTACTGCGATGACATTACAATTTAAATTCAACGTTTTAGCTTTTTCATATTCCTTTATATGTCACTATGTTTAAATAGGTTGACTTGGGACATTTTTTTCGTGGTTTTTGTATTAGACCCGTCGCCCATTTATTTGTAAGTCAATGATGTTAAGAATTTTTTTTATTATGGAAAATTGTGTTAGACATAACATTAATACGAGGAATAAAATTAAAGCTGTTGTTCTTAGCAGTCGCCTTCACAAAGTCTCGGGTTCATGTAAGAGGCAATGTACATGCTCCTATAATAAGATTCCGATTGATATTCAAAATTTGCCTTTCACGAGGTTTAAAACTATTGTGAAACAAAAACTTTATACTAAAGGTTATTCATTATACGTATATATAATTATTTAACTGTTATATTCAAGTACCAAAGTATGCTTGCATATGTTATTCCGTTACCTCACTTAGGGTCTTAACTGAAAATCAGTGCTGGGAACGCGTTGCGTTTTCCAGCAAATACTGAGTTTGTGACCCTTTTGTTACCGCGGCTGGCACCACACAAGGTATCTCAATATTTAGTCTTCTTTTTATTATTTGTGTTTTAATTTTATTTAATTTTTGTATATACATTTTTATTTTGTGTTTTTGTTTCGTTTTTTTTATGTTTTACGTTGAATGTTTTGATCGTGTTTTGTTCCGCTTTCTCTTTTTTTTTGTCTTTTGTCTTTTGTGGTGTCATTGTGGTAAACAAATAAATGTATTTTCTTTCTTTCTTTCTTTCTTTCTTATTATACAATGTCTGCGTACTTAGATGACAAAAATGCGTGGTAATGACCCGTTTAGCTCTTTCAGGTATCCTCGATCTAAGATGTTTAAATTAAATATTGAGAGTTTCTTGCTCGTTCTTCTCTGGGGAATCTGACATACGAATGAGCAGTGAATTTCAAGAGTAATTTGCTTACCTATGAAATAAAGATTATTTGACCTTGACTTTACAACTGCTATGGACAGGGGCGTGTCGCCACCACCATCAGCACCAGTGACACGACTTGTTCTGTTCGTCCCGTTACTTAAAAATACTTTATAGAATTTTTAAATATATTTAAATACTTTACAGAATATTCTAGAATAAATTTAAGTCAAGCTGTCCATTGCTACACAAGTACTAACTTGAAAAGGGCTGCAGTAAATTAGAGTCCACATAAAGGCGAATTCTCTACAGACACGGGATGGTAATGAACGACCGGCGAGGAATGATAAACGGTCTCGACGAATCAAAATACAATAAATTTTGCTACATGTGCTTTTGAGAAGTTGTTATTTACATTTAAATGTAGGTACGCAATTAGGAAAGTGAATTATCATCATTATCATCGCCAGCCCATATATAGCTCACTGTTGAGCACGGGGTTCTTCTAAGGGTATGGATTTTTTTATATCAAGCGACCGGACGAATAAGTCGTGCGCCTGTTGGCAAGAGACAGGTCTTTTCCGGATTGTTGCAGTGCCATTCAGAGCTTTGAATCGCGCCCGTCATCCTGAGACATATCCCATGTTCCTGCAATTTCACCTGCACCCTTACCCTTCAAAACCGGACCGTAGTAATGACCACATTACCTGGCGGCAGAAATAGGTAAGGTGGTAGAACTTGGATTCCAACAACAGAAAAGAGGGAATTGGAAATCATGGATTCTTTCACAAGGAGCTCTACTGCTATGCTCTTTGCTACGCTTTACAGCTACGCTCTAATGCTATGCCCTACTTATAGTATTTTTTTTTTTTTTTTTTAATTTATTTTGACACAGTTATAAGATACAAATCATATAATACAAGTAAAAACTAAGACACTAACTAGAAACAAACAAATTTGTAGCTCAACAACAACTGCGCACAACATGCAAATAAGATTTTGCAACGTAATGAAAACTAAGTAGTCGTTGAAATATTAGAAAAAATACTGAAATGGATGAGTTATAAAGTTGACATATACATAGGAATTTGTTTCATATAATTCGTTTAATTTTTATAGGAAATTTCAATTGAATCTGCTGCACAATCACACCGAGTACCTGGCCTCAGATTTGGATATATCTAAATTGGCCCTACCGGGAATAAAACCTTATCCAGCGCCCACAGAGGAAACCGTTGCACCCCATGGCGGCGTATAAATAATAAATATAAACAAAATGTCTATCAACAAAGAATAAACTTCTAGAGTCTCTTGTTCGTTCTTCTCAGAGGAATCTGCTTTACGTGATGACGAGTTAGGGTTATAAGTGACCATTATCACGTTAATACTTTTTGTTTTTGAAATGAACCAATGTTTCGAGAACTTTACAAGTTCTACGGTCACGGCCTGTAAAATAGAATAGGTTAATTTATATTATATTATCAATGTCACAATATTACAATTCAAAATACAATGTCAAGGGATAATATGGTCTTTTTTATAATATCAAGTGACGGGACGAACGAGTCGTGCGTCTGACGGTAAGCAACACGTACATCCATAACAGTTACTCAGAGCTTTAAATCGCAAAGCCCTGAGGGGCACTGCCACTGAGACATAAGTTGACAAGTCCCATGTGCCTGTAATTTCACCAGCACCCTTACCCTTCAAAACCGAAACACAGTAATGCTGACATTACTGCTTGGCGACAGAAATAGGTAAGATGGCAGTACTTTCCTGGACGCACACTTTCACAAGAAGCTTTAGTGATAGTGGTCGTTATTAACGCAAACAATAATAATGAATACAAAATAAAGTAGTATCATATAAAACTACTGTTTACCTAAATACAACCAAGTCAAGTAAAACAAAAGACGTTGGTGCCTTGGCGGAAAGGTCGTTGTCGTCTGTGGGACGCAATATGTGTAAGTACTTTTACTGCGTCCCACTTAAGACAAACTTCGCGGTTGGCAGGTTCCGCGGCTGAAAATGCCGCGAAACTATAACATGCTAAATATTCTGCCTAGGAGCCGATGTACGACTTTATACCGATCGCGGTCGAGACAGCGGGGCCCTGGGGTTCAGAAGCTCGGGACTTGTTTAAAGAGTTGGGTCGCCGACTCAGAGACAAGGGCTGCGATCACAGCTCTGGGTTGTGGTTCATTCAGCTAGTGTCCACTGTAGTTAAGCGAGGCAATGCTGCCAGTTTAATGGGAACTATTGAGCCGGACACGATACGGGGCGGGATTTTGATTTTTAGGTTAGACTCATTGACTTACAAATAAATGGACGACGGGTCTAATACAAAAACCACGAAAAAAATGTCCCAAGTCAACCTATTTAAACGTAGTGACATGTAAAGGAATATGAAAAAGCTAAAACGTTGAATTGAAATTGTAATGTCATGGCAGTACTGTCTAATTTTGCTTGCTTCGCTGTCAGTCGAACAAACGAAGACTTAAGCGTGAATGACGCTCTGTACACGATTTTAACGCCCTTTAAGTTCGGACACTTTTTAGCGCGGACCCGACGTCCATATAATTGTAAGTCAATGGTTAGACTAGTTTTTTAAGTTAAAATCTCTTGCAAATCCTAGTTTTTTTTTTAGTACCTGTTGACGAAGCCCAGTGCTGATTTTTAATTACAAATATCAATATAACATTTGTATTAAGATGAAATAACAGATATAAGAAGTAAAACAAAATTACAATCGTTTCAAAAGAAATTCATCCACACTTTCATTATTTAATAAAAGGAGTTTTAGTCAGGTATAGAACGTTTCGTCGTTTGTAACACTGTCATAAAGGGCCCGTAACAAACCATGTTTAAAAAACAAATATACGCGATTTTGATTCAAAAGAAATAGTTTCATTTTCTATGTCTAACAGTCACAAAACCTAAGAACTCGATATTATTATTATAATTTTTATATGACAATCACTTTTGAACTACGATTACATGTATCTTTATTATCATACCAAAGGTACAAAAGAATGGTAAGTAAATGTGCTTTGAATATGAATTTGTTACTCTCTTACGTCACGACACAGATATCTCAGTTATAATAAAAAATTTGGATTATCCCCCCGTGCCGTCGCCTTGGGACTGTCTCAGGTGCTGAAGTAAAAGCTCTCTAGATAAATCAATCTTGAAATAAGAACCTGCTACAATTTTTACCTTTAACGTTTTGTCCTTTTATGTGCGACGTACCTTCTTGAGGTTTTTAAAAATGGAGTAAAGAACTCAAGAGTTGTTATCGACGCGAAAAAAAGTATAATGTTAAGCAATAACTAGAACCATAACTAGAAAGCATAATGAACATTGTGTCAATTGCGAAAGTTGCGTAGGTTCACGCAATATAATTATGAAGTAAAAAGATAGCATAACTCATTGACTTACAATTATATGGACGTCGAGTCGGCGCTAAAAAGTGTCCGAACTTATAGGGCGTTAAAATCGTATACAGAGCGTCATTCACGCTTTAGTCTTCGTTTGTTCGACTGACAGCGAAGCAAGCAAAATTAGACAGTACTGCGATGACATTACAATTTAAATTCAACGTTTTAGCTTTTTCGTATTCCTTTACATGTCACTACGTTTAAATAGGTTGACTTGGGACATTTTTTTCTTGGTTTTTGTGTTAGACCCGTCGTCCATTTATTTGTAAGTCAATGGCATAACTACATAATAATATCTGGTCCGTCCCAAAAGTATCGAACATTTTTCAGGAAAAATACTTTTATTGAACTTATCGGTACCATACATTAGTACTCTTCAAAATAACACCCTTCAGTATCGATGCACTTTTGTAGGCGAGTTTTCCATGCCCGGAAGGCCCCCTGGAAGACGTCAACGGGTAGGTCCTTCAGCGCCCTCGTCGTAGCTTCTTGGATGTCCTTAATTGTGCCCCAATGCTTGCCTTTGAGCTTCGACTTGATGCTGGGAAACAAGAAGAAGTCTGCCGGGGCGACGTCAGGACTGTAGGGAGGCTGCGGGACCAGCGGGCTTCGTCGGTCACCTCTTCCCTTCCGTCACGGAACATCTTGTGCCACTTCCTGACCGAGGATTCGGACAAGGCTTTGTCCTTGAAGGCCTGTTTAATCATCTCGTTGGTTTCCACAGTATTTTTGCCGAGTAGAACACAAAATTTCACTGCGTACCTCTGTTCTAACGGATCCGTCATCGCGCTACTTTTAAAAACTTCGACGAGGTGTCGTTTAGAGCTCTACGCGAACGCACGTCCTGCCGCTCCAGGTGCTCGGAGCCAACTGGGACCGGTCGCGCTGTATCGGCTAGATCCCCCCACCACTTTCTGTTGCCAAGCGGAGCGCTTCCCGCCGTTCGGCAACACTCCCAAAAAAAATGTTCGATACTTTTGGGACGGACCTCAAAAAGTGTATTTTTGCAGAATCGATGAAATGCTTAGGTATTTGTCATGCGAGGCAGCAAAGTTGTTGTTGACACGAGTGCTTGTATTGCAATCTGAGCAAGCGAAGAACGTTAAAATTGAAAAATAAAATTTTCACCTCATTTTAGTGAGGAAAATGGTAGATGAAAGAAAAACAGCTGAACTATAAAAAATCAATTTTAATAAACAAAATTAGGTATCAATACAAAGATCGAACACTCAGAAAAAATTTCTTCGATCCGGTCAGCTTCTAACCCACGTCTTCTTGCATACCGTGCCAGACGCGTGTCTTTGTATTTGGTTTTTTCAACGACTTTTTAGTCGTAGCGCCATCTATGAGAAATCTATGAAAGATTTATCACCCAGTTAGTACCTTTACAGCTACCAGTCCTGGCGAGAGATGTCGCTATTCACTGTATTAATTAAATTTTTATTGAATTGATATTTAATTATTTTTTGTGATTTTTTTGTATTAATGATTATAACAAACTAGTGGAGTAATTTTACAAAAATAATTGAATATCAATTCAATAAAAATTTAATTAAAATTAGGTATCGTTAATAACAATAAAATATACCAACGGATTTATATTACATATATAATGTACGACAAATCGCGTAGTTGAACGTGTTACTGTTTTTTTTTCATCGAAAGAAAAAGTTAGGTGCACCACAGTCGATCTTCAAGTTCGAATTGAAAACCTTTTCGAGTGGAAAAAACACTTTTGCGTTTTATAATGAGAAAGAAAGCCTTTCCGAGCTAGTGAGGTGAAAAACGAATTACTCACTTCCCGTGTAAGATTAAATTTAACTGTAGGTAAAATTTTATTACATACATCTAAACAATTTCCTGCTTGCAAATTATATTTAAAATTAGAAGGGATAAACAAGAACTAGCTCACCAACAGTTTGTCTCATTTTGAGTTGAGTAGATATTTTTTAATTCTTTCTTACAATATTCTAACAGCTGTTTTATTGACGTGTAGAGATTAAAATTTTACGTTCGACAATAGTCTAATCTTGAATTTCACTTATTTTAAGTTACAACACTATTGTAACAGCTGTGCGATATCTATTAATATAATTTTCACCTCACTGTAGCGCAATTTTTAGTAGCAGTAGAGCCCTTACTGCCACCTTATCTATTTCTGTCGCCAAATAGTAATGTGACCATCACTGCGAAAGGTTTCTGGTGAAACTACACGCGTGGGATTTGCCAACTTTGTTTCAGGGTGACGGGCGCGGTGGCAGTGACCCTCAGACCTTTTTAATTTAAAGCCTTAATGGCACTACAATGACAGATGTGTCGCTTACCACCAGGTACACGACTTGATTATCATCAACCTACTTATACGTCCCCTGCTGGACACGGGTCTCCTCTCAGGTAAGGTTCAGGTTAATCGGGATGTTCATTTTACCACATTATTTTTATATAATTTTAAATACAAACCTATATTTATTCAGACAGTTCGAAGTACAATCCATACAGCCTATCCTACAGCTCGGTTCTGGTTTTGCATTTATGTTCGAAATTTAATTTTAAATTAATTTTGAGCTTTTCGTTGAAGGAAAACATTGTGATGAACCTTGCACGTCGAAGAAGGTTCAGAGCTTTCGGTAAACCCATCATGGTAAATTTAGGTGAACCTGAACACTACAGATTTATAATACTGGTGAAATTACAGACACGTGAGACTTATCAACTTATGTCTCAAGGGGACGGGAGCAGTGCCCCTGAAATCTTTATGATTTAAAGCTCCGAGTGACAATGCAACTGTTATGGACAGGCGTGTAGCTTACCATCAGGCGCAAAAAAAATATAAGTACCGCACCTAGAAATGTATAATACGTATCTTTGTTCCTCGATAACAAATCATTCAAAGTTAGTGCCAGTCACGTTCTGCAACGTGGAAAGAGTTTCCCGATGAATACCCTCATCTAGTTGCGAGTGCCAACAACTTTCGTGACCACGCACTTGTTACGCTGTAAGATAGCTACGAGTAGTGTGAGTAGGTTGGTAAATATTGTATTTGCTTGCATAAGGTTGGATTTTATAAAGTAAAACAAAACAATAACGATGATAATTCGACGCTTTAATTGATAATAATAATAAAAACCCACACACTTGTAACCCCGCACTGGTAGTATTAGAAGTAGTAGAGTTCGTCCAGGGTAGTACTGCCACCTTACCTATTTTTGCCACCAAGCAGTAATCTGAGCATTATTGCGTTTCGGTTTTCAAGGGTAAGGGTGCTGGTGAAATTACAGGCACGTGGGACTTTTCAACGAATGCCTCAGGGCGACAGGCGCAGTGGCTGTGCCCTGATTGGCACAACAACTGTTATGAAAGAGGTATCGGTTACCACCAGGTTCACGACTAGTTCGTCCCGTCACTTGGAAAAAAAAACTAGGGAAACCCTGTGTCGCGGGCGCCAAGGGTACACACATAGACAACTACAAATTACACACAAACTCACGAGAGAAATAAATGTAGGGCATACAAATATTTCTCCCAGTCCGGGAATCGAACCTGAGACGTAGCAGACGATGGTAACCGTTCAGCCACGGAGACAGTTTGTACTATCACAATTGTTGAAAACGTGTGAAGTTTCCAACACGCATTGGGCCAGCGTGATGGTCCGTAATTCTCGCCTCAGAGGAGACCCGTGCCTAGCAGTGGGTTGATCATGATGATGATAATTATCTCAATGCAAATAATGAGCACATCAATTGCCTGGTCTCAAACTAGAAAACTACCTGTACTATGAGTAACAGAGCAGCGGAATTCACTTTGGGGCACTTCCTAGAACGCCCAGACCAGAATTAATCTAGAAAAAAATCCTAATTTGGTCTTACTGGGAACTGAATCTGTGACCTCTTCCAGCGCCCACAATATAAACTATTAGGTCGCCGAGGTCATCCATTGCCTTAAATTACTATAATAGCTGATTGTAACATTGGGAGCAACAAGGGCCTTCGGCACCTAAAGCCCATTTTGATGTTATTGCATCAAAACATGTAAAGCACCATCTAGTATCTTGTGACGAAAACACATTTTGATCTATCCCTTCTAGATGGCGTAAGTTTCATTCACATGTTGCATAGAATACAAATGTGCGTTTGAATTTCAGACACGTTACGACTTGCAGTTTGTATAACTTATTTTAATGTAAAAAAAAATGTTTGAAACGAGCAATTTCATCTCCAACCTGGAGCATCTAGGAGGCCAGTGAGACCTTCTGAAGATGTCTCTGAGGATTCGTTTAAACCCGATCTTTAAACGATTTCGTTTCAAGCGACTTTAATGAATGATTGATATATATTTTTTAATGTAACTTTTAAATAAAACTGATTCACATAAGTATCTACACTTATTTATTTCCTTAAAAACCGACCATTAATTTACCGGTTTGGTGCAACAAGGGCGGATAACACAAGAAATGAAATATTGTGAAATGTTTATAATTGTTTTAAAATAATAATAACACCTGTATCTTGTAGCTAAATCGTAGGACAAATAAATAATAAAGCATATAAGAGATATTATAAATATTTAAAAGAAGTAAGACATTAAAATTTTATTTTCAATTTTCTAGAATCTCATTTTTACGTGATACGCCCTTGTTACACCCATTGATTCAACTATTTCTTAACGTCTTTAATAACCTCCTAAGACCCAGCAAAGTACAAAGGGAAAAGCAGCAAAGTACAAATAAAACACAATTGCCATACGACGCCCACTGCTGGGCATAGGCCTCCCCCAACGATCTCCACGACGATCGGTTCTGCGCCGCCCGCATCCATCGGCTTCCCGCGACCTTTACCAGATCGTCGGTCCTGTCCTTTACCTGTCCACTGAGCGAGCGCGGTCGCCATTGAAGGACCTTTCCGCCCCAACCGCCATCGGTTCTCCTAGCTATGTGCGCCGCCCACTGCCACTTCAGTTGAGCAATTCTTCGACCTATGTCGGTTACCTTAGTTCTCCTACGGATTTCCTCATTTCTAATTCTATCACGTAGGGAAATACCGAGCATCGCTCTCTCCATTGCCCGCTGATTGACCTTGAGCCTTCTTATCAAGACCATAGCGAGGGACCACGTTTCTGATCTTATGTGATAACTGGCAACACACAACGGTCAAAGACTTTGGTCTTGAGACACTGAGGTAATTTGGACTACGGTTTGTACTGTTGCCAACTCGAAGATAAAAAAAATAAGCCAAGGCTGCGAATTTTACAACCAATACCGTTTTGCGTGCTTTATTCTTTTCCAACACCATCTGTCATTTTATTCGCACCCTTTAATAAAGTTCCACTGCGAGGAATTGAGGAACTTTTATGAAACAATCGTATAAAGCTCAATTTAGATTGCGACGAATGGGGTGAAAGCGAATTTTTGTTATAGCACAATGAACTTGATATCAATTTTGTAACGTACTGGATATGAGACGTTAGCTGCGTGAGTTCCCAAAACTGTACGAGAATTCTTCGAGAAATACGTGACTGTTTTAAGCATGACAGGTTTTGCCATAAAATTTATTATGCTATGGTTACAAAATTTGCTTAGAGATTCAAACAAAAATTTTCGTGACGTCATGACTTCTAAGTTTTTGTTGAATGTCAAAATGTTTCACCAGCATGATATTCAATTATTTTTTTGTGAAATTACTTCACTAGCATGTTATAATTATTAATACAAAAATCGAACACTATGAAAAAATCCTTCGATCAGGCCGGATTCGAACCAACGTCTTCTAGCAAACCGTGACACACGCTATGCCAACTAAGCCACAGTCGGACCAGCGGAACTGTTATCGGATGTTTCTTAGATGTGATGGTTTCTTTTATAGCGTTTATGTAACCACAAATTTTGTTACAAATGTTGATATCGTGAATTGACGGAATAGTTGTAAATTTATAGGAAATGAAGCTATTTTTCCGGATTTAAATCGCATATATTTGTTTTTTCAAACAAACTGATGTTTCAGGTCCCATGGTCACGATTGACTGAGGTGACCAGTTATGTCTAATATTAATGCTTTATTTTTTCTTTATAGTTCATTGACTTACAAATAAATGGACGACGGGTCTAATACAAAAATCACGAAGAAAATGTCCCAAGTCAACCTATTTAAGCGTAGTGACATGTCAAGGAATATGAAAAAGCTAAAACATTGAATTTAAATTGTAATGTCATCGCAGTACTGTCTAATTTTGCTTGCTTCGCTGTCAGTCGAACAAACTAAGATTAGAGCATGAATGACGCTCTGTACACGATTTTAACGCCCTATAAGTGCGGACACTTTTTAGCGCGGACCCGACGTCCATGTAATTGTCAGTCAATGCTGTAGTTACAAAAGTGATTAATTAAATACGTTATGTTTAATTTTACAAAGAAAACATTCCAATTTACGCTGCATGACGTTTTACAAATTATTTTATTGAATGAATTTTTATTAAGTTTAATTTATTAAAATCTTAATTATTAAAATTTAAATCCGGAAAAATTGTTTCATTTCCTATGTGTAACAATAGCGGAAATCTACCTCGAATTGTAACTTTTTTATGAAAAACATAAATCGACCTTAAGAGTTTGTGGGTTTGGTTTATTATCTATTTGCCAAGTTTTATTGTAACCGACAAACGAAAAGTCTGTGAAATTCAATAAACTAATTTGTCATCCTTAAAGGTGGAATATCTGAGGAGGAAAAGTCATACAAATGTCGAAGCAATCGCGTAAAAGTCGTTCAGCGAGCTCTGGAAAGAGATTGTTCTATTGTGCTCGGAGTTTCTCGGACAATATTCGGAACGTGGTTATCTAGAATAAGCAAGTTGAAGTGGCAGTAGGCTGGCCACATTCGTTGAAAAATCGACAACTGATGAGGGAAGCGAGTTCTTGAGTGGAGATCACGGCTCGGCAAACGTAATGTAGAACGGCCAGATGGAGTGACGATTTGCGAAGGGTTGCTGGCCGATGAAAAAAAAGATCTTATAATTCATTGACTTACAATTATATGGACGTCGGGTCCGCGCTAAAAAGTGTCCGAACTTAAAGGGCGTTAAAATCGTATACAGAGCGTCATTCACGCTTTAGTCTTCGTTTGTTCGACTGACAGCGAAGCAAGCAAAATTAGACAGTACTGCGATGACATTACAATTTAAATTCAACGTTTTAGCTTTTTCATATTCCTTTACATGTCACTTCGTTTAAATAGGTTGACTTGGGACATTTTTTCGTGGTTTTTGTATTAGACCCGTCGTCCATTTATTTGTAAGTCAATGTTATAATTACATAAAGTTTTCAAAATTCCATCCTAATATAATTTGCATTTCGACCTGAATAAAGACTGCATTATAAAAACAAAACATTCGTTTAATTCAATGCCCGCATTATGTCTACCACAAATTGTACCCGATAATTCCCCTTAGAGCATCTCCAACCGGCTCAGCAGAGATGAGGGGGCACTTTGCATAAATGAAAAAACGACCAAGTGTAAGTCGACCTGGCACTTTGCGTGGTCCCTGTGTAAACATAAAAAAGGGTTGTAAGAAAAAATATGCATACAGAAAATGTGGTGTCGACATTTAATTTCATAATAGAAACACGAATTTAATTGATTTTTTTAAATTTCAACATGGAGCGTAGCAATGGAGCGTAGCAATGGACCGTAGCAGTGGAGCGTAGCAGTAAAGCTCTACCACTCACTAAGTAAAAATTAGCATACAAAAAGGCGCCTTTTGTGTTTCCACGGGCACCGTTATTTAATTTTGTCGGTGGCTGTTTGTCTAATGTGATAATATTCAGCGTGACATGCAAGGTGAGTAATTACTTTTTATTTTCTTCAAAAATATTTGAAAGGTCAAAAAAATATAGTCGAATTAATTAATTTAATTTTGAAGATTTGCTGCAAAAAGGTGATGAAACTGACAACTTGATCACCCTCCATATAATTCTGATCTAGCGCTCAGTGGCTAAAACGTGTTCCTGTATTTGTAGAAGCATCTCGGCGGTCAGCGCCAAGATGACAACGATGGTGTCAAACGTGTTGCGGTGGATGTTAAGTCAGGTGGCAAACTTCTATGACGACAGGATTCAAAAGCGGGTTGTAAGATACGATAAGTGTCTAAATATTGGTGGAAATGACGAAGAAATATAGATTAATTACTTACTGCCTCCGTGGCCGAACGGTTACCATGACTGCCATGCAGAGGTCCTGGGTTCGATTCCCAGGCCGGTAGAAATATGTGCATGGCCTATATTATATTTATTTCTCTCGTGAGTTTGGGATTTGTGGTTGTCTATGTGTGTGTCCATGGAACCCGCGACACAGGGTGTCCCTAGTGCGGGGCTATGTTGAGTGGGTGCGTTATTATTATTATTATTGTTATTACTAAAGTACAGGGGGCCTACTATGAGCTCTTATAGCAATCCTGTTTAAGCCCGTAAGTTGGATAGTTTTGTGAGGTCGCAAAAACATTGCACTGTCCATGATGTTTACGTTTTCCATCCGAAATCCGTTCACATTGTCTTTCATTCAGAGTAAAATCAACTACAACAATAGTCAAATTAACCAAATCGAAGAAAGTTACTTCGTGTCTAACTTTTTTTAAAATGTCGAGATTTTGTTACATTTTTAAGAAATTTCGTTTAAGTTTTATTATATTTTCAGTTTCATAATTATTCGTTATCTTTTTAGGCTACATAGACAATTGTCAATACATAAACACCATTAACTATTGAACTTGAATTGATGAACTGCAATTTTTAAATTGTATTTTAATAATTTTATTGACTTAACGAAAGTCGTATAATAACTTTTAAATTTGGCTTTAACGCATATCAATGAAATGTACGAATATAAGATACGTTCCAATAATATTATCAAATTACAAACTCACTTTATTCATTTCATAGATCATGACCATACATGACATGTAATTTTGTCGTACGACAAATTGTAAAGTATGATTGAAAAGTTGCCGACATTACAGTATAACGTAATAAGTATAACCAACAATAAATTATTTAAAAAATATAATTATTCTCATTTTGAATACAATCGGTTAATAGTGCTTAAGAGCTCTCATGCCAAAAAAGTTTTGACGTAGGCTCCGCCCAAATTTGTGAAACAAATATATGCCTGAAGTTCGAGTGACATGCGACAGGAGATGTCGAATTTTAAAGTACCAAATTTGTTTCAGCGGAATACAATACAATACAATACAATATGCTTTATGCTTTATTTAATAACTCTAAAACTAAAGGGATTAAAAAAAAATCCGTAGTGACAGTTGCCAATCATGCATAAATATAATTAATTATCTAATTTTTGTCCTAATAACCTGTAGCATTTCGAGGCTGAATCGAAAGAATGTGAAAATTAGAGGTCATTTAGTGATTTTTATCTATCGAGGAAACTTTATTGTTTTATGTTTCTGATTAATGTCTATGCTTGAATATATCGTGTAGTTACTCATATAATATTTTATTTTTAACTTTAAAGTGGATATACCCCTCTAAGATCACATCGAAGATTAGGAATTTTTCCTCTGCTCCCTCTTAAGCGCTCCTAGGGTAGTACATTTGTCTATTTCTTTCATATGATTTAGTATATAGTTTCATCTCGCTCTTGTTAGATGTCAACTAGCCAGGCAGAGACAATAATTAATGTATAAAAGGTAAAACTGACCTTCTTGCTTCGCCATTCCCGTTTAACTTTGTGTACGTCTCGATACGCATTTAAGCAATTCAGTTTTACCACGTCAAGTGAATTACATAGAAGTTGGCTGGTTGCTTATAAGCTCATAGTAGGCCCCCTGGCTTGCATCTAATATTAAAATTGTTAGAAATAGTTGACTGTTGTTATTGCAAAACGGTACTTGCTTCAAAAACACGCCTTATATAATTAACTCGCTGAACTGCTACGGATGTCTAAAAAAATGCAAACAGCAAGTACGCGGCTGACAAAAAGATTTTCTGCCTCAAGATGGTTAATTTGGGACAAATTTGAGTATAATCCACCGATTTAAGGCTGACGTATTGTAAGCTCAGTCCTTTGAAGGTCTTTTGAATCTTTCTTGAAAACAAATGGGTTTCAAAGCATTGTTACAAAAAAAGGAAATGTACATAATCATATAAATAACACACGCAGCTTTTTTACAACAAGGCTTTGTATGTAGTAATGTAGTTTTGACGGCAGCCGTGGTCGCGTGGCCCGCGCACCGGTTTCCATGGTGTCGCCATATATGAGGTCCCGGGTTCGATCCCAGGCCCGGTCAAAGTACAAAACTAACTTTTGTATATTGCATTCGGTCTGAGTGTTTGTGGTACCATTGTTGTTTCCGATTTTCGTAATACCAGCGCTTTAGTCACTTACTTTGTGACATCGAGTATATAACCAGAAATAGACACGAAATGTCATTTAATTTGTTTAAAAACTATTCTGCCATATCATTACTGTGACAACTGCGCAATTGACGGGTGTCGTCAATTGTTTTACTTCAAATCGACCAGTTAACTTGAGCTTTGCTATAATGGACGAAAATTGCAAAATTACGTATTTAATATTTAATTACCGATGAAATGTGATTCCATTTCTTTGGTAATTAGATGTTTTGCTGTTTTTC
>NW_020653492.1:5329098-5330382 GCF_003589595.1 Hyposmocoma kahamanoa
TCTTATGTCAAATTTAACATTCTTAAAATAGTTACACGGATGCAATGGAAACAATATCATTTTCAGTTTTATTGTCTTGATATTGATTTGTAATGGTTAAAAGTTAAGTTGAACTTATTTATTTACATATATCTCTTCAATATTTTGTTTATTTTTATTTAATAGCACTTAGGGAATAATTTCTCGTTAAATAAAAATACGCGATGTTTATTTCGTAAAATTATGACAGTGCCATCTATACGCTCCTTAGCGAAACTAACAGTTGACACTAGACTATAGTTCCGACTTCACAACGTGACTATCAAGACTCAGCTTGTTTTATTTATTTTTCTTCATGAAAATGCGGAATAATTATTGAAAACAACGTAATTTTAATATATTTTATTATTACATACTTTTCTTTTTTAACAGCCAAAATTCTCTGAATATAAATAACATTAAGTACTTAAACATTATACTACGATGGCACGATTCTGAACATGAAAAAAGAAAGAGATGGCATTATATAGTTCACATAGCGTTATCTCTTTCCTATTTTTAGAAAGGAATGGACAATATTGGGAAATCATTCGTTCTTTCAATCACTTTTGCAATAATATATTACTTGGTTGACAGGTTCGTCATGGTACGAATATGAGTAATATCATAATAAGCTTACTTTAAGCTTATTTTGAAATAAGAATGTTTTTGGAAAGGTAATAAAAAAATAAAAAATAAAACCCTCAGAGCCGTGCGTTTGATTTAGTGAGCACAGTCGCACACACAGTAAATCAAACGCAAAAAAGTTCTTTGGTACAAACACGCGACTCCCAGAGCCTAATAAAGTCGTGGATCTGTTGAGGTACTGATACGGAGGTCAAACGAATAATGTCAGGTAGGGTGACGCGACCTCTAACGAACATGAGATAGAAAGTGGTGTTCCCCAGGGGGATTGATTTTTCCAAACTTTTTTTAGCGTTTATTTTATATAAAGTTCTTAGAGTTGAGAGTCACCAGTTCGGATTTTTGGAGTTTGTGCAAATAACCTTAGCTCGCAAAAAGCATGATGTTCTACAGTCCACTGATCAATAGACACAGGAAATTGTTTTCAGTCTGTACCTAAGCATTACTCTGACGTGTACAGACTGAAGTATAATGATAAAAACGATGATATTTTTATAATTATTAATACAAAGACCCAACACTCAGAAAAAACACTCAGAAAAAATTCCTTCGATCCGGTCGGATCCGAACCGATGTCTTCTTGCATACCGTGCCAGACGCTATACCAACTAAGCCACGGAA
>NW_020653492.1:5330392-5390247 GCF_003589595.1 Hyposmocoma kahamanoa
CCAGTTAGGTACCTTTACAGCTACCAGTCCTGGCGAGAGATGTCGCTCTCTCCCTTTAGATGTCGTGATTGCTTGATTCGGTCTAACAAGATCGCTGGAAGATTCGTGAAATGCAGAAAAGAAAGGAAGTCAACGCTATTCCAGGTATACTGCCAGTGTTTTTACATTTGCCAGTTAATAGTAAACTCAAGAAAAGTGAGTATAGGTTCCCTAAGAGTGCAATATAACGAGGCGCTCCACATTCTTATGAGGTTACGTTACTTTAATGCGTCGAGCGGGAATGCTGGAATTCTTTGTTGTTGTTCGAGCTCGTATATTCCTTTTAAGATAGAATGTTTTGTTCTGATGACGACATACTGATGGCCACTGCAGCTGATATGTTTGGTCCGATTTTTAGGTACTGGCGTTCCATCCATCGCGACGCAATTAGGTGAAACCTTGGGCGGGTCATATCTTAGTATCATCATCATCATAACATGGGCCTCCCCCAAAGATTTCGAGACCATACCATACCAGATTTCCATCGGTTACCCGCCGTCCTTACCAGGTCAACCGTCAACTTTCTGCCTCAACGACCGTCAATTCTACGAGCTATGTGCACTGTCCACTACAACTTCAACTTGCTAATCCTTCGAGCTGTGTCGATGACTTTCGTTCTTCTATGGATCTCTTCATTTCTGACTCGATCACGTAAAGAAATGCCGAGCATTGCTCGCTCCGTTGCAAAACGTCAAATATTACTTTTAATATTAATTAATAGTAATTAAATTTTTATTGAATTGATATTCAATTTTTTTTTGTGAAATTACTCCACTAGTTTGTTATAATTATTAATACAAAGATAGAACACTCAGAAAAAATTCCTTCGATCCGGTCGGATTCGAACCGACGTCTTCTTGCATACCGTGCCAGACGCTGTACCAACTAAGCCACGGAACGAACCAGCGGACCTCACGAATTTTTCTATGTGGTTGCGTCGTGTCTTTGTATTTGGTTTTTCAACGACTTTTTAGTCGTAGCGCCATCTATGACATCTCTCGCCAGGACTGATAGCTGTAAAGGTACTAACTGGGTGATAAATCTTTCATAGGTTTCTCATAGATGGCGCTAGGACTAAAAAGTCGTTGAAAAACCAAATACAAAGACACGACGCAAGCACATAGAAGAATTCGTGAGGTCCGTTGGTTCGTTCCGTGGCTTAGTTGGTATAGCATCTGGCACGGTATGCAAGAAGACGTTCGGTTCGAATCCGACCGAATCGAAGGAATTTTTTCTGAGTGTTCTATCTCCGTATTAATAATTATAATTAATTAATATTTTTAGTTGTAGTAGTTGCTTGACTAGTGTAAACACAAGCGCTCGCTGGCGCTCGTCCCTGTCACTTGTCCAGCAAACCCTTACTTCCCGCCCTCTGCAATATTGTACTATTGTAGTATTAACATAAACACAAAAAGTTGATTCAATCTATTTTTTTACCTATTGAGTACTTCCAGTTCAACACGACATATTTAAATAATTATTGAACCTTAAAGTCGGTTTACTCAGTTAAAAGAAACTCCCAAATTAAACAAATTATGCCACATGAATGCTTATTGGCTATTTTAATAACATCTCAATTCACCTGTTCCACTGATTTACGAAACACGCATGCGTACTTGCGACGTTATTCCAAAGTCAAATGTTCAACAAAATGACTGAATTTACTCACAAATGTTGCAGTACATTGCTTCCTTATTACTACCCGGATATGTTAAGAATATGATAAAGTTAGCATTGTACAGCGTTCTGTTTTAAGTCGACATTGTTGCCAGTAATACAATGTCGCTAGGACAAGATAGAAATCCTCTAGCTTTGGTCCCAGTAGCGCGCTTTACGTATAACAGAGGGGTTGTTTCCATCCCTGATTACTACCCTTACCACGCGTACGATATCTAATGTAAATATTGCATGTTACCACTAATCATCAACTAAACTAGTGTTTAATGCAGTTGGTTAATCGCTTTGTGACCAACTTCGAGTACGTTCTTCGTAAACAATTGTAATCAAGAGATTTAAGAATTATTTTACAAAGTATTTGTGTTGTCACTGTTTAGGAAACAGTGAATTCTATTTATGAATTAAAGTGTTAGTGATTAATTACATTTTTGCTTAATTAATAATCCTGTAATACCATTAAATTTAATTCGTTAATCAAGATGTGGTGGATCCTGCGTCGTGCTCGTCTTACAGGCGCTTCCCTCTTCAGCCAGGCTTCTGGAACCAACAATAACAACACTGCTAAAACAGGTTAGATTAAGTTCATCAGATAATTGTAATATGTAAAAATAAACTAAATTTTTTGTTAAAATTTTTTAAGTAAGTAGTTCAAAAATTATAATTTTTGTAGGAAAATAGCTTCTTATGAAAGAGTTTATCTAGAGAAGTACTGCCACCTTACCTTCCCTATATCTGTCGTCAAGATGTAATGTGAGCATTTCTGCGTTTCGGTTTTGAAGCGCAACGGTGCTGGTGAAATTATAGTCACATGGGACTTGTCAACTTCGACGACGACGACTTGTCACTCAGGGCGTAGTGGTAGTGCTCTTGAAATCTTTGTAATTTAAAGCTGACAACAGACAGGCGTGTTGCTTATCACCAGGCGCACAAGTTATTCATCTTGTCGGTATCATAAAAAAACTAAATTAATAGTTTTTTTATATATATGAAGCACTTTCCTTATTATCACGTAATATCTGTGCTTTCTGACAAACCAATTTGAATCTTCTCAAAACAAGAGTGCATTTTTAAGACTAACGCGGACCACTGTTATCCGTCGCTTAACACTGAGTGAAAGTCGTGTCAAAGTGAAACTATCTTTATTTCATAAGTACCTAAGCAAATTACACTTGAAATCGTCGTACTGATTAAACTGTACTGCACTTTCGTAAGGCAGATTCCCCTGAGAAGTTTCTTTTCTTACTGTTCGATCGATATAACAAACTAGTGGAGTTATTTTCCATAACATAAGTGAATATCATTTTTTAATACAGTTGCTCAAAACGTGGTATTTTTCGTACTACAAATCGTGCCGAAAGTTGGAATTTTCGCACTAGTGCTTTTAACTTTTCCATTTTTTTTAAATTTACTGTTGTTTTAAGTCTTAAACATAGAAGTAAAGAGATTGTATATTTATTTCATATTTATGTGCTTTGTGACGTAAGTCATTCGTCATTACTATACTATATCTATGGAGAGACCGCATTTTTACACCTATGAAGTAAATGCTCCTTAGTAGCGATTATGTAGAAAATAAAGTAATATAAAATCATTGACTTACAAATAAATGGACGACGGGTCTAATACAAAAACCACGAAAAAAATGTCCCAAGTCAACCTATTCGAAATTTAAATTGTAATGTCATCGTAGTATCGCGCTGTCAGTAGAACAAATGAAGACTAAAGCGGAGTTTGGCGCTCTGTATACGATTTTAGCGCCTTACAAGTGCGGACACTTTTTAGCGCGGACCCGACGTCCATATAATTGTAAGTCAATGTATAAAATAGTAATTTTAATGTGGCTGAGTACTAGCAACAGTTGCCATATTGAAAAAAGTCGGCCAAAAAAAGTACTAATTTTTTTCATCGTTTACATTCCCGTCTTTTTCATTAACTTTTTTACGATTTGATTTTGTTATTGACAAAGGAATAAAATGAAGTTTTTTTTAAATACTGTTTTATTTTACTTTCAATGTAGGTTTTTCGCAAATGTATTAAAAAGCGTTGTTTGATACACGTGCGGATTTGTCATTTTCACTTGTCTCGTGAATAATGACTAACTTTCCGCACTTATATCAAAAATAACTATTATAATTTGGTGCTTAGTGGTAATTATTATGTTAGTCATAGCTATTTACGAATTTGTCTATCCAACGTGTTTGTTCCATATTTGTTAAAAAAGAAATGTATAATATGATACTGTATGTTTCCCAAATTAATAAAATAAAATAAAAAAAAAAGAAGGAGAAAAGCTCAGGGGGATACTCTTTGTAAATATACATTTGAATACATTTCTCATTAAAGTATTTAATTTTAACCTATTAAGATCGAGACTCAAGATCAAGAGCTAAACGGGTCACTGCCACGGATTTTTGTCATCCAGTACGCTGAAGCTGTATTAACTTTTTAAAGCTTTTGTTTCACAATAGTTTTAAGCCTCGTAAATGGAAAATTTTGAATATCAATCGGAATCTTATTAAAGAAGCGAATACTTTGCCCCTTACGACTGTCAAGAACAGCAAGTTCATTTTAATTCCTCGCATTTATGTTTTTCATAAAAAAAAATCCTTAACATATAACATTTTCATAAATGTACTGTGGTGTTAGTGTAAGAATGTTAATCTCTTTAAAGTAATCTCTCAAAGACACTCTGGGCCCTAGATTTTAAATTGCTCTAAACCGCACCTTTCTGCAGGACAAATATTCTGTTAATATCGGCGGCATTACTTATGAAATGGTGGCCAAGCGTGTTAACTTCGTATTTACTTCAAGTACCACTACAAACTACAAGCCCCCTTAGACTGGGGATCCTGGCAAATTGCCAGTCTTGCCACCCTTCTGTTACGCCACGGCTCGCGTTATGGTTGCATAATTATAATTTATATATTCCACGAGCTTTGCTGGAATATGCTATAAATATCTTTCCAATAAAAGAGGAACCGATAAAGCTACAGTCAAATATTGAAAAGCTTATGTTCTTGTCTAGGATTTATCCCGTAAGCGACTTTTGCACCACTACACTAAAATGTAACTGATGTCACATTTCTTGCTCATTCGGCTTCTTTATATTTGGAATAAATATTGTAGAGCCAGAATGGCTATCGACACTCGGCACCCTACGCACGATGACTTTACAATGCGACAGAGGCGGTGAAACCGGAAAAGTTTTGTCAAATGTGTGACGGAACGAACAAGTCGTGCGCCTGATGGTAAGCTACACGCCTGTCCATAACAGTTGCAGTGCCACTCATAGCTTTAAATCGCAAAGATCTGAGGGGAACTACCACTGCGCTCGTCACCCTGAGACATAAGTTGACAAGTCCCATGTGCCTGTTACACAGCACTCTTACCCTTCAAAAACGGAATACAGCTGTGACGGCGTGACTTCCTTACACCGTCATCTCACCTCTTTGTATCGCCTCTCTCCTCTTGTATCTTATCGTTTTTTTTATTTTACTTGTATTTAAATTTTAAATTTGAATTGTTCTATCTTCCTTCACTTTCTCATTTTGTTTTCGTACCACGGTCACTCCCAGCTCGACCGCCACAACAGTGAGAGCTGTTAATAAGCTAATCATGTGTAATAATTTATAAGTCTACACCCTTTATGTATCTATTTCTGTAATACAGTTTCTCGGCCCATTTAGGGGTAAGCGCCTTAATAATAAAGTGTAGGGAGTGTTTTATACTGTTATACCTGTTTTTTTACATTTACCTTTATATTGTTACAGCCTTTCTTTAAACTTCACTTCTTTAATAAATTTTGTGGACCGGAAGTTTCCCATTTCATTGCCGTGAACCTGTTCACGGCTAGTTAGGGTTACAACCCTTTCACAGCAATGCTGACATTACTGCTTGGCAGCAGAAATAGGTAAGGTGCTGCGACTAACACACATTGAGCCGGCTTAGGCGAAGTGCTAGCTTTTTCGTGCAAGAGTACCATCTTCCTTCGGCCCGCCTTCTGAGTTTCCCTCCTAGACATGAATTGCTAGGGCTGATCAGAAAGTCTTTACATAGGTTTCGGATTCAGGATGGCCAGAGTAATGACAATTTGTTCAAGTGGAGATTTTTTACGGTTCTAACCTGGGGGTCTACGCGAGGCCTCTGTCCGCAATCTTCCTGAAACTATTACTGTAAAATAAGTAATACCCGGTTAAATTGAAAGATGCATGACGCGAATGAAGCTTCATACTTTACATTGCAGGTAAGTACTTTTAGGTTTGTAAAGTGTGGTCTTGCTTGCATATTTATTTATATATTCAATATGGTACAATTACAGATACACAGTCATATTTACTTAAAATAATATTATCTTATACAACTCTTTGCGAGTGCTATCCAATTACAAATGTACATAGCTTATGCAAAGAAAAAAAATTATGTAATTACACACAGCTCATCAAAATAATATGCAAAATTATATAAAATAAGGGAAGTAACGGATGAATTATGAATTAATAATATTATGAAATAATGAAAATAATTTGAAAAAAAAAATGAAAATGTTAAAAATTAAGTAAATTTAAAATCTAAAATCATTCATTATAAAAAGAATTCATTACAACAATAAATACAAACAAATTATTATATAAATTATGATAGTTAATAATAATAATATTTTATTTATTCACTCTTACAAAAGGAAGATAGTACATAGTAATTATACATTGAACATCCCTTAATAAGATCTAAAGTTAACAACCTCAAGTGAGAGACTGGAGTCCGTACTACGCAACTAGACCTATGTTACAGATCTTTAGGCTCCCATCCCGTTGCAATTTATTTGTTTTCAAAAAGGTGTATATTGTATATTATGTAAAAGAAACAATTTCAAGTCGAGTCGCGAGTAATGTGTGTGTGTGTGTGTGTGTGTGTGTGTGTGTGTTTAAAACTTTGCATTTCAAACTAGTGGCTTGTGTAACAAGGGTCAGATCTGTCTGTCACAACTATCACCCAATGGTAATAGTATTAAAATGTATTGGGGGTTAATAAAGTGAAGATCTGCGATATAATATCAATTATAATGGCTTTGTCAATAATTTTTAATTTCCACTGGTAATACCAATAAAACATAAAGATATTTCATTCTTGACAAGATACAAAAACTGCAATATTGGTACACTAGTACAAAATATCACAAAGTAATGTGGATGTGTATTCTTCATCTGTGGTTCTTCCAGATACTTGGACCAGACTGGTGGGCGGAGTGTACACCAACTATATAAGTAATAGGTTTTTAAGGCAGTTCGTATATGAATAATTTATTACGTAATCGCCGAGACACACCCAAGATCTTAAAACTACAATACAATACAACAAAAGTGAACACAGAAAATTAAATTATATAGAAATGCACGAGTTAAATACATAATTATAATGATAAATAATTATAATAAATGCGTGTCGCGGCACACGTCTCCATGTACTCCAAAAATATTCTGTATTTATTGTAATAAAGATAATATTTCTAACAATGGCGTGCTCTTCCATTCGGCGGTGTAGGTGAAAAACAGACGGAATCAAATTTAATCGGTAATTAAATATGTACTTTTGCAATTTTCGTCCATTATCATCCACGGTCGGTTTGAAGTGAAACAATTGACGACACCCGTCAATTGTTTTGAATTCGGGCTGGCCAATCGGAGCGCAGTTGTCACCGTTATGACATGACAGGATAGTTTTCAAACAAATTAAATGACATTTCGTCTCTATTTCTGGTTATAGATGCTCACCTATTAGCTACGCGTGCGTACAAATCTGGTGAATGGCCGCAAATGCACCTGTTTACGAAAGGCTTGCGTGCTGCACATGTGCTTTACGTGGTGCGATCTGTTCGTGTGCTGTTTACGTACCGCACGCGGTACATATATCAGCATATATTTAGAAATAGAATTAAAAACTATTTATTGCAACGTCACAATATAAAAAAAAGGCACAAAATAAGACTAATCTCGGTCGTCCTAAAACTTTTGTGTTAAATGTTTATCGAAATAATACATCCTTTTATAACCCCGTGACTAGAATGTGCCGAACCTACAATGATTTACTCATATTAGAATCCGGAGGTCACATTGATGTTTTCGACAACAATCTTTGGCGAATTCGTACCCATCTCCTCAAATATTTCAACTCGTTTTCTCATTAGTATTGCCAAATGAATATCTATGTTAGTCTTTAGTTGCATTAGTTTTAATTTGTAATCTCACTTTTCCACTTTTTCTCACTTTTCCTTTTTTTTATAATCCTTATTCAAATATGTTTACACTTCGCGTAATAACGCTGTATTTACAAGTATTAGGTCTACATTCTAGATTAAGACTATAAATTGTATCTCAACATGTTCCACTGAATATAAACTGTTTTGTACACCCAGGAAAAAAAATATATAAATAAAAACAGAAATAACCCAAAACAACAGTGTACTTGGTACTTGGTGTAACGGGCTGGTGTCCGCATCTCGACGTCAAGGCGCCAGTGTAACAGTGTAACAACATTTAAGCAACAAGTTATAATACTATACTGAATAATATAAAGTCACAACCAAGACTAGGCTGTGACGCTCGCTGGACGCGCGTAAGCAGCATCGCGTTCGCCAGATCTGTACGCATCTTAACGGGCAGAAAATCTAACCTGTAGCGGTGGTTTACATCACGCCCGATACAAGTGAAGCACGAACTCGAACGCAAAAAATACATATATAACGTGTGTGTGAAACTTGGTATGTACTAAAGTATTTACACAAAATATTATAATACGAATAAATGAACAATTAAATAAATTATACGGCATAAGTTATAATTCTTAATAACAAACACACGACAACAATGACTCGAACCGACGTCTTCCAGCCAACCGTGCCAGACGCTATGCCAACCAAGACAAGGAACGAACCAGCGGACCCCACGATTTTTTCTACGTGCTTGTTGCAGATCTCTGTTTTTTTGGTTTTCTTAACGACTCTTTATCGCTATCTGTGGGAAACCATATAAGCATAAGTGTAAAGTAAAAAGTGTAAAATACTGTGTGAGAAATAAATAAATATTTCATATTCGTAGACGTTGATCGTCTGAGTGTTTGTGGTACCGTCGTTGTTTTCGATTTCATTAATTAATTAATTCATTTATTTATTGCAAACATGTTCGTACAGGCATTACACAGGTAATTACTAAGTACAAACATACCCCGTTGGGGTGTTGCAAATTAATAGTACTCTCGATTAATTACCTAAAAACCGAACATAAACTGAAGATTCTTAACATGAACACATTATGTTATGAAAGAGTTGAAGCGTTCATCATTTCTTTCACATCAACTTATAGGAGAATCCATGAAGTCACTTACACTGTAGTAGCCATTGACTTACAATTATACGGACGTCGGGTCCGCGCTAAAAAGTGTCCGAACTAATAGGGCGTTAAAATCGTATACAGAGCGTCATTCACGCTTTAGTCTTCGTTTAATCGACTGACAGCGAAGCAAGCAAAATTAGACAGTACTGCGATGACATTACAATTTGAATTCAACGTTTTAGCTTTTTCATATTCCTTTACATGTCACTACGTTTAAATAGGTTGACTTGGGACATTTTTTTCGTGGTTTTTGCATTAGCCCCGTCGTCCATTTATTTGTAAGTCAATGGTAGTAGCAGTTTAATTTGGTATTGAATGTGTTGTCATTTTCTTCAGTGTTAAATTAATATACATCTATGGAGCGAGCTTTCTCTAAACATGTCTAATTTCGGAGTTGATAGACTAATTTTGTATTTCAATAACACAAGTGCTTTAGGTACTTACTTTTTGGGATCATATTTAAAAAAGAAAAGACTTTTGCCTCAGAGCGAACCACCCCTTGGCCACCATTCGGTTGAAATTTTCCTGCACCTATCATCACCATATCCATATTTCCTGTACAGCGGTTTGAGCTACCTTACCGGGTATAATGTTTATAAATAACATTGACGTAACAAACGCTGACTCATTAGAAAGGAGGCAGGTCACATGTGATATTTTTTTGGCACCTGACACAATCGAAGGGTGACGAATGGCGTGAAGTCACGGAATCTTATGGTGGCACTTTACATGGCAACTATGCGTATTTGATATATTTGACAAACAATCACCATGTGTAGATAGCATGTGCGGCAAAGTATTGGCCTTGTGTTAATGTCTCAATGTGATGGGCGCAGTCGCAGTGCCCCTGAGATGTTTGCGGCATAAAGCTCTGAGTGGCACTCGCAACTGTTATGGACAGTTCCATATCTTTCTACATAAGTTTTTTTTAGTACCCCTCCATATCAAGATAGATAGACAGATAAAACGTTTATTGTCTTGCATCACGTACACAACAATATAATAGAGTAAATTGATTAAAAGAGACACACAGAAATCGAAATTAAAAAGAAAAAGAAGCATAAAAACATAATACTAACCTAATTATCAACAGCTTGTGTGTGCTAAAGTAAGCCAAATAAGTGGTGGCTCAGTGCAAAATTTGCCCAACAGCAAGGCACCGATTTTCAGCCACCAATTTCGAGGGTAGCGCGTTGAGGTGCATGAAAAACAAAAACATTGTGAGGTGAATGTAGCGTGCATCTGTGTAAGTATCACGTGAGTATTATGTACATTATAAAAATATAAAAAAAATAAATTAGTAACTGTAAAAAAATGTTAGAAAAAATTGTAATACAAACTCACAATTGGTATAATTAAAATAAAATAATAATAATAATCAGTACTTAATATCGATAAAAGTCATTGTAACATAAAATGATAATAAATGTCTATGAAGCAAGGGGACTTCATTCTAGAACCCTCTCATCAACCTCTTGGTTATGCGAGAAGGACACACTATATAAAAATATTAGACAACATCATGTACATTGTTCTGATCCCAAAGTTAAGTCGCTAAAGCACTTGTGTTATAGAAATCAGAAACAACGATGGTATCACAAACACCCAGACCTGAAACAATATAGAAAAGTTAGTTTCTACACTGACCCGGCCCGGGAACGAATCCGGCACATCAGAGATGGCGAAACCATGAAAACCGGTGTGCAAGCCACTCGACCACGAAGGCCGTCAAATGACTATGACCAGTCAGGTCCTAATACCGGATCACCCCGTTTGCACGAACACCGTCCTGTTCTCTGTAAGCCTAGTGCCTGTGACCCTCCCCGGGTGCATGTACAGGACCGGAGGCACCGGAGCTGTAGGCACGGTCACTTCCCGACGCCGAATGAACGGCTTCTCTCCAGTTTCTAAATTCTTCAATTATTCTAAATATTCAAGTTATGGACATGCGTGTTACTTAACACCAGGGTGCGCGACTTGTTCGTCCTGTCACTTGATATTATAAGAAAAATAAAAAAGTGCGCTTAAGTTACACTTAAAGGGTTAACAAAAGTTGCATGGTAAGGAAGTTTGGATACAGATAGTGTACAGTCATTTCTTTTAAATCTCTCGCTAAAAAGAGGGAAGTTCATCACTTTGTTGCGTTTGAAGCCTTTGTGGCTCGATGTCAATCTGTGGCGTCGTAACTCTTAAAGAAATGAACTGACTTCAAAGCGGTTTTTTCTATTTGAAGGCTGGGTTTTTAGAAATGACGTTACCAAATAGTGATGACCTTGAGTTTGATGTAGAGAGAGTGAATAGGATATTGATATAGAAGCTTAGCTGAACTTGCAACTTAAACTTTGTTAGTAATAATTGAAAATGAAACTATTTTCTCGAATTTAAATTCGATTTTAATTAAAAAATAAGTGAGTATGTCACCTCCATCGCCTGATGAAAAGCGATGATGAAGTTGACGATGGAGCGTGCACACCTAAGAAACGCCTATTCTCGCTCGCCTTGAAAAAGCCCAAGTTTTACCGTCCAGGGAACGACGTTTGTCATATATATATATATATAAATGTGCGAATCATTGGAATATACCAGAATATACACAACACAGGGGTGGAACCCCGGCCTACGACTGGTCCCCCGATAATGGACAGGGGAAGAAGGAATTAAATCCTTGCAAGAGAAGTCCGTTTTCTACTCAACATTCTGTCATAGGCCATTGGAAGATAGTTCCTCCGTGCCATCATCAGTTAGAGATTCCGTATTTCGTCAGACGAACAACACAGAATAAAACTTTGCTGCGTAGTGCTGAAGCACTACATATTAATGTTTTAATTTATTTCTTATTTCTTTTAAATTAATTTATTTTAATTTAGTAAAAATTCATATTATTCAAATAAAATACTTAGTAAAAAGTATGTAGCGTGAATTGGAAAGTTCTTTGGTAAATCAAAAATAAGGTTAATAACTATTGTAACTGTAATGAAAAATAGGGTAATTTGCATTAATATTAGACGTAACTGGTTGATGAGTTTACCATATCAGTCAGTCTAAACCACGTAGGGTGCACTATAAATTTCTGGAATGAATAAGAAAAAAATACTACAAATGGTCAGAAATGAATTTATTGTTTCTCAAAATATTCTCCGTTAGCGTTAGTGCACTTTTTCATACGAACCAACCAATTTTGAAAATAATTATGCCACTCCTCCATGACAATCTCTGAAACATATTTTTCATACCGCGTAACTGGTTCTTAATTTTTGGAAATAAATAAAAGTCACAAGGTGCAAGGTCGGGACTGTACGCGTGATGGCTCATAAGGTCAACGTTGTTCACCTTCAAAAATTCATTTGTCTGTCTGGCTGTGTGAGAACTGGCATTATTGTGGTGCAAGATGATACGGCGTTTACGGTTATTTTTATGGAGTTTGTCAATAACTTTCGGCAAAAAAATGGTCGTGTACCAATCACTATTCACGGTACAACGATTCTCCAAAGCAACAGTAGCCACGTATCCAGTTTTATTTAAAAAAGAAACAATCATCCGCTTAGAGGCACTTTGCACGCGCGCCACTTTGGTTGGTTTCGGCTCATCTCGAAAGATCCATACGCTCGACTGCTGCTTTGTTTTGGGATCGTAACTGTAAATCCATGTTTTGTCACCTGTTACTATGTCCCATACCAAATTTGACGCCCCTTCGTTAAATCTGGTACGCATGGCATTGCACCAAGTGAGGTGATCCGTTTTTTGAGACTCAGTCAAATTGTGTGGGATACACCTAGAGCACAGCTTTTCCACACCCAAATGTTTGTGTAGTATTGATTGTATTTGACTCATGCCTATGCCTAAGGATGCCCGAATCTCATGGTATGTCACATGCCTGTCTGTTTTGATCACACGGCGCACAGCATCGACGTTTTTGTTGTTCACAGCAGTGGACGGGCGACCATCACGAAATTCGTCACTGAGATTCACACGATCGCGTTTGAATTCTGCAAACCAGCTATAAATAGTCGTCTTGCATGGTGCTTTATCGCCAAAAGCAGTTTGAAGCCGAGTGAAGCTCCGCTGAGCTGTTAGATTATACTCAAAGTCGTAGAAAATTTTCACGAGTTAAATCCATGGTGATGTAGACAACCAATTTCTAACGCGATTTAAATCCGGAAAAATAGTTTCATTTCCTATTTCAAAAGTAATTACAACATTTGAAAATGGAATTCTTTGGCTGTAGAATACAGTTTGTTTCATCTGATTTTTGTAACATTTGCAATATTTTGTTGACTTTTGTAACTTGTGTAACAATCGCGAAAACCTAAGAACTCGATACTTTTGAAATGTTATTTACGTAAGTGGCCAATTCCGGAAACTTATAGTGCGCCCTATGTAAAGGGTCCGAAATTGGTTTTGGTGTTTGTTGGTTTGATTACTCAATTTAGGTCCGGAAAAATAGTTTCGTTTCCAATTTGTAACACCTAACAACTCGATAAGTAACGAATGGTTGATACTGTGGGCGTTAGATGAAAATTAAATGGTCCTGGAGTAAATTTTCTAGATTTCCCAATACTGAGACCTAGTAACTGGTCTAGGTCTGGCACATTATTGAAATTTTGTAACAATCTTGGTAATAGCCCTTTCCCAAGGTTATTTTAGCGCAAAAAAGAGAAAGAAACATTTATTTGTACCATCATTTACAGTTTTTTAGTTATTTATATAACCAAGTGACGGGAGGAACATGTCGTGTTTTGTCAAGGTTATTGTAGCACATAAGAAAGAGAAAAAAACATTATAATAATAGTACATGGAATCCAGCCGGATCAAAGGAAATTTTTCTTAGTGTTCATTCTTTGTATTAATAACAATGATAAGAAACACTTTACTGTTGTGTAAATTGGTCTAATTTATTGTTATTAGTATTTTGATAATCCAATCAAGCGAGTGTGGTTTTATGACGTCACAATAGCTAGTCAAATAATGATGAATAGTATGTAGAGCATACGAGACGAAGCGTATAATGTCGTGACTACGCGGATTATAGGGTAATAACTGTATTGTTGGCGTACAATGGGTTAAGGTTGTAACTCTGATAATGGTTTTGAAATACAGGAATCATATACAGTGTGTTTTTTTTTATCGGGACAGAATGAGGGAATCCAGAACCATTGGATGTACAAGGAACCTGTCTTAGAAACCATTTAGTCTTTTTTTTTGTGAAAAATATTTTGGCATAGTAAATTTTTTGGTCAAGCGTGAGTTGTCCATAAAAATCATTGACTTTTTTTTTGTGCTAATCGACTCAGTTTCATGTAAGGATCATTTCATTTTATTAAAAGAAAAACTCGGAACAGCAGAAGTTGGTCAAATTGAGTAAAATGTTATTAATTTTATATGCAAAAAACTTTTTATTAAATTTGACTAACTTCTACTGTCACGAACTTTTTCTTTTACAACTGAAACGTCAAGAACTGAGGGGTATTGTCATTCCGTCCGTCACTCTGAGACAAGTCCCATGTGCCTGTACCCTTCAAATTCGGAACGAGCGGTGACATTAGTGCTTGGCGGTAGAAATAGGTAAGATGGCAGTATTTCCCTGGACGAACTCTTTCACAAGATACTGCTACTAAATAAACTGCTCTTTTCTTGAGAGGCTTGGAGAGAGTAGCAATGGCTTGATCGGGGAGCGGTTTGCTCTCCTAACAACTACGCAAATGGATAATCGCTGGCTTGAAGTCGCCACTTAGGTTAACCATGACTGCAGACATTTATTTATCGTTTAAGACATTTATTTCTCAAAACAGGTGTGCAAGAGTGGCCACGGATTGAAAGCAATTATTGTGTATGTTGGTGAATTAATTATTTCTTTACCGTTATCATGGACCGATAACTCAGGACAGCTAATTTCCATACCACAGATCGTAACTTTGAAAGTCTTATATCGTCGCCTTGCTTTCTCAAAGTCGTATTTGGACAAGGACAAAGTTACTAAAATGCAAAAATCACATTTCTTTCATATTCACACATTGGTTTTTACCTATTCTTAAAGTAATGCATGCAAATTAACACCCTTGATTAGGAATTTACAATAAATATAAATTTTTGCCATCTCCTCAATAATCACTCTTTATAAGATACGAGTTTAAGATAGTAAGGCTTTCGATATCTAGATGGCGCTGTTCGCTAGCCTGGAAGTAGTTTTGTGTTATTTAAATGGCCGTGGATATCGAGTAATTCCTCTTTAACATGTAATACAAGTAGTCAGGTATTTCCTTGCGATATTATTCCCAAATATTGACCAAGAACTAAAATTATTTTCTTAACTAGATGGCAATGTATGTTACAAAGTAATTTATAAACGCTTGATAGATGGCGTTAATCTTAAATTAATAAAAGTATAATAAGCGTCATCTAGTTGATTTGTTTGTTATCACTAGAAATTAGAGTAGCTTTGATAAATTGCAGCTTGTCAATGTAAAAGAAATTAGTTACTAAAATAACTATCTGGTACTCTTGGCGACATCTGGTGTACCAATAGGTGTACTAAATATACGACTGCGCTATCTTCTATCGCGATTAGCAGCTCTTGAGTTATTCGTCCATGCCGTTATTTTTGTGAGTGCTTTTAATATGAATTCTGTTGTTATTTGATTTTTTTTTAAAGTGGTTCCTTGGTAATGGCGGAGTAAGGAAATATATCGCTTCAAGCATCAGTCCTTTCTGCATTTGTATTGGAAACGACAAGCTATAAAAACCCAGACATTTGAAGTCGTCAGCGAAACGAGTGAAGCCGTTTGAAAACAATTTGTTATTTCAGGGTTTAAAGTAACTTGTCAAAAATGACATCTAATATCATTTCTCATTGCGCGTTTCCTCCTTTTCCGCTAAATCCACAAGAAGAGTTGCCGTCTTGAGAAATTCAAATATCACAAATTTGAGTTTAAAAGTTGAAAATTCGACCGAAAAGGTGAAGTGCATTCCTGTGTGATGTTTATCAGTTCGGGAGAGGTTAGGAAACTTTTATGTGTAAAGTTAGGGGCTGAATGTTTTTTTTGTTCTCCAGACGACTTTCTGTTTTTTTTTTGCACCGAAATGATTTCTTTTTTGTCCCGCAGAGGACAATAACACCAAACCCTCGTTTCAATGTAATGATATGTGTGTCCAAATGTATAACGCTCTACCAACGTACATTAAAATGTTACCAAGTAATATGTTTGTGAATAGGCTGAGTATTTGACGTAAGGGCAAAAGTTAGCGAGTCTAATGTCTTAAACTGTTAAAGTCGCTGCTTGACATTGTAGTGTTTAAATGTTTCGTTTTCTCCTACTACCTCGCACAAAACCCGCTCACACAAATTCTTTAGTTTTCAGTACATTATTTGTTATAATTATAAGCAATTACGTTAATCTTTATTAGTATCGAGTATATAACCAAAAATAGAGATGAAATAATTATCCATCCCTGGTAACTCATTAGGCAAATGGCCTATATATCACTTTTAAATATCAACTCTCGTTTGCATTGAAATGTAGACAGCGCCAACAACTGACCTGTGTGTACGTCTCTGTATATTCCAAAAATATTCTGTAATAAATATAATATCTCTAACTATGGGGGAGCTGTTCTATTAGGTGGAATGGGACAAACAGCTAAACATGTAATTAAATATTACGTAATTTTAAAATTTTCGTCCATGATAGCAAAGTTCAAGTTACGCTGGTGGATTTGCAGTGAAACAATTGATGACACCCGTCAATTGTTTCGAATTAGGACTGGCCAATCGAAGCGCAGTTGTCACCGCAATGATTTGGCAGAATAGTTTTCAAACAAATTAAATGACATTTCGTCTCTATTTCTGGTTTTAGACTCGATGTAAGTATGCCTTATACTGTTTCGTCAACTGACAGTTTACAGTTATAATTATTAGTAATAAGGTCTATTTCATGTATGCATACTAAAGATTAACGGAAGAGCGAGCCTTCCTGATACAAGTAAATGTTACCTACTATGAATAATAAACAGTAACTCTAATTTTAAGGTTTGAGAAAAAGAAATAAACTATTTTCATTTTCATTTTTTTCATATTAATAAATTATTTAACTGCCTCCGTGGCCGAACGGTTACCATAAAGGACTGCCACGCAGAGGTCCCCGGGTTCGATTCCCGGGCCGGGAGAAATATTTGTATGGCCTACATTTATTTCTCTCGTGAGTTTGGGTGTAATTTGTGGTTGTCTATGTGTGTGTCTATGGCACCCGCGACTCAGGGTTTCCCTAGTGCGGGGCTATGTTGAGTGTGTGCATTATTATTATTATTATTATTTATTACATTCATCATCACCATCATCAGCCTATCACAGTCCACTATTGGACGTAGACCTATCCCAATGTGCGCCATTTCGCCCGGTCCTTCTGTATCCATCTGCTGTCAGTAGCCTTTACCAGATCGCCAATTCATCTGGTCAGAAGGCGTTCCACACTACGTATTATTGTATTATTATTGACTAATTATTTGTTTTTTTTTAACAAGTTTGTAAATGTCATTTGGTATTATTGATCCTCCTCCGTCGGTCCCTCACTGCTGGCTGAGGATCGTGACTGAGCAAGTACGTCGTCAATCAATCTTCTCCACTGCACTCTGTCTTTGGCTAGGTGGAATGCGACGCTCACCGGTACTGCCAACTCGTTTCGAACTTCGCCCTCTAGGTCGTTTGCCCTCTATCCTGCCCGTAAATCATACTCTCAAGACTGTCAGCGTTTCTGCGTGCAATGTGAATAAGATTATGTGTATTTTAATTAAATTTGAACAAAATTTTGCATGCCAGATCTGGTAAAATATGAATTCTATCGATATTCTGCGTTCCATCTCGGATTTCAAGCAAATTTAACAGTTTTCATTTCTCAAAGTAAGGGATTCCGTGTACTTTACGTACTAGGATAACGAAATTGAGGGGCATTATTAAGGATACTTACACCACGACTAATATAGTAAAGTTGTTTTGAAAATTAATCTTACGTCTGTCATCTGCGTAATGACTATAATGGTTTACGCTGAGGCTACTACTACTAACGCAACTACTGTATTAATGTTATTACCTAGTCCAGTTGAAAAATAGTTCATACTATATACCTTTTGCAAATTCCTTGTCACCTGTAAGTACTTAAATGGTACTTATTTACAAGATCTGAAAAAATATGTTATGAACAATAATTATTTAATTATCATAAGCATTTCTAGTTAGAAATAACGCCGTCCACTGCCCGTTTTTGTCATATTTGTTACGAGTAACTTACCTTTAAATAATTGTCCAGTTTGGTCATTGTAAGTTTTATTTGCTATAAAAATTACCTTATTCACTCATTTAACAATTCGTTCTTTTAAGAATGTACTAAGTTTATTGCACAATATAACTGCTGGCGTACAAAAACCGATACTTAGGAGGACAAAACATTGAATTTCAAATACAAAAGGACAAAAATATAAAATGTTAAGCTATCAAATCGACAAAGGGAGCGCTATAAAGAGATTCTGTAAAAATAAATACAAGACAATGCAAAACAATAGACCAATAACAGGGTTCCACGGAACCGAGAAGGATTCCGTACATAAAGCATTTGAAATAAACAGGGCTCGTTTCGTCACGTTCGGTTTAATTCGCGGATGGTATTTTAATCCGGATGCCTTTACGTCTTTGTATTGAATTAGGAATAATTTGTCGTGAATTAGTGGGTCTGCGGTAATAAGACGCCTGTTCAGATATCGACCATTTTATAAATTTGACGAGTTAAAAGTTTGTCTAGTAAATGCTCGCTAATAGCCTAGAACAATTCCAAATTGCAGTTTCCGGGAAACACATACGCCGCGCCGTCATATGTCTTCCACATCAGGAATGATGGCAAAGCGCTTCACGTGAATAGCTGGCGTTAATGACATAGGGATGGAGTATTCCAGATTTTCTAGTAGATATAAAGAGGGATGGTAATGGTGGAACTAATTATAAAGTGCGCACTCTATCCGAAATGTATCCTATGCCAAATCGATAAAAAGGCTACTTGATGGAGACTTGGAAAATTTTGAAGAGAATTAAACATAGTTCCTTGTGAAAGAGTTTGTACGTTTCGACGTACTTCCATACTGCCATGCCTATTTCTGCTGGGATGCTCACATTACTGTGTTCTGGTTTTGAAGGGTATGGCTGCTGGTGGAGCTACAGGCACATGGGACTGATCAACTTTATCACAGTGACTGCGCGCGCTCAGATAATTGCGATTTAAGGCTATGAATGGCGCTGCAAACGTTACGGATAGGCGTGTTGCTTGCCACCAGGCGCACGTTTCGTTCCGTTATAATTGACATCATAAAAATTCAGGTTTATGTGTAGCTACTTCTTTTTCATGATTCATCAATTATTTATATAGATACAGGTTGTATAGAAGTTGATGGAGAAGGCTGCTTTGTGACGTAGGAAACCGGTTACGTCGTTAGGCGCTGGCACGCGATATGGGGGTCTAATCAACAAGCAAATGGATTTGAAAATTCGAATGTATCTTGTTCTATCAGAGTTGATCCAATGATCCGAAGATTTTCATCCCGATTGACTTAAGCGGGAGGAGTAGATACCTATTAAACATAAAATAATGTATTTTGATGATATCGGTGATCTGAATTTATAATCACCATTTCAGCCGAAAGACGCCCAGGTGTCTATAAAGATTGAAAAGAGATAGCGTGGATAGGCCAAGCATAAGGTGGAGCGGGGCGACCAGGTGTAGGCAGCGGAAACCGGATGGAAGACCGGCTGTTGTGCCCATATTTAGATTCACGGAAGAAAAAAGAACAATGGAAGTGCCTTAAGCCTAATAATTTGAAATCTTGATAATGATTGGTCGTAGTTTCTAATTTAAAAATAAATAACATATATTGGACTGTTAATATAATACAAACTTTACCCAGTTGGCATAATGTTGAAAGCTCAAAATATCATTAATACGTATTATTGCAAGTTACGACGTTTTGATTTTATACCGAAATTTCAGTCAATGTGCTGTCATCTAACGGTTAATAGCTGAACAACGACGAATCCACGATGTTACGTAGTTCTCCAAATCAGAAGCGATCATATTGCAGCGGTGAAAGAAAATTTAAAATTTATTAAAATAAAATAACATAATGCTTTATGATGATATGAAACAGCATCATTAATAATATTACAAGTGCGACTTTTATTTTTGGACTCCAAAGTAGCGAAATGAGGCATTTTTCTACGATTTTCGAAGTTTGCGGAACCCCGCGTACTGTTGGCACACGTGTTACGCAAATAAACTTCTATGTTTAACTGCCTCTGGACTATGCTGGACTGCCACGCAAAGACCCCGGGTTCGATTTCCGGACCGGGAGAAATATCTGTATGGCCTACATTTATTTCTTTCGTGAGTTTTGGGTGTAATTTGTGGTTATCTATGTATGTGTCCATGGCGCCCGCGATACAGGGTTTCCCTAGTGTGTGCGTATTATTATTATTACTGTATTAATTGTTCTGTGTTTGGATTCATAATGTTATTTTATTTTTTGTTATGATTTTGTCATAAGGTTACCAAATAAACTATTTTTCCCACTTTCTTTCTTCGCGAAAACAACAGGCGCGCGGTAGATCATGTTTGATGTTTGCTGTATTTGTCGAATAGACAAACAAGGCAAACACTTTGTTACACATACTATCCACACGATTGTTTGCTAAATATATCAACTATACAAATAGTCATGTGAATGATATTATAACAAAATAAGTAGGTACAGTTTCACTATGCTCGGACGAATATTAGACATAATGACATATTGAGGGATTGTCTCTTTACCTACAAGCACCAAATAATATACCAATCAGGAAACTAAAATAGGTAGTAACTTGTTTCGTTTCTCAAAGTCGTAACGGCCTCTCACTATACCCCGAAATAAAATCAATGTCTTTAAAATTAATCAGGCAGGTGTTAGCGACTGGCTGGTAAGCTGTTAGTTTTTCAAATGTATTGTTACAATCCATATATTTAACGCGTTATATATAGCTATTATAGGTCGCGGAAGAAAAGGTCAAGATGATTACGTCTGTTAAATCGTTCTAAAGTTTCCGAAAAACAAACAGCGAAAATATAAATATGAAGCTCAACAAAAAGCATGTTTCCGAAAGGAAGTTTCATAACCTTTCATAAGGGTACAAAAGGTACGAGGGTACGTGAGCACGGGGTAACAGTGGTGTGGGGTATACATGGAACGCTCGTTAACCTTTATGTAATCACAGGGTGGCCGTCGTAATTAAGAATTATTCGGGCATTTATAATATAGACATGACTTATGACAATATCTTCGAAGAAATTGCAATTACTTATTTTTATTGGATACTAGCTGGCCTACTAAGCTTAGTAAAGTTACCATACTAATTTTCATATAAATTTAATAAAAATAAAAATCATATATTTTTAGACATAAATTAACTCAGACATAAATTACCTGCCTCCGTGGGCGAACGGTTACCATGCCGGACTGCCACGCAGAGGTCCCAGGTTCGATTCCCGGACCGGGAAAAATAGTTGTATGGCCTACAATTATTTCTCTCGTGAGTTTGGGTGTAATTTGTGGTTGTCTATGTGTGTGTCCATGGCACCCGCGACACAGGGTTTCCCTAGTGCGGGGTTATGTTGAGTGTGTGCGTTATATATATTTATATTTATATATAAGTATATGTATAAGTACATCAATAATAATAATTATCTCTATTTATCTTCAATCATGGTTTTTTAAATAATAGTAGGAGGCGCCGCTCTTTCTTAGGTACACCTTTCAAAAGAGACATAATCAACTAAATAAACCAAAAAAAAAAATACTACTTACAACATATATTTATCTATTATTAGTGTATAGTGAGCGTTTGTATAAGTTTGTTAGTGTGTCTTCATATGTTTTTCCCGCGAGCCATTTAGGTCTAATCTTCTTACTTTCATTATATGTCTTACTGTAAATTTTCAATTCCTTATTCAAGATGTTGCAAAGGTTTGCCGCACGTTTGTCATATTTGCAAATACAGTGTTGGTGCTAGGAATGCGTATTAAAAGATCCTGCCTTCTTTTCATCAAACACTGACTCACTGACTCACACGTAAAACATGTAACTCAGTGCACCTCCGGAACACTGTTGCACACATCCTGTCCGCTTTCATCTTCAGAATCTTGTTGCTGCTACACCTCACTCTTCGTACTATTGATGTGGACATTTTACATAGAAATACCAGATGCACTGCAGAAACGGGGGAGCCTCAACAAAGCCCTGAAGGTGTTATTATATAGGATTCGCATGGCACTGTACGATCCCAGTGTAAAGTTGGACCATAGAGCACATGTGTAGACGCTTTGGCAGTATGCTGTATATCACAGTATTATTGGTTCGCCATACAAACTTTCATCCCTTATTTCACCTACTTCAAGATTTATTTTTGTAACAAAAAGTAGCCTATGTCCTTCTTCAAGAAATTCATTAATATTGGTTCAGCGATTTAGAGGTGAGAGCAAATAAAATCACGATGAAAAAATCACAGTGATCAGCCGTCAAATAGTACAACCGTCACTTTTTACGATGTAACGACGTTCCAAAATCACATAGGTTGTTCCTCCGTTCCACTAACCGTCTCCATCACTCACATATCGACTTATGACGTATTTATAAACACAATCTATCACTTAAGAGACTGGCGACTGCGCTACTCATTGTAGAGTTCTCCTTTATTTTTAAATTCTAATAATGAATCAAGAAATAATTAGGTCAATGTAAATATCGTGTAAATATTGCAAATGGTAACCTATCACAAACTCGAATTCTTTTTTCCGAAATAACGTTTGTTCGAATTTTCATTACACCGAAAACCGAATTATAACTAAACCGTTGTTTATCGCAAAGACACGATTAGGTTCGGTTAGGTTAAGTTAGGTTTAAAAGAAAAAACATTTTCCTCTCAAAGTTACTTTCGAGGTTATGAAAATTCGAGCTAACGTTATTTCTGGAAAATGTCATTTCGGAGTACTGATAGGTAGCTATTGTAAATACAAATAGAATATTTGTACAAAATCGATCCAAAACAATATACACGCCGCATGGTCATTAACGAATAATTGATTTTATTTATTGTCATAATGTGACAAGCTGTGAAAGTTATAGAGGATCAATTTTTCAAATATAATTAAACTTTGCATCAAAGTGAGTAATATTAACGACTATTAGAAAGTAGCCGCTTGCCAAAACCGTATATCGTGATGTAAGTGACAGGCGTGACAAAATCACGGTGATTTGTAACTGGAACGATGGTCACGGTGACAGAAATGTAACGTTTTTCCCCAAGTCTGTGGTTTAAGCGTGAAACCCTGAAACAGACAGAGATTAAGTTTTTATTGAATTGATGTTCAATTATTATTGTGAAATTACTCCACTAGTTTGTTATAATTATTAATACAAAGATCGAACACTCAGAATAAATCCCTTCGATCCGGCCTGATTCGACGTCTTCTAGCCGTGTCAGACGCTATACCAACCAAGCCACGGAACGGACCAGCGGACCTCACGAACTTTTCTGTGCTTGTTGTTGTGTCTGGTTATTCAACGACTTTTTAGTCGTAGCGTAATTTTCGTTATAGTACACTGTACCGAAAATGATCTGAATGTTAACTAAAAGGGCTGCTTTCTATAAAAGTAAGCTTAAAACTAAATAAACATTATGTTTCCACAACATAGTAAACATATGCGCGTGAACAACCATGATTTTGAATTTGTAATTTGATGCTCCATGAGATTTTCTTTTTATGTATTTTATATGTTATTAAGGAGTTCCATTTAACTTTGAATTTGAATTCATTCAGGGAACAACTACCTTTTTCCGCCGCCAAGCAGTAATGCTCAGATACCTGCATTCCGGTTTTCAAGGCTAAGAACCTTTCACACTGGCGATTTGAGAGTATTTCAAAGCGAAGCGATAGACCGGTGGGTTCACTGCGAGGTCGTATCGACAACTTCGCGATCTCGCAGCGAACACACTAGCGCCACGCCACTGCTATAGATAAAGCATCGTAATGATGATTACCATTTTTTCGTATTGTCATTATAATTTAGTACTTATTGTTTCGATGATCACCCGTAAATTAAGAAATAAGAAAGTGTTTATTCCGTTGTTTATTTAATAACGTGTATTGTAGTCTTTACGAGCTTATTTTATACCCCACCAACAAATTAAGGGCTTATCATTGACTTACAAATAAATGGACGACGGGTCTAATACAAAAACCACGAAAAAAATGTCCCAAGTCAACTTATTTAAACGTAGTGACATGTAAAGGAATATCAAAAAGCTAAAACGTTGAATTTAAATTGTAATGTCATCGCAGTATCGCGCTGTCAGTCGAACAAATGAAGACTAAAGCGTAGTTTGACGCGCTGTATACGATTTTAACGCCTTACAAGTTTGGACACTTTTTAGCGCGGACCCGACGTCCATATAATTGTATAAATCAATGGGGCTTGTATAAGGCTTCAGCTAATGTATCTATAGTGACTTTAGAACTAATCGCCATTCACGAAATTTTACTGCTTCTCAAAAAGACTGCGAATGGGAAAATGGTAACCCTTTCCGATAGCAAAAGCGCTTTGCAACATATAGCTCGGTGTACCTCTGGGCTCAGAGGTGTACCGAAAAAAAATGTAATGTCAAAATTATAAAAGCGTGTTCCTAATTGAATATACATTACATTAACATTGTTAATGAAACCTTTTCGAGAAATTTTAGTATAACTGTGAAATTACATACAAATGTAACATAAAGTATAATCATACTTTTTCTTTCAACTACTGCTTTATTAAACTTCTGTAATCGTTGTGATTTTATTGTGTTGTAATGAATGCTTGTAATATCAACCCATTTACACGTCTCACTGCTGGGCACGGGGTTACTCTCAGGCAAGGGTTGTGAACCTTCTTCGATATGCAGGTTTGATCACGATATTTCCTTTGCCGTAAAGCTCATGGCTTTCAAATTTAATTTCGCCCTAAATTCCGAGAATTTCATCGGCCTCTGCCTGAGAACAGGTAGGGTAGTCTAATTATTAGGTTACTACGGCTTGTATATACTGAGTCACACGTTTCTTTACAACTGTTTCGCTACAATACCGTTCTTCATATCGTTTCCATAACCAGTTTATTTTGATATCTAACGAATCGATTTGTATTATCTTCGACTCGCTTGAATAAGCCTTCGTGTGTTCGTACTAATGTAGATACTTCACATCGCTGCTTTTAGTACTGAAATTTGCGATAATTATTTTCATTGAAAATCATGTCAATTAGGAAAAAAATTTGCGCGCATTTTAAAATAGGAGGGAAATGCCGTATTTCATCATGATAATGCGAAAAACTCAAAACTATTGCAGATAGGTTGTGATGTGTTACCTAATCCACCATATTCGCCCGACATAGACCCTTTACATTTTCTCTTGTTTCGGTCTTTACAAAATTCTTTGAACGGACACGATTTTCATAACGAAAAGAACATCAAACAACACTTTGATCTGTATTTTATAAGCCAGGAATTTTTGTGAAAAGGGAATTCTAAAATTACCCGAAAGACGGCAAAAGACTGTAGATCAACATGGTCAATATTATATTCGATTAAAGTTTGATGTTTCTTTTTTAAACGTTTTTCATTTAATACATTGATAACGGATTAGTTGGCTAACCCAATATAATAATATGTGCTTAGTTTGTATTATATAATATAATTAGTGTCAATAATAACAATAAAATGTCTGAATTTTAACCATATTGTTATTGAATTTGCTGTGTTACAATTATCTCAGTGGTTTAGCACTTTGAACTGTAGGTACTGGAGGTCTTGGACCCGATTACCGACAGGACAAATTTAGGAAATTAACTTTTTGAAATTGGTCTGGACTGGGTGTTCTGAGGAGTATCCCAAATTCTGTTGGTGCGGTGCTCATAGTATAGGGCATTACTTATTTCGAGTCTAAGTAATGGATGTTGTTGTCTGGCACATTATTATTATTATTTAAATTTAATTCATTATTATCGACGTCAACGTTTTTGTCAAGTGCTACTTAAATTGTGATTTGCAAATAGAATGCAATAACAGTTTATCACATTAACAACAGCATTAATATGTAAGGTAAAGAAAAGAGGCCCTAAGACGCTATCTTGGAGTACACCATATCCATTAATTCTTTATTTCGATCTGTCTTAATAAATGATTCTCTCTTTCTCTACGCATTGCTTCCTATCTTTTTGGTACGACTTCATACATTCCGGAGAGTTAACTCTGAATCCATAATTTTCCACTTTATTTAACAGTATGTTGTGCTCTAGAAAATCGTAAGCTTTTGATATATCCAAAAATATACCTACCGTATCATATTTATTTATTCATTTTTTACAACGCACACTTATACTAGGTACAGTGACTTGTAAATGTATACTTAACATCCTTTAAGGGCACAGCAAAGTGATGAGGGCACTTACTTATTATAAAAGTAATAAAATAAATGAGATCATATTAAATAACTCCTTACAATTATAGATAAATAAGACAAAATAAGAAGGATATCTAAGGTTTTGTAGCAGTAGAGCTATGCCGTATTAGAATATAAAAATATGTTTGAAATACATATGGACTTAACACTGTTCTTATCGTAGGAAAGGCAGAGCTCCTTGTGAAACTGTTCGTCCAGGGAAGTACTGCCATCTTGCCTATTTCTGCCGCCAAGCAGCAATGTGACCATTACTGCGTTCCGGTTTTGAAGGGTATGTGTTGGCTGGCTACTTAGCAAATACACTTTTGGGTGTTCGACGTACTTGGAAAAATATTTGACGTACAGACAAACATGTAAACATTGACAAATATGACCGTCTATACATGGAGCCAAATAAGGAGTTTAAATAATGAATATGACCATAGTGTGGACGATTTACTTGCGTATTTGCCTATTTGGCTCCATTGATGTGCGTCGAGAAATCGACCAGCGCGCGGTAACGCGAGTTTGGAGTTTGCTGTATTTGTTGAATAGGCATACAAGGCAAATGCTTTGCCACACAATATGCTTTCTACATGTGGTGATTGTTTGTCACATATATCTCATACGCAAATACAAATGCCCTTATGAGGTTACGATACTTTAGTGCACCGAGCGGGAGAGCTGGATCTTTTTGTTGTTGTCCGAGCTCGTATATTCCTTTTAAGATAGAATGTTTTGTACTGATGGCCGTTTTAGCTGATATGTCTGGTCCTATTTTTAAGTACTGGCGTTCCGTCCAATCAGACGCAATTAGGAAACAGGCGAAGCCCTGGGCGGGTCATATTTAGTATTTTATTTCATTTTTCATTCATCATCGTCGTCATCATCATCTTCACATTAGCCGGAAGAGGTCCACTGCTGAACATAGGCTTCCCCCAAAGATTTATTTTTACACGCCGTCCTTACCAGGTCATCTGTACATCTAGTAGGGGGCCATTCCACTGAACGCCTTCCGGTTCGCGGTCTCCATTCGAAAACTTTCTGCCCTTTTGGCCGTCAGTTTTATGTGCCCTGCCCGCTTGCCACTTCAACTTGCTAATCCTTTGAGCTATGTCGGTGACTTCTACAATTTCAAGGAAGTCTTCAATAATGCATCTATTCACTAAGTTACTTGTTTCTATCCAAGAGCTTAAAATAGCCAAGTTTGCCGTTGTATCTATTGATCTAAGAGTCGGTCTTTAGACGGGGCAACACGAATAGGATAGGGTTACTTTAGAAACTTATAAATAGGTGTCATAACGGTATGTTAAAATTAAGTAATAAATTATATAAGTGAAACGAATTTGCAACTAAGGTTTCTTTTTTACTTCAAAAAGAGAATTTATGGCTGTATGAACCTTATCTGAAATTGCATCTCAAAGGTCCCTTTATTCGGTACCTATCTCTGAACCAAATAAAACTCATTCTTCTATTATGGCTTTTCTACGAAAGGCTATTTTCGAATTCGATATCGAGGATTTTGTTTTCGATAAAGATTCTAAACTTTGAACATGTCCGGCTTCAGTTCGGTGGTTGTTCTGTGTATTGATGAAAGATGTAAATTAAGTATATCTCACTGGATGAAACTTTACATGTTTTCTCAACTATTAACTGCCTCTGCGGCCGAACGGTTACCAGAGATCCTGGGATTCTCCGGCCGGAAGAAATATGTATATAGCCTACATTTATTTCTCTCGTGAGTTTGGGTGTAATTTGTTTGTTTGGCAACTGCGGTACAGGGGTTTCCCTCTTGCGAGGCTAAGAGTTTGTGCGTTATTTTTTATTCAAAAAAGAAAACAGTCACCAAATTATCATTAAAATGTACCCAGACACTTCGCGTTTAAATAAAGCCGCTGTAAAGTTGCCAGCTTCTCAGTATTCTACAGGATATATCACGGAGGTTGTGCGATGGAATTGCATGATTTAATTCCGCCTTCCCCATTCCATCATCGTGGGTAGAGACGTAGGCTGGCGTTCCACGCCCATATTGTGGATATTCCAAGGATACACACGAAGGGTTTCGCTTCCACTTTAATATGGCGAACGGCAAAGGAGTGGAATTCCCTGCCTGCATACGCGTTCCCCGAAACCTATAACTTGGATCTTTTCAAGGCGAGAGTGAATAGGCATTCCTCATGGTCACTTTCCATCAGGTGAGATGGAGGTGCAATGCCAGATCCAAGAGTGCACTCCCTTGTGGTATTATTAAAAAAACATGTCACATCCAGTTTAGTCTACTGAAGTGCATGCGAGTAAAATGTGTAATATAACTTCAATATGTTTGTATGCCTTTTGTACGGCCGGACATACTAAAACTATACATATTTTCTTAGATGTCTACTTCTTATACAACCAGTATTGTAAACAAAGAAATTAGTTACTACTTTTGAGACCACATGTTAGGCGCAAAAATGGTGTAACCCACATTTAATTTTTTTCTACATTATTATTGTAAATGATACTAAACTACACAATTATATTAAATATGGATTCTAGTTTCATGTGTAAAAGATATTTAATTAAAAATTTTTCTTCTTCCTTCTTGGCATCAACTGAAAATGCATAATCTTTAAAAGGAAAAACTCGGTCGTTCCTCAATTTCAATTTGGCATAAAAATTCTACAGGTTACGACAATACTCAACATTTTGAATTTTGATAGAAATGATCGACGAATAATATTTAATTGTTAAATTTTGCGCTCACGAATGAGTACAACTGTTAAAAAAGAATTTAGCCTATATAAAGATATCTAATATACATTTTCATTACAATACAGCCGTTGATTTTCTTTGATATTTTATTTATTATGATACCAAGTGGCGGGACGAACAAGTCGTGCGCCTGATGGTAAGCGACACGCCTGTCCATAGCAGTTGCAGCGCCACAAAGATTTTTAATCACTATCACTGCGTCTGTCACCCTGAGATTAAAGTTGTCAAATGCCACGTGCGTGTAATTTCACCACACCCTTACCTTTAAAAATCGGAACGCAGTAACGCTCACTTTTCTACTTGGCGGCAGAAATACGTAAGATGGCAGAACTTCCCTGAACTTTCACAAGGAGCTACTGCTAAATGCCATTAAATAAAATTATCAGGGGATCTTTTCACACTTTCAAATAGATTTGAAACTATGAGTGGATGTCACTGTCTGTTGTTGTGTAATTTCGTATCTTCAAAAAAAAATTGCGACAAACACCTAACATTTTAGCGAAAATAATGTTCAAAATATATGCCGTAAACAAAATCACAGATAGGGTAGAAATGTGCTGGAGTGGAAACTCTGAGAAGCGCACCTAGTTAAAGTGTCGTGCAACAATTGGACGAGAAAAGCACAAGACCGGAAGGAATGGCGCGCATTGGAAGAGATCTATACTTAGTATTAGGTGGACAGAGGTTTAAAAAGACGAAAAGTGTCAATTTTAAATTGGTTGGTACGCCCTCTACCAAAAAAATTTTTTAAAATAAAATAAGCCAACCTGTATATGCCGAGCGCATAAGTTTCAATTGGGTTGTTGAGTGATTAAGTGAAGGTTAATTGAATTGAAACGTGTAATTATAAGTTCCGAGTAAGGTTTGTTTAAAATTGTTTGATAGGATTGTTTGGAGTGTAGGCGCGCAAAACATAACTCTCAAATAGGTTTTTGGTACACTAATGATTATTCCTTGTTATGAAATGAGTGTCGTCAATCCATCATTTGGGTGGCGAATCAATACGTTTTTTTTCCGAATTCGCTATTTGCTGTTCGATGCGAGAAATAGCCTTGAACACCGCCGTAAAGTTGCCGGCTTATCGGTATTCTACAGGATATATCACGGAGAGTGTGCGATGAGAATGTAGGCCATACAAGTAGCAGTAGGGCTCCTTGTGACAGAGTTCGTCCAGGGAAGTGCTGCCACCTTACTTATTTCTGTTACCAACTAGTAATGTGAGCATTACTGCGTTCCGGTTTGGAAGGGCAAGGGTGCTGGTGAAATTACAGCCACATGGGACTTGTCAACTTATGTCCCAGGGTGACGGGCGCAGCGGCACAGTAACTGTTATGGATAGGCGTATCGTTTACCACCAGGCGCACGACTTGTTCGCCCCGTCTCACTTCGTTTGGTTACGGAGGCAGTTCGATGATAGTCTGTTCGATGACTAACTGATATACGGTTGGTCTTTTTCATGATACTTGTAGATTGAGTATGTGCCGCGTTGTGATGTAAAAGATGATAGAAAGATAGAAAAGATAATGCCATGCTTTGGTATTGGCGGAAAGTGCACGGAATGGAAAGTGAGGCTTTTTTTGCCACTCCAGACGGACAGAAGGACTTTTTCTTTATATTTGTTCGATATTTATATTAACCCCATATCTTTCTACTTAAGTTTTGTTCATAGTGCCCCTCCCTATCAACTTTTATGCGGGAAGGGCTCTATGACCCGCACAGGGACCAACTAAGTTAGGTCCTAACCATAGATATAGAAAACCCCAGATCAGCCCGTTTGCATGGACTTCCATCCAGTTCTCAAACGGCCTTAGGTGAGTCGTCCCGGGTGCTCGTACAACACCTTCCCTTTTTTCCAGATAGGTACCGGTGCTGTTGGCACGCTCGCGTCCCGTTGCGCATTGGACAACTAACGGTTGCCACTGCTAAGCCGTCGATTCTGAGTTTACTACCAAATCTCCCCATTGAGCTGTAAGGCACGCTCACTTCCCGACGCCGAAAAAAAACGGCGTCACTCCAGTTCCCAAATTTCTACGCGACTGGAGGGATCGGAGGATGTCTAGCTCAACAGAGGAGTCCGTAATTTTTCCGGAACTCCCTATCTTCTCGGGCCGGAGGATAGGGATCTTTGTATCAAGAATAATAACACACTAGTAGAGTATTTTTACAAATAATTATAACTTAAAAAAACCGATCTTCAAAGTTTGTGGAATTACATCTATTTGCCAATTGGAAATGAAACTATTTTTCCTGATTTAAATCGCGTATATTTGTTTTTTCAAACAAACCGACGACGATTCGGGCCCCATGGTCGCGGTTGACTGATTTATAATAATAATAATAATAATTCATTTATTCGCTTTAAATAGGGTAATGTACCCTACATTACACAAGATGATGGTAAAAATTAAATCAGAACTTAAACCTATTCGGCCTTCTAAAATAAAAGCATGCAAATACAATAATAAAATAATACATTGGTGGATTGAGATTCGATTTTAAAACAATAATCAGGCAACAAATTGATAAATTTAAGATAATTGATTTAATGTGATATGTCAGAATCGTGTATATCATAATTTAATAATAATAATAATTTTTTTTTCATGATGGGAAAAATGTATGCATCAATTAATTATTCTTTGTGATTCATGAATTCGTCAATAGAGTAAAACAAATGATCAAAGAGCCACATGCGCAATTCCTTTTTAAAATTAGTCAATGGTAGAGGCTTAATGCGGTCTGGTATACGATTAAAAATTTTTCCACACATTACATACGAGTTATTTAGAAAACGTTTCGTTTTGGGTATTGTATTTAGCACGACTTGTACGATTGTATTATTTGAAAAAATATACGCGATTTAAATCCGGACAAATAGTTTCATTTCCTATGTATAACAATCGCGAAAACCTAAGAACTCGATATCTATTTGCCAAGTTTTGTTTAAATCGGTGAACGGAAAGTGGGTGAAATCCAATAACTGCCTCCGTGGCCGAACGGTTACCATGCCGGACTACCATGCAGAGGTCCTGGGTTTGATTCCCAGGCCGGGAGAAATATGTGTATGGCCTACATTTATTTCTCTCCTGACTTTGGGTGTAATGTGTGGTTGTCTATGTGTGTGTCCATGGCACCTGCGACACAGGGTCTCCCTAGTGCGGGGCTATGTTGAGTGTGTGTTATTAAAAAAAAAATAAAAAAAAAACCAGATCCATCATCTAATGTACCACCATTAGAGGTACAATATACTTGAAATGTGAATAGGAACACTGCTGAGATACCTCGTTTCCAACAAAAAGTCATCGAAATTGGTTCACAAATGTCGAAAAGAATACAGCCGAATTAAGATACTCCTCCTTTTTTTTTAAGGTTAGTAAAACATCGTAATATTCAATAAAACTACAATATTGCGTCACTATATTCAGGATCAATGTCCTTACAAAGGTGATTCCGAATCCATTTTGTTTGTTAGCGTCAAAATGAGCCTTCAAATTCCAGTCACAAGAATATCCTGAATTCGTTTTACACACTCCATGTAATGAAAATGTTGTTCATAGAGATGGGCAGGCGCTCAGGTTTTAACCGGGTTAAAACCCATTAACGCCCAAAATCGAGGGCAAAATCTATTTACAATCAAATATTTTATATATTTATATTATTATATAAATTGGAAAAAAATATTCCACCTCTAAGGGTGGCAAACTAGGGGATGAATAACTTTTGAGGTTGGTTTTTTTAGTACTCTGTACTGTTTTGTTATATTCATCGAGTACATACTAAGTATGAAATTACACCAAAGTCCGTAATCGCACTGAAATGAGTTAAATCTGCTTTGGGTAATAACCCGGTTAAAACCCTGACGAACTGGTTGGGTTTTAACCCACTTCCCATTTCTAGTTGTTCAGAAATCTAATAATGTTGGGTGATAGTTTTCGGAAATAAATTACGACGTCAGGTATTATGTTCAAAATGAATGCATTGAAGCAGCAGGTGTCCTGTGGGTGCTGTATAGAAATGATTAATGGATAATCCCAGGTGGTCGACCCGCAACACTTTTTGACACCGTCATTAAATATGGTTTAATGACGGTTATTACTACGGACGGACATTATTTATCTACTATTCCATCCATATCTTAGGTATTATATTATAAATTATGTATTTATCTAAGTATTTATATAATTTGTAACAATTTAATATTATTATATTATTTTTATATTTTTTTTTCTTGTTTTGTTGTGCACATATGCCCGTTCTTTTAGTTATAGTGTCCTGTATTTAGGTCTGCAGGAAGAAATTTCTATTAGAAATAAGCAGAACCTTTTGTTTTTAATTTCGCTTGTATTCTTTGTGACTTGTTGTATTTTTCCTGTACAATAAACTATTAAATAAAATAAATAAATAAATGGTTACGTATTATATAACCGTGTGAAAAGTACACTATGGTATTTATTTATGGGTAATTTTCAGAACAAGTAGTCCTATGCCTAATTTTGGTGGCAATTTTTATTATTTAAATATTCTAGAATATTATCATGACGTATTACTTAATATTCGAGTAGGTACTACACTCTCTTCAAACATTATTTAATATATAGATTTTAAGACTTTCGTGGTTATTTATTAAATGATTATCACTAGTATCAGGTTTCTTACCACGGTATGACTTCTTTTTATTTTTCACGATAATATTCTCAAATATTTAAAAATTATTTATGTTAAAAAGAATAGTTATTTTTTACGAAAAATAGTGACAGACGTAACATTAATACAAGGAATAAAAACAAACTTGTTGTTCTTGATAGTCATCTTCACAAAGTCACACATCCATTTACGGGGCAATGTAGACGCTTCTATAATAAGATTCCGGTTGATAATCCAAATTTGCAATTTACGAGTGTTAAACTAAAGTGTAACAAAAACTTTATTTAAATTTTTTATTGAATTGATTTTCAATTACTTTTTGTGTAATTACTCCACTAGTTTGTTATAATTATTAATACAAAGATCGAAGACTCAGAAAAAATTCCTTCGATCCGGCCGGATTCGAACCTGTACTAACTAAACTTTAAACTGAAGGTTTTTATACAGCTTCTGAGTTGGATGACAAAAATCCGCGGTAGTGGCCCGTATTATTGTGGTATTTTCAATCTAAGATGTTTCAAATAAATATTGTAAATGATAAATATATTTAAATGTACATTTACAAAGAGCAGCTTCTAGATCTCATTCTTCTCAGGAAAATCTGCCTTACGAATGAGCGGTAGAGTTATAGGACTATTTCAATTTGCTTACCTATGAAATAAAGATGATTTTGAATATTTTGAATTTTCGTATTAATAAAAATTTCCACCAAAATTAGATAAAAAAAAACTAACTTGAAAATTACTCTTTTATTGAATATCGTGATATTTTTTCGCGAAAATGCTTCACTAGTGTGTTATTGTTATTGATACAAAGATATAATAATAACAACGCACACACTCACAGCCCCGTACTATGGAAACCCTATATCGCGCGTGTCAATGACACACAAATTACACCCAAAATCACGAGAGAAGCAAATGTAAGCCATACAAACAATTTTTTCTGCCCGGGAATAGAACCCGCGACCTCTGCGTAGCAGTCCAGCATGGTAACCGGTTCGGCCACGGAGTCAGTAAGATAGAACAAACACAAACACAACAATGTTCTTTGTTTGATTGTTTGTTCGATGCATGCATTAATAATAATAACTACGTTATGAATAAAACCATCTAGACTTAATTCTGAATAAGGTGAACCGTGATTAAAACGTTTGTAGATTCGTACAGAAGATCTAGATAAGCTGGAAATTCATCTCTTTTTAGGAATCCCGCTTAGTATTTGCCGTTTTCATATTATTCAGTTGACAGGACGAACAAGTCGTGTGACTGGTGGTAAGCAAGAAGAATAATAATGTTTTCTTCTTGGAAAAATGATAATATACATAATATTCTTCTATATATCTTTATAATATATCTATAGAGGTATGAGGTGTGTTGTGTGACAAAGTAATACTAATAATATCTATTACCACTTCAAATGCGTCGTGACATTAGTGACCTAATGTTTTTAATAAAAATAGCATCGGGCTCAATTGACTGTCCAGACTTATTATCAGAAATATCATTGAGAGTTCCATCTAAATCTTTAAGAAACAATTCACTTTTGTTTCTACCACCCGCTCGTACTAATTATAGGCAAAATGAGTTTACGTGGCGTGCAAGTAACAATTTTAACATTATGTGTAATTCATTCGATCTGGACCTTTTTAATACGAGTGCGATTTCGGCAAGGAGAGCATTGAGTGGGCAATTCTTTAACTTAAAGTGAGTTACAACTGCAATTGTCTTTTTTATGTTTTATAAATAAGTTATGTTTTGTTTTATACCTTAAATAGTGTATCCAAGTGTTTTTTATTATATTTCTATTTGTGAGGATCTATAATTGGCTCTCAGTCGTTACTATTTTCATTTAAGTTAGTTTTAAGCTGTTGATCTTCCTGTTAGATAAATAAATAAAAATAAATAAATAAAATAAAAATAAATTTATGCGAAGAATAAAAACAAGCTGACTCTTCATGACAAGGGTTTTAACAAAGTTGCAAATTCATTTACATACACATTTGTAATAAGGTTAAGTTAAGGTAAGGACACGCCTGTCCATAACAGTTGCAGTGCCACTTAGAGTTTTAAATCGCAAAGATTTGAGGGGCATTGCCACTGCGCATGTCACCGTGCGACATATGTTAATAAGTCCCATGTGCCTGTAATTTCACCAGCACCCTTGCCCTTCAAAGTGGAACCGTTGTAAATGCTCAATGAAATGGTTACCCTTTACAACCGGAACGCAATAATGTTCACATTACTGTGTGGTAAAATGTCCTGCTTCAAATGAAGTGAGGTAGTGGTAAGAATGTTTGCACCTACGGCAATGACACAACATACAGGGAATACTAAGCACATTTGCATAATTTGATGGTGTCAATCAATTGGATAACTTAAGTGTTATGATGATATAACATAAACAAATGCTAATTTTATTTAGTACTATGGTAGTATGATCATATGATGTCGTAAAATCAGTTAAAAAGCGGGCAGTGAAGGAGCAACTAAGTTGTAATCCCTCAATACTGATTATCTATACGATTAATAAGTTACTCGAAAATAAACTTATTCCAAATGCTTATAGCATTGAATAATAATTAATAATAAAAAAATTCTTGAGGTAAATAAGACATCTGAGATATATAAAGAATAAGAGAACTAATATTGAAAATGTTTGATTTAATTCCTAATAGGTACTTAAAAATAAATTGTAAAATGCAATCTTAGTGTAAATTATATATTTGTTAGCACAAATTGTATTCCAGTCTTTGAATCTAGTACATACATGCACTCATATTTTAACAAACTGAGTTATTGTGGACCAATTTCGCAGTGTTATTAACAATTAACTGGTACAACGTACTTATATTGACGTGCTTAGTCTCACTCACTCCCTTGAGTTCCTCGTTGTCATATACCTCGCCTGAACGCCTCAACCACCCTCAACCCTCGCGTTCTTTCATTAATTCGAGTGAAGCTGTGACATGAGCCTATGACATGAGATGAGGTATGAGGTGTGTTGTGACAAAGTAACCAAGCGAGTGGCACAAACGAGTTGCCTCGTGTACGAGTAACTCAACATTAATGCAAACGCGATGCAATCCCGCGACTGCATCGATACAAACGCGCGATTGCATCGCTGCTAGGGATGGGTCATGGATAAATATCCCAGATATATATCTAGATAGACGCCTCAGGTGTAAATACTTCGCGTGGCCAAAGTAAGTGAAATTAACTTAGTTGCCGCTGCTACACTTCAGAACGCGCTCGACCGTTATCGTAGACGTAGACCAGTCGAAAACGCGACACATCCATAATTGTGCCATTATAAACTGCAACAACACCACAACTGTAGGTAAACGGGTAAACAGAGACGTTTCCTTTCACGGGCAAGTGATTTTGTAATCAGAACCGAGTATATGCCACATATTTGTAATACATTGCGGCTTTTACTTGGTGCGATATATTTGTGATCCTTTGTTAATACGCCATGAATATCGAACGAACGCACTTTTGTATAGTGCATTCAGTTTCGTGGTACGGCCGCTTGTACATTTCTTTGGCCAAATTTAACATTTAGTGATGTATACGTTAGGCCACACTGTTCTTTATTCTGATCGATTTTGAAAACAAAGGGACGGAAATTATTATGACCTTAGCAATATTATAAAAATATTCTATAACTCTTTTGTTATAACGTTTAGTAACGTTTCGTTTTTTTTTCAGTTTTGTAGTAACTGATATCAGTAGTATCTGTAATTTCGATAATTTCTGCAGCACGTTGCCTCGAATATCCGAATATAGTGAGCAAATAATTACATACATCGCCGGATATGTAGTACGAGTAATACAAAAAAATATAAAATGCGAAGAATGTAAGAAAGAAAGAAAGAAAGAAAGAAAGAAAGAAAGAAGTTTATTCACAGAATTGAAACACTACACACACTTATATCTAAAATTACAACTGTTGGGTTCAGATAATTTTGTATAGATTTTTATTGATAATTTATTTAGTTACCAAATTATAGGAAAATATTCTTCTTTGTAATGTTATACGGAATTTATTATTCAGGATGACAACACTGTGAAGCAAAATGGTGGAGTGGGTGTCGTCCTGAATAATATAAAAGCAGTGTTTTAGTTTAAGAGCGGGCAGTTTTTTTGTGAAAATCGAAGAGATAATAAACAACAGTTGTGATTCGGTGAGAGTTTTATTACACAACTAAAAAGAAAACAACAAGTGACTTACTAATTTAAGTTAGTGTGCGTAGTGGCTCAAGCGAGGAAAAGGATACGACTCAGCAATATGTCTATCTCGGTCGAAACGGACGCTGATTTTCAGTCGTTCCTGTATCGGCGTCGACTGAGTCCCGAAGAAATGGTACATGTATATCCTTCCTTTTAAGCCACACTACACATTTACGACACACGTATATATGTATTTACGACACATGTAACAATGCGCTGTCTTTACAAAAACCTGGAATTGGTCATACGTATGAAGTTCGTTGCTTTCAAGGATGAAGGTGGTCTAGTTTAGCCCACCAAAGATGCTATCCAAATATGCAGAGTAGCAGAGTTAGAAATCCGAGAAACCACGATCAAATCACAAAAACTTTACACGAGGCCGACATTCGCATTCGCATTAATCGCACGTAATTATTTAATAAAAAATTAATTCTAATGAATTTTATTATAAAAAACACAAAAAAATATTTATCCATGTTTTAGGATAAATACTCAGTAAAAACGGGTATTTATTGGATATTTATCCTTTGACGGATATTTATCGGGTAAAAACCCATCTCTAATCGCTACAATTGGAATTTATAGGCGACCTCACATGCAATCGCGCGTTTGATTGATTTTTTTTTGTTTGCAAATTATTGGTAGCTCAACAGCGGCGAGAGTCGTGTGTCCGATTATAACGGATGACTAACAAGCACCAAGGTATGCCACGGATAAAAGTGTATCTACCACATGACATGCATATATTAGACCCGGACGTGACGACTTTGATCCTGCAGGTAATTCAATACGAGTGTACCTGCACTATAGACAAATTTATGGGATTTTTTGTACTTGAAATATATTGGAATTGGGGCCCCTTTTCACGTTACGATGTAGAGATACTGTGCGACAAGGTAATAAAGGATGGTCCTTGCCAAAAAGAAAATGCTTCTTTTTATTTTTTTTAAGAAACTCTAATAGAAGAAATTAAAGCATAGCAGCAATAGAGGTCCTTCTGAAAGAATTTGTCCGGGGAAGTACTGACATTTTACCTATTTCTGCCGAAAAGCAGTAATGCTGACATTATTGTATTGCAGTTTTGTAGGGCAAGGGTGCTGGTGAAATTACAGGCGCATGGGACTTGTTAACTTATGTCTCAGGGTGACGGGCGCAGTGGCAGTGCCCCTCAGATCTTTGCGATTTAAAGCTCTGAGTGGCACTGCAACTGTTATGGACAGGCGTGTAGCTTACCATCAGACGCGCGACTTGTTCGTCTCTTAACTTGATATTTAAAAAAAAATAAGGTTGCGGCAATAATGGCAGCCGTTTCTAGTTCTTCTTTATAAATGTCTTACAAGTGCAGTATTTCATGTACATTCAATTCATATAATAATTCCTATTGTTAGTAATTTTTCTACTTGTTTTTAGTTACAATTTAAGTTTTATATTATAGAATTGATATTTAATTATTTTTTATGATATTACTCCACTACTTTGTTATAATTATTAATAGATAGATCGAACACTTCCTTCAATCCGAATTCGAACCGACGCGACGTTAGACGCTCTATCAAGCCGTGTCAGACGCTATGCCAACTAAGTTACGGCCTCACGAATTGTTCTATGTGCTTGTTTGTCGGATCTTTGTATTTGGCTTTTCAACGACTTTCTATCAGTAGTGCCATCAATGAGAAATCTATGAAATAATATATATTATAATTTTAACTACATTAGCACTTTCGTGCCATCACATCTTATAAAAGCGGTTCCAACTGAAAACCAGTGTTACAGCAGGCATATCAGCATACAGCTCGTTTGCTGGATTAATTTGTTTTGTTTTGTTTGAGTCTTAATAAGCTGAATAAACGTTTTTCTTTCCTTCTTTCTTTCAATATTTTATTGATGAAAACATGTTTAGAAAAAAATACATAAAAAATTTTGTGTTGCTTGACACCAGGCGCACGATTTGCTTGTCCTGTCACTTGATATGATAAATGTATATATACATAATATAAAAAATACATACATCACATATGTTCTTGGTAGTTACCCGATACATACATATTAATAGCAACAAACTTAATAGAAGACATTGACAGATGAAAAAAAAAGGTAAGCAATAAAAGGCCAACGAAAGGGTTAATATATGAATAAATTTAAAGTCATTTCTCTTGCGAACCTCATTTGACAGGAGCGACTGCCGTCCGAAGACAGCGAGAACCATTTCGGAAATAAAGGTAACGCGTGTCGCTTTCTTCTCTCCCGCTTTATTACAGTCCACTTCAGACCATACAGAGACCTTCGTCTCTAGGGTCTTCCGCAAGATTCCGCGCTACCATTTCTTCAGGCTTTATGTGGTTTTAGTTGCATTGTATCACTTAGTTTCCCAGTGACCCGGTTTAAACTGTTTTCACTGCTTTAGAGAAGTACCACATAGACCAATGGGAGGCGTGGTGTAACAACAACAATTGCATGCGCAGGGCACAAAGTGATGAGTACCGAAACACCTTATCACCTGCGTAACAATTATGTTATTGACACAAATCCTACTAATATTGGTGCTGCTGAGTTAAAGTCAAATACTGTATTCCGTTTCCGTAAAACGCGGTTAAGTGATAAACAATTTTTTTGAGATACGATATTTCAGCTATGCATTGTCAGGATAAGTTTCGGTAACACGAACATGTTAACTAATTTTAACTGTTAAAAAAGAACTTTTCTATTTAAAATGGATAGTTGACCATTTGTCACTTAACCGCGGAATAATCATTTATATCAGTAAAATAAATTGACACTTGAAAACATCATTTTTAAGCTACTGATCGTTCACTACGTTGAGTTCCCTGAGAATAACGAGCAAGAAACTCAGGATTGCTCTTTTCAAATAAACTTCAACGCTGTGGAATAAATACACTTTCAATCAAATTTATGTTTAATTTAGAGTCACGTCGTCTTTCTTTATCTAACACGTACTTAGTCTTCAATTTTGTAATACGATTTTTCAATTAAAATATTTTAAATGTAGGTTTTAAACTTACGAAATGATAATCTTAATACATGCTCCGGAGTATTATTGTAAAAACGTATACAGTTCCTCATAAAAGAGTGCTTGCATGTAGCATCTTCTAGTCTAAGCAAAATTACCCATTGTTGGTTGGTGAGGTTGATACCCACGTGCCTACATGGGTATCAACTTATGTCTCAAGGCGACGGGCGCAATGGCAGTGCCCTTAGATCTTTGCGATTTGAATCTCTGAGTGGCACTACATCTGTTATGGACAGGCGTGTAGCTTATCATTAGGCGCACGAGTTATTCGTCCCGCCACATGACATTATAAAAAAAATCTTGGTAACGAACAATTACGAACACACAGGTCCTTAACAAGCGGTACTAGTATCTCTTATTATAAACCATTGCCTCCGGTCTCTACAGCATTATGTATAACTCTCTATCTCCGGAACTCATGTGCCCTGGGTATCTGAAAGAGCGTTTTTGTTTTCAGATCCAAGGATAAGCCCTGTCGCTCTCTCGTTAGGTCCCAGTTATCTTTTCCATCCTTCTATTTCGGTTTCTATTCTCACTCTTTTAATTTTGGAACGCACTTCCCTTAGATAGTAAATCCTCGGCTGTTTTAAAAATGAAAGTTAAAGAGCCATTGTTCCATCCATTTCATACGTACTATATTACGATATACTCGTCTTGTATTTATCTAAGTAATTATAAAGTCTATAATACTTTCATGTTTATAATATTGTTTTTTATTCTTATTATTTTTAACCGACTTCAAAAAAGGAGGAGGTTCTCAATTCGAAAGTATTTTTTTGTATGTATATTACGCGATAACTCTCATTTGTGAACCGATTTTGATGATTTTTGTTCGAAAGAGTACCTCAGTAGTGGTTAATTAGTTAAATTTGAAGAAAATAATCCACCTGTAAGGGAGGCAAAATGGGGGATGAATCCGGTATCGTGTATTTTCCAGTAACCGATTTCAATAAAACTTGGCAAATAGATTTAATTCCACAAATTTTTGAGGATGGTTTTTTAGTACTTTTACAAAATTACATTACAAATTATTACAAAATTTTCTTTTGTTGTGCACGGAAACCCGTTTTTGTAATCATTGTGTCCTGTATTTAGGTCTGCAGTTAGAAATTTCTTTTAGGAGTAAGCCTTTTGTTTGTGTTTTCTTTTTTAACCGACTTCAAAAAAAGGAGGAGGTTCTCAATTGGACTGTATTTTTTTTTGTATGTATGTCACGCGATAACTCCGGTATTTGTGAACCGATTTTCATGATTTTTTTTTGTTGGAAAGGGGGTACCTCCATAGTGGCTCTATTTAATTTTGAAGAAAATCATCCACCCGTAAGGGTGGCTGTTCACGTATGAAGATTCATTTTTACAACTAGCGCCTAAATTTTACTATAAGGAGCAATTATTTTAATGGTTGATTTTGCTATACTCCAATTCAAGGCGTTTTTCTCTCTCAATATACTTTGAGTAGTGAGAACCGATTTTTATTATCTCCTGTATCAAGTCCCGTATAATGGCGAACTAGGGGATGAATCCGTGTTTGTGTGATGTGATATGATTCGTATTTTCCTGTGCAATAAATGATTAAATAGATAAAGTAAAAATAAAACTAAAATTGCATTTCTTGGAAAGAAATTTCTCTAGGCGTACACTCCATTATCCAATAGAACGAGCTTAAGTTGGGTACAAAACAGTTCGTTATTTGCGAGATTACATAGTTGACATGGAAAAAGCGAGCTATTATTAATTTATTTCACTATAGCACGCCATGTTTTATATAATCTGCTATAAATAACGTAGCAAAATTGCTCTACATTTTACGCCATAACTCTATCATAAAAACGTTGAAGCATAATAACAGTTACCCAAAAATAGACTCTATTTTTATGCAAGTACGTCATATCGAATGATTAATAGCTCTTTTATGCCTATAAAATTATTTATAAAATAATATAAATATTGTAATTTTTTTAGTTTATTGGATATGATGTTTTACTACCATGTTATTCGATTTTTTTTAAATTACTCCACTATACCCTAGCCAAATTCGATGTAGAATAATGTCAACAAAAGAAAAAAAGACTAGGTTGCATGGCCTATTCACTTTTGCTTTTCGGCACGGAAAAAGAAAAAGAGAAAACATACGATTTTTAAGGTTTTCACTTCAGACTGTTTTGCAGTTACCACATTATCAATATTTTTACCCGAAATTGGATTAGGCTATCGATAATAATCTTGAAATCATATAAATACTTCGATAAATTTACTTATTTAACGAATTCTAACTGCCTCTGTGGCCGAACGGTTACCATGCCGGACTGCCATGCAGAGGGTTCGATTCCCAGGCCGGGATAAATATGTGTATGGCCTACATCGATTTCTCTCGTGAGTTTGGGTGTAATATGTGGTTATTTATGTGTGTGTCCATGGCACCAGCGACACAGGGTTTCCCTAGTGCGGGGCTATGTTGAGTGTGCGCGTTATTATTATTAATTTTGTTCAATAGAAGTTTCAAATCACTAGTAAGTGATTGGAAACTAACATGAACATTACCAGTAATTAATGACTTATAAAACTGTGTCAATCCTAATGGCCAGTGGTCGGAATAGGTAGAATTTTTTAAACTTCGAAGAACACAGACTGAAGTGGAGACTACCTCGGACTATCTTATGACAACATTTTTTTGTCCCGGTTCTATTCAGGAAATGACTTGAGTACATTATAAATTGACGTTATTTAGGATAGGTAGGTAGACTATATTTATCTAAATTTTAATTAGAATTATTAAGATGTGTATTTTAAACATCCTGTTGATTTGTGTACATTCCTCCGGGATCCTAAAACTTTCGCATAACTCTTCGTGTACTTCTAAGTACAAGTTCTTCGATAGAAGAATAAAGAGAATTGAACGAGGGCCTCCTGGTAACAACTACAGTAAGGTTATTTACTCGCTGCAGTACGGAACCCGAAAAACCGTAATATTTTTCAAAACGATTACTTGTTATCATTGACCTACCAACAAATGGACATCGGGTCTAATACAAAAACCACGAAAAAAATGTCCGAGGTTAACCGTAGTGACATGTAACGAAATACAAAAAACTAAAACATTTAATTTGAATTGTAACGTCATTGCAGTACTGCCTAAATTTGCTTACAACAATTTAAGGGCCCAAAAACACCATATTCAGCTTCTACTGGAAACTTAACAAAACGCACCATAGTTAATATTACCTGTTATTGTTCAAATGTCGCACCTTTTTTTATTTTAAAGAGGACTAGCAAAAATGTGTTGAGCTTACTGAAGATCTTCAAAATGAAGATCTTCTTTTTGATTATGACATAAAATTTTAGTCATAAAGCTAAAACGTATACCTACACGAAGAGTCAATGTGATAATTTTAGGATTCCGGAGGAATGTCCATAACTAAGCAGAATGTTTGAAATACTTACCATAATAATTCTAATTACAAGTATTAAGTAAAAATTGATGGTTGCAAAAACGCGTCGCAAAATTTAGACAATGTAGTATTTAGCATTTAGCATTTAGCATTTAGCATTTAGCATTTAGCATTTAGCATTTAGCATTGAGCATTGAGCAGAGCATTGAGCATTGAGCATAGAGCATAGAGCATAGAGCATTGAGCATTGATCATTGAGCATTGAGCTTTGAGCTTTGAGCATTGAGCATTGGGCATTGAGCATTGAGCATTGAGCACAGCATTGAGTATTGAGCATTGAGCATTGAGCATTGAGCATAGATCATAGATCATAGATCATAGAGCATAGAGCATAGAGCATTGAGCATTGAGCATTGAGCATTGAGCATTGAAAATTGAGCATTGAGCATTGAGCATTGAGCATTGAGCATTGAGCATTAAGCATTTAGCATTTGGCATGTAGCATTTAGTATTCAGCATTTAGTGTTAGACAATTTAGTAGCTGTAGAACTCCTTGTGAAACAGTTCGTCCGGCGAAGTACCACCTACCACCATACACATTTCTGCCGCCAAGCAGTAATGTTAGCATTACTGCGTTCCGGTTTTGAAGGGTAAGGGTGATGGTGGAATTACAGGCACATGGGACTAATCAACATACGTCTCAGGGTGTCGGGCGCAGTGGCAGTGTCTCTCAGACCTTTGCGATATAAAGCTCTGAGTTGCACTGCAATTACGAAATGAAACTATTTTTCCGGATTTAAATCGCGTATATTTGTTTTTTCAAACAAACCGACGTTTCGGGCCCTTTACAGGTCCCATGGTCACGGTTGACATAAATCCGGAAAAATAGTTTCATTTCCTATGTGTAACAATCGCGAAAACCTAAGAACTCGATATGCACTGCAATTGTTGTATTATTATATTAGCTAGTTATCTGGATAATGCGAAAGCAGATGCTTCTCAATTCGACACGGTTCGAATGAATACATATGTACATGTCGTCATGCCTGTCTCCCACCGGGATAGGCAGTCTATGTACTTCCTCCTGCTACGCTCCAGACAAACCTCCTTCGCCTCCTCTACTAAAGTAACATGTCCCGTAAATGATTATTATTAAATATGTTTATGAAACCATTTTTTTTAAATTTCAAATCGTACGAACCCCACAGTCGTGACTGATATCAATAGCCATCGTGAGCTCGCGCGAGAAATTGTGTCCATTGCAGAGTATGATACTTTTAGTAGGCAGTGATACAGATCAATATTACAACAACAAATATTGCAATTCTCGCATCGCCCATCCTCGTTAATCCAGACAAAATTTTTGCCATATTAAGCATTGACTTACAATTATACTTATATTACAAACATAACTTATATGGCGTTAAAATCGTATACAGAGCGTCATTCACGCTTTAGTCTTCGTTTGTTCGACTGACAGCGAAGCAAGCAAAATTAGACAGTACTGCGATGACATTACAATTTAAATTCAATGTTTTAGCTTTTTCATATTCCTTTACATGTCACTACGTTTAAATAGGTTGACTTGGGACATTTTTTTCGTGGTTTTTGCATTAGACCCGTCGTCCATTTATTTGTAAGTCAATGATATTAAGTAAGAATTTACAGACAGTAAGAAGAACAGCTGTACGGGTCACTACCACGGATTCTTGTCATCCAAGTACGTAGAAACTTTTGTTTCACTATAGTCTTAAACCTCGTAAATGGCCTCAACTGGAATCTTATAAAAGCTTATTGTGTAAGCTTTTATAAGAAGATTCCAGCCCCTTAAATGAGTTTGACTTTGTTTTGACTTTGTGAAGACGATTGTCAACAATAACTAGTTTATTTTTATTAATTTATTTATTATTTTTATTTTTATTAGTTAATTTTTAAAAGTACTAGCTACTTTTTCTAATTTTATATCAGAAAAATCTAATGTGTGAGTAGTTGTAGGGCGGTGGTACCTACTTAGGCGAGTACTACATAAAGAACCCTTCCACCAGTAAAAAATTAGCTTCTTAACTTCATAATGTGACGTCATAAGGCCCATAATATGACGTCATCGCTCGTGAACTCTCTCGAGCGTACCCTACAATGTACTCGAGGCGTTCGAGAGCAAACTTGCTAGCTCCGGTAATTTGTACGCGATGGTCCCTTGAGATCTCTTACTTTATTGAAACCGTACTTCACGGCCCGGCGATTTCCATGGCTTGTACGGATGCCTTAATAGATGTACGCTGCGGAGAATGTATCTACTCCAGGGACAGGCTTTAATTTATTATAGTCGTTACAATTTAACAGGCCCAATTTGACAACTAAAGAAGACAATAGTCATCAGAGTACTGAAAAACCGGCCTCAAAAGTCATTCATCCCCTTGTTTGTCACCCTTAGAGGTAGAATATTTTTTTCATTTTTTAATGGGACCACTTCTGAGGTATCCTAGATATTTCAACAAAAACGGAATCATCGAAATCGATTCTCAAATGAGTTAAGGGGTAACATACATACAAAAAAAAAACAGTCGAATAGAGAACTTCCTTCTTTTTGATGTCGGTTAAAAAGAATGCAAGCAACGAAACAGTCAACAAACAATTATTATTGAGTTTAAAAAAATTACATTAATTTTAGTGAAGCATTATACAACACGATGAAAGAACAAATTTCAAGTATTATTTTCGAACGAATTTTAAAATCAAATGCAATTCTGAGTTAGTTCGAAGCATCTTAAAAACAAGTTACGTCCTCGGTCTTATTTTTCTAAAATAATAGTGTTGTTCTTTTTTTGTTTTTCTTCAGTAGTCGAGGATGTCCTTGTGAACTCTGTTAATTTAACTACATTACAACAACAGCTACCGGTTGTCAATGTGATCATTTAAAATACTTACTTATTATTTATATTAAACTCTCTATTGCTTAAATAAATGTTTATTCTTCTATATTAGAATTGAAAACCAATGACACGAAAGATAATTTATACGATCACAGTCTCATAAAATTTCGATCAATTTCTCCAGAGAATCGTCTAATATGTTTAGCGACACGTTTAGTCCACATCCCTATTTACGTTGCGTTAACAAATCGTATACCTGTTGGAAGAATGGCATAAGTGGAATTACGTTAAACATGTTTATTGCTCCATTGGATACAGAAAAATATAACCCACATCCTCTCTAACTCTTGTAACTCTATCTACAATATTAGTCGATAGAGTTACAAGAATTGGAGAGGAATAATTTTCGATTAATCAAATTCAATTTAATTGTTATGTAATGCAATGAGTAATGTTACATTTATTAATAAGTGTATACCCAAATAAAGAAACACTCTACTTTATTTATTATTTATATTTTTCTGCATCTAATAGAGCAATAAACGTTTTCGACGTAACTCCACTTATGCCATTCTTCCATATACAAAGTATAAGCGAAGATAGTAACCCTTGCCTGAGATGAGACCCGTGTCTAGCAGTGGGATGTATAAATGGGTTGGTGATGAGTAAAATCTAGCCTTCTTCTATTTATCATAAATTTAAACAGTGGTAGGATTTTTTATAATATAATTATTTTTAATAACCAAATGATGGCACGAATGAGTCGTGCACCTTGTGGTAAGCGACAGTTGCAGTGACACTACTGCGGCTGTCATCCTGAAACATAATTTGACAAGTCCCATGTGTCTGTAATTTCATCAGCACCCTTACTCTTCAAAACCGGAACACAGTAATGCTCACATTACTGCTTGGCGGCAGAACTAGGTAACGTGGCAGTACTTCCTTGGACGAGCTTTTTCACAAAGAGCTCTACTGATATTAAAATATTTGTTGGCTTGGTGGGTGTCTAGAAGAAATGAATTTCCCTGTTTGGCGCATCAATACACCTATACTTGGCTTGAAACGTAGAGTTATTATTATCTTAGTTGTACATACAATTTGTGAACATGGTTTTATCCCCTGCCTACTCAGAGACCTTTTTTTAGAACATTTTTATGAAACTTTCAGGGATTGTTGTTAATGTTTTAGGAAGTATGGGAAAAATATTGAAAAAAATATTTGTTCGGGAAAACCGGATTTTTGCTTGTCCTATATGTAGGACAACGGCACTATACTAAAAAGTCCTTTTAAAATTTTGAACGGTTGTAAGTGGACTAATTAGCAGTTAAGTTAAAGGAATACTTGAATAAAATATTATTTGTTGAAAAAAAAAAACACAAAATGTACTTCTTAAATATAAACTTAAAAAACGAATATAAAATAAATAATTAACGTGAAATTCAGTAAAACAGTTTCTATTTGGCACAAAACACAGATACATCTCAGATTTTTTACAGTTTTTCTTGTTACAACCAATTTTTTGCAGCGTCAATGTTTCCGAGAGAACTTCCAGTTTTCAAAATTTGTGTTCTGTTTGTACAGTCAACAAAAAGAATGTCGTCATCGATATACCTATTGCTGGTAGAGTCTTTACCATGCCCGTTCCGTAGTATCTATCGGTAAATAGGTGGGTTGCAAACACTAAATTCTGGCTCAAACTGGTGTTGCGACCAATTATCTTGCTTATCATTAGCATTCTGGCAACTGAGAACCTGTGATCGGAGTGAAGGTGCCGGACGGGTGTTTGAAGTACATCTAACTCGACTACAAACACGTCGCGATCCATGGATCTCAGATGTTTTCTTGATCGCGACGATAATGAAGATGAACTGGCGAATACTTCCGAATTATAGGAAAACGTCGGAGAAGACACAACAGCATCCGATATATCGCGCTGTTATTACAATAGTGGTGTAACTCAAAATATGTGAAATTCAAGATTATAGTATCGGTGAACGTACAATTTGATTCTTAACACGCCAATGAAACCGTTGTTAGAATATTGTAAGAAACAATTAAAAGATATATCTACTTAACTCAAAATGAGATAAACTTTTTGTAAGCTAGTTCTGGAAATAACAGTCCTACTCAAAAATAGGAAATTATTCTTTCCCTTTTATTTTTAAACATATGGCAAGTAGAAAATTGTTCACGTGTCTGTAATAAATTTTAACCTATACATGTTCTTTTCTAAATCTTTCACAGGAAGAGAATAATTAGTTTTTCATCGACTCTGAAAGAATGCCCTTTTTGAGTTAATACACTATTATATTCACAATGCGATATGTGCTTCGTCGTTACAATTGCTATCCGACTCAAGAACGGTAGTTTGATTGCGATTCGGTGGCCTATATTCAAGATCGTCATCGGAAACGTCACCATAAAACAATCTTGGAGTCATTGGACGTTTCTAGTATTTCATTATCTAATCTATTAAATCATAATCTATTATAACTTAAGAAAAATTACGTAATTTGACAAAAATATATACGTAATATTTGAAAGATTTAGTTTATGTACTCTGTAAAGAACATGTGTAGACATACTTGTTTAACATCAACTATCCAGATTTGTTCTTTGCAAAGGACATAAAGTTGGTTAGGATATTTTTCGCCAAGTATTTACTTTTTTGTAGAAAAATATCTATCTACACAATTAATTTATTCATTAGATAAGTCATTTAGGATAAGATATTGCTTAATTTATTGAATTTTGAAATGATGTAGACTGACTAATTTAGCTTCTCACATACGCAGTCTTGCACGTGCTCCCCCTATTTGAAAAAAAATACAGATGCCCCAAGATCTTTGTCTATTGTTTTGACAACTTAGAAAGCATATAAATGGAATTTAAAAAATAGTAAGCTTGCCACCTTTAGTTACGTCAGGAGATTTTTTTGGATTTCTATGTACTACTCGGAGTACAAATGTAGGTAGGAGGTAAAAAAATTAAGGTGTTCATTATTGTCTTGTCATGTTATATTGAAATAACTTACGTTAAATGCAATACTTACAAATGAATGCGCATTTGATCTCCATCTCACCTGATGGAAAGTGACGATATAGCATACACACTTAAATAATGCCTAAGACGCGACGGGACGGTATGTGAGAGGCGACCCCCACATCTTACCTCCTAAAATCGCCTCGCGTTGAAATACATTGCCTTAATATCTTCTTTTTTTTTTCAGGTAATACTTTTGTCACACGCAAATATTAGAGACAGAAAAGTGATAAACAGGTGAGTGATTTAAGTGATCATTAAGCAGCTGAAAAACTACATAAAAAATCCATTGATCTACCATCTACAATTCTGAGAAGGATTCACCGTGTAGATATTTCGTACATTCGCTTTTAAATATTGTATAAACAATAACTTCAATTATAACTTTTATATTGCTTTTTTAAACTGCCTCCGTGGCCGAACGGTTATCATGCTGGATTGCCACGCAGAGTTCCCAGCTTCGATCCGAGTACGAGGCTAATAGGGCGTGCGTTAAAAAAAACTGTTTTGTTAGAACAAATTTCTTTGTGAAAATGTTGTTATTGCTTCATATTAACATCAAATTCGATTTTATTATTACATTCAAATTTCGACAAATCTCATACGTTATTTGATATCGAACGATCTTATAGTTGGGGCCGACTGTAGTTTGTCTATGAAATAAGTTTTTTTGCATTATTTTCCTAATAATTACTGCTCTGATCAATGCCGCAATGCCAGTCGTAACATGCGGTTCCTGAACACATCATAGAGAGCTTATAATATGTGTATAGATAAAGCAGTGTATGTAACGTAACTGCACATAATTAGGCATTAAAACACGAGTGATGTATCTATGAAACTCGCTTGTTGTCTCGTTTCATAAACCTACACTCATATTTTAATGCTTTTCACTATGTAACGGTCATATAAACTACTATTTGACGTATCATGTAAAACCACATGTGTTTTATTATACCAAAGGTACAAAATGCTGCAAGGTATTGAAAACTACTAAAACCCTGCCTCACAACCACAATGACTGTTTAAATTAACGTGAATTATTTAGAGGGTATTTTTTTAAATGGTATACTTTCTATAGTGGTGAAGTGTGCGGAATGTGCTACTTTTCCGCTTTATTGCAGAAATGTATCCATTTTTCCGCCTTCCTGCGTAAAATATTTTTCTTTTCAAATTTCTACTAGCCCAATTCAAAAGATACTGGCAAGGATTTACGAGTGTCTGAAATGTACTAATGGCATTATGTAGAAAAATTAATAGGTAATATGAAATTAAACTATTTTTCCGGATTTAAATAGCGCATATTTGTTTTTTCAAACAAACTAACGTTGGTTGTGTCTGAAAAACTAGTTTCAGGAGGTTCTCAATTCGTCTGTATGTTCTTTTTTTTTGTATGTATGTTACGCGATAACTTGTATTTGTGAACCGATTTTCATGATTTTTTTTGTTGGAAAGGGGGTACTTCCATAATGGTCCCACTTCATTTCGAAGAAAATCATCCACCTCGAAGGGTGGCTGTTCACGAATGAAGATTCATTTTTATAAATAGCGCCTAACTTTAATTTAGGAGCAATTACTTTAATTGATTTTGCTATTTCTCTAATTCAAGGCATTTTTCTCTCATTACACTTTGAGTAGTGAGAACCGATTTTTATTATCTCCAGTGTCAAGTCCCGTATAGTGGCGAACTAGGGGATATTTCAATAAAACTTAGCAAATAAACGTAATTCCACTTACTTTTGAGTCGGTTTTTTTAGTACTCTGTACTGAGATTATAATTCATGCGGTCAGATTTTGGAACGCACTTCCTAAGTCTGTTCACGAAAGTACATCGTTAGAAACTTTTAAATTGAGAGTTAAGGAGCATTATTTATCTACTGGTCCCATCTATTTTATAGGTATTATTATTAGGAAGTTCCAGAAATAAAATTCCAACTCCTTGTTTCTTCGTTTATTAATATGAAGACTTATTACAAAAATACCGCAAAGTAAAATAAGAGACACTGTCCTCTGAGGCTCCAACAAACAGAATGTCGAGCACTCGAGTATCACAAATTAAGAAACGTTAGCAGTATGGTGGGGGTTTTTGGTAGGGCTGCATTTTTGGCGCCACCAAGATAGTGTATTGTGGCGCCATCAACTAAAGTTACTGGCGCTACCAATCTAACAATGTAGCAACGGAAACAATACTCATGACCAGAGAGAGAGAGAGAGATATATATATACAGGGTTAGGGTGTTTCTTATTTTTCGTGCATATTACGCGTCCAGTTAAAAAACCTTTATTTATTTTATATATATCTATATTTTTTAGCAAGAAAACCAATTGTGATAACGTTATGCTTGCATGCATGTAAAATTGACCGTACAGATTAAGTTAATTTATAAGTTAAAAATAAAAAACTTTAATTATTCTCATTTCCTTCGGCGTCCATTTACTACTATCTTTAATAAATTTATGTTTTAAGCAAATTATAACGAAGTTAATAGAATAACTATAACCATGCTATTAAAGTATAATGAATAATACACCGATTACGCCTAAATTTATAACGCTATCTTTGTAATATAATTAAATTTTGTCACATTCAAGTTTTTTCCTTTTTTTTTTCTAATTACCTTCGGTATGTAAAAAGTGTGCTTTATAGTTTGCGCATTGGCCATTTATGCGACTTTACCGCCATGTTGCACCCCGCGCACGCCTCAGTCTGCCAGCAAACGTCACAGTAAGTGCACGCCTGCTTCACACGAAAAAATATTTTCGTGTGAAGTGTCGTCGGAGGTGATTATTTAAGAATCGTTCTCTTTCCTGTCGTCTGTATTATAAAGTGAGTATATACGATTCCGTTAATAAAGTAGTTATTTATCAATTGTAATGACTTCCTTCGAAGTTTAGAAAACTTTTTACGTTCGTAATTATAATATTTTCGAAGAAAAAGCTAACAAAAGATTCAAACCTCATTCCTTTCTTCCTCACTCCCTTCGTTTACCGTCGTCTTTTAAAGCGATGGTGATGAGGTCAAAACGATGGCAATTAGAATCTTATTTGCCAGTTTAGTTTGTGTAAACATTTTGAATGTGTGATGTATCACAACTTGGGATTATGGGTACTAACATTAATGCGTATGTAACAAAAAAAACATTTTACTTTGATAACATAGCTTTCAATTAGCTTGTGGGTTTTTTGTTGTTTAGGCATGAGTTCTTACATTATACGTTATATTTATTTTATATCTTTACAGAACAATTGAAGCTAAAAATGCCAAAGAAAGCCAAACAAACATTAGAACAGAAACGAGAGCGCGATCGATTACAAAAGCAAAGAAAATATGCAGAAATTAAAAAAGATCCCGAAAAGTATGCAGAGGTGAAGGCAAAAGAAAGAGCAAGATACCTTAAAAGAAAAGAAAATAGAAAAATAAAGAATGTAGAGGATATGACACCTAGGCAGTTGAGAAATAAGAGAAAAGCATGGAGAGTTAATTCAAAACGTCATTATGAAAATAAAAAGAAAGAAAAAGCTATGCAACAATTATTAAAAGATAATTCTCCACCAGATAGTGATATTGAAGTACGTTCAGTTGAACAAGATCCTCTCGATCCATCAGCTTCAAGTTCCATGCCTAACACATCCCAAAACTGTTTAAATAATACAAATCCTTGTCAACAGTGTCTTAAAAAGGATGTTCTTTTGAGAAAATTGCGATACCGACATAAAAAAGAAATAGGCATTTTAAAACAAGAACTAGAAAAAAAAGAGAATCAGAAAAATGCTATTAGAAAAATGTTGCACAGAATAATGAAAAATAAGAAAAACAATGAAAATATTTCGACTGAACAAAAAATAGAGCATCTAGTAGAAAATGTGAACATAGAAAGACGTGAAGAAATCAAAAAGAAACTAATGTTTGGTGAAATTCTTTCAAGAAGTGTCGGGGAGGGTTACAAGTGTTTAAGAAAAAAAGATAAAATAGAGTTTTCTGATGTGATTATGACCGAAAAAGAAAAGTTTAAAAAATATAAGCTTCTAACAAAAACTAAAAAATTTACACTTCGAAATAAAAAAGAGAATAAAACTGGTAGGAATGAAAATTTAACAGAACAATTAATTTTGGATTTTTTTGACGACGACTCGGTGACTAGAATTGCAGCTGATAAAAAAGAGTACATAACAAAAAACAAAATAAGAAAGCAGAAAAGATACTTGACGGACACATTAACTAATCTGTACAAAAAGTTTACATATAATTCAAATGTCAAGTTATCTTACCAAACATTTTGTAAATATCGCCCTTTCTGGGTTTTATACCCAAAGGAGTCTAATAGAAACACGTGTGGTTGCAGAGTCCACATTAATATTGATTTTTTAATAAAGTGCTTAAATATAAATAAAATAATAAAAGAGTCGAATGGTACTGGCATTTTAGAAAGCTTATGCTGTAATATTAATAATGAAAATTGTTTAAATCGAACATGCGAAAAATGTATGTTCAGAAACATAGATTATGCTGAATTTCAAAATGATAAAAAAATAAAATATTATGAGTGGCGAAATTGCTCGGAAAAGTATTTTGTAAAAGATAAGGAGAAAACAAAAGTGGTTACAAAAAAAGAAACATTATACGATTTTCCCCGAAATATTATACTACGATTAGAAAACAATCTTGTGGGCTTTATGAACCACTGCAATAATATATGGACTCAATATAAAAATATAAAAGAGTTTAAAAGTTTTCTTACTCCACAAGAGGTAGTAATTCATGTTGATTTCAGCGAGAACTACTGCGTTAAATATAATGAAGAAATTCAGAGTTTTCATTTTGGTGGTAGCAGAATGCAATTATCACTGCACACGTGTGCTATTTACTTGATAGACCCAGAAGTTGGTATTCAAAAACAATATAGCTTTTGTACCGTAAGTGAGTGTACCCAACACGATGCTGCGGCTATCTGGGCACATCTAATACCGACCATTGGGTACGTAATGGAGATTTCGACTCAAATTGATACAATACATTTTATTTCCGACAGTCCAACAAGCCAATATCGAAACCGGTTCATATTTTACATGATCAGTCAATTATATCGTGATTTCCCGCAATTGAAATCTGTAATCTGGAACTATTTAGAAGCTGGGCATGGTAAAGGGGCGCCAGACGGAGTTGGTGCGGTCCTTAAGCGAACAGCAGACCAATATGTCCGTTTCGGCAGTGACGTGGACTCGTTAGACACATTTTTAACTTGTCTTCGAAGCAGAGTCAAGATCGAGATTCGTGTTGTTACAAGAAGTGATATAGTAGCAAAATCTTTTCCAACTACTCTAAAACCAGCTAAAGGAACAATGATGGTGCACCAAGCTCTTTGGTCTTATGGATGCTCTAAAATAACTTTGAGAAAACTAAGCTGTTTCTTATGTAATAATCAAGCAATTTGCTGTCACGGCAAACATATTGGGTATTATGAGATACCATGTAACGAGGAGGTTAATACTAGCCAATTTCAGAGTTTTCTCGATGAGAATACTACACCAGAACTTATTCAAGAAATTAGTGAGATAGATTTTCAAATTCATTCTGACCATTCGGTAAGCTCAAACAGGCCTCGCTCACCGAAAGTCAAAATACTATCCGATATTAATGTGACTGATTGGGTAAATAGAAGGCTTTATATTAATGAGGAAGATCGTGCTAAACTGAATACATGTAATAACACTTTTCAAACAGGCTTTAAAGAATTCATTAAATGTGATAGTGATAATGACGCCAAAGAAAATAGAAACGAAATAATATTTAAAAAGGAGATGAAGGAAAAAAGACTGATTAGCTTTTCGAGTGATTCTGACTCTGATGATATGAATATATTCTGATATAAAAGGTCCATCAAAAATGAGTATTGATTGTAATAGTAATTTGATTGGGTTGAATTGTGATTTGAAATATTGGAAAAGTTTAATTTGTTTAATTTTTTAGTAAGTTTGTTAGTTTTCGCTAAGAAATATTTGTGATTTTTTATCTCATTTTTCCAAAAGTTATGATTATTATAAAGTAATTTAGGAACATTCAACTGTTAATTTCGTAGTAAGGCAAGGAGAAATGGCCTTATATAATAAATTAGAATCAATTGATTTAAATACATATTTAGAAGTTTTGTTTTGTTACCACCAATTACAATTATAAATAAATGATTAAAAATGTGTCTTAGTACTTGAAACATTACCTTCTGTTTGTCTTCATTACCTTCGCACCCCTATACCTTCGCCTAACGACTCAAACTCATTACCCTCCCTAACATCCTCATTACCATCGCACCCCGATTTTTGATATGATTGTAATTTCTTTATTATCTATTAAAATAAGATACAATTCACAAAATGCTGAAAGATTGTCTATATATTAATGATATTAGAAAAAAAAACAACATTTTTCGACAATAAATTCGAAATTTTAAATTGTCATGGAATATGCGCGAAATACGCGAAACACCCTTAAAAATATAACGTTAAAACAAAACAGTGCTCGTGGAATCGAACCACGGGTATTGTAACTGGCAGTCCACACAACAAGCGGCTCGTCCAATTTACTTCGATGTGAAATTATGAAATTTAGGATTGGTTTTAAAAATATGTTGATCATCTTCAAGCAACACTGTATTGCTTATGCGATAATGTTGAAATTGCTTTAATTTTTTCTTTGTTCAATATGTAAGATGGCTCTCAGAACCAAAATGTCAGTTTTGGGCATGTTAGGGGGTCAGGTATCTCATGTATATGACTGTACTCATTTTCATACAATATTTAGAAAGTAGCAGTAGAGTTCCTTGTGAAAGAGTTCGGCCAGGGAAGGTCCAGCACCTTAAGAGGGAGCATGCCAAAAAAGTTTTGACGTTGGCTCCGCCCAAATTTGTGAAACAAATATATGCCCGAAGTTCGCGTGACATGCGACAGGAGATGTTCAATTTTGCGCATTCAAAGTACCAAATTCGTTTTAGCGGAGTAACTGTAAAACTAAAGGGATTAAAAAAAACCGTTGTGACAGTTCTCGATCATGGATAAATATAATTAATTATCTAATGTTTGTCCTAATAACCTGTAGCATTTCGAGGATGAATCGAAAAAATGTGAAAATTAGAGGTCTTTTCGTGATTTTTATCTATCGAGGAAACTTTATTGTTTTATGTTTCTGATTAGTGTCTATGCTTGAATATATCGTGTAGTTACTCATACAATATTTTATTTTTAACTTTAAAGTGGATATACCCCTCTAAAATCAAATCGAAGATTAGGAATTTTTCCTCTGCTCCCTCTTAACTATTTCTGCCGCCGAGCAGTAATATCAACATTACTGTGTTCCAGTTTTGAAAGGTAAGGGTGCTATGGTGAAATCACAGGCACATGGGACTTGTCAACTTATTTATTTATTTTTTATTTACATTCAGGTTACAAAAGACACATAAATACATACCTCATAGACTAACATACATAATAATATGATAAAACACTATTTGTTTACGCGTATGGACCGCGACGTGTGACGCAACAAGGGTGTCCGGTAACCGTCCTCGGAAACACCGGAACATGACACCCTTCGGCCAAATACTGATACTGTTACGAACTAACGTGCAGCTTACCATTAGGCCATCAGGCGCACGACTTGTTCGTCCCGTCATTTGATATTATAAAAAAAAACTTGCATACTAAATATTGTATGAAAGTTAGAAGTGGCGCGGCCGCCGACACACTGCAGCAGTTCATCTACAATCAGCATCTAATTTGAAGATCTTAAAGACAAACAAATTCCTAAACGCAAATAAGGCGCGTTACCATGCCAACGTGTTTCACAACATGTACTTAGATGAAAACAATACACGCTCAATCGTTCTTTACTAATTAGGAATAGTATATGAAAATGAAATGTCGCGTAGGATATACTTAACGGCCAAAGTGCATTTGAAATTAAGGTACGTGTAATTCATTATTTAGTTGCTTTATAATTTTTACATGAATCCGAGTAGGTAATGTTGTAACTAAAAAATGATGAAATTAAGAATTAAAATTGAAAACACGATTTGAAAATTTATTTTTATTTATACATAATAATTAGTCATCCACCTTCTTAATATAAATGTATTAATTCCATTTAGTAGTTTTTTTAAGTTTTAAATCATGTTTTCTCAATTTCGTTTAGTTGAGGATATGTGATATGCATAAAAAGATATTTTGTAAATCGCGGTAACTTTGGTTAGCCACCAATGTTTTCCTTTATCATAAAACATCAAACTCGTCTATTATGTAAAAAAATTAAATTAAAAATACATATTTTTGGAAAAAAAAAGAAACAAAAATTTCTCAAAATATTAATATTCTTTTTTTCCAAAAATGTCTAGTCTTGGGAAAATTATTTGCCTGAGAAAGTTTGATTCCGTGTAGGACCAAATTGGGAAATCAACTTTTCTAAATTGGTGATAAATTGGAAACGATGGTTGGACGACGACGTCACCAACGCGAATCGAGGACCTGATGGGCGGTTCCATCACTCGCGGGAATTTATGGAACCACAGCGCCTCAATTTTTTGAGGCCCGCAGACCCACCTCCTCGATTTTTTGATGACGCGAGAAACCTCGAGCTTAGCGATGGATGGTTTTCTCGAAATCCTCCCCTCTCCCTCCCTGTATACGAGGTTCCAAAGGAGTGGTCCTAGGACAGACCCCTGCGGAACTCCGCACACGACCTCTCTCTCTCTGTGATGATTTACACCATCCCGATCGGGGTACGTGAGCTACCGATTAATTAAGCTTAATCATTGACGATATTTAAAGATTGTAATGTAATTGTAAATTTACAGTAAGAGAGTGCAATGATTTCTCCGCGTGCCATACGCTTCCAAATCTACGCAACTACGATACCATTTCGCAGTTGGTAACTAAGTAATTAACCTGTTATATGCCAGGCTTTTAACCGGATAGGATCAATATGGCACGGTTACTAGGAACAAGTTTGATCCTGGGGATTTTGACATTGTCGTTAAGGACTACAGAAGCCAAGTGGGTGGAAGGAAGAATCGATACTAAGGAAGTAAGTTTTAAATTGCATTCGACACGCTTCGTTGCTAACATCGGTCTCAATTAATAACATTGTCCTTAGTAGAAAATACGGTACAAGCAGCACATTTGTTCACCGACTTCAAAAACATGAGGTTGTCAATTAGACTACTTTTTTATACGTATGTTACGCGATGACTTGTGAACCGATTTTGATGAT
>NW_020653492.1:5435247-5456840 GCF_003589595.1 Hyposmocoma kahamanoa
GTGTTGAAAAACGTCGTATGAAACACGTGTGCTTTGATCATTACACTGTCGGCTTTCTTATCGCGCTCGCCTGCGGCTCGCGCGAGTAATAACGCCTCGTGTGTAATGACCAACTTAGCACACTTGTATCATAATGTACTATTAACGTGTTGAAAAAGTTATTTGTGCATTACATTTGTCACGTAATACTTACAAATTATTTGTTATTTTATTAAACATTTTAATTTGCGTTTAATTGGATTTACGTCATTGTCACTATAAATATGAATATTGAGACGTCAAAACTAGATAAGTTAAAATTAAAAGGGTTAAAATAATAAGGTTCAAAATATAAAAATAGATTATAAAAAGGTTTATCTAGGCCAATGATGTCATGAAGCCAAACTAGACATAAGCGTCTGGTGGAATTCTTAACTAACACAACTGGGTCAATCGATTGTTTATTTATTTATTTTTTTTTTTTTTTTTTTTATAAAATATAGGTGCGCATTTGACCTCCATCTCACCTGATGGAAAGTGACGATGAGGTCGACGATGGAGCATGCACACCTAAATAATGCCTATTCACTCTCGCCTTGAAAAGGTCCAAGTTATAACGTTCAGGGAACAAGTCTGCAGGCAGGGAATTCCACTCCATAGCCGTTCGCCATATAAATGTGGAAGCGTAACGCTTCGTGCGAATCTTTGGAATATCCACAACATAGGGGTGGAACCCAAGCCTACGCCTAGTCCCCCGGTGATGGAAAGGGGAAGGCGGAATTAAATCATGTAATTCCATCGCACACTCTCCGTGATATATCCTGTAAAATACCGATAAGCAGGCAACTTTACGGCGGTGTTCAAGGCTCTGCAGCTTCGCCTCCACTAATTCCGAGTCACCTATAAGCCTCTTGGCACGGTTGTCAATTGAATCCAAAGTGGCCAGTTGATATGTCGCAGAGCCATCCCAAAGGTGGCAGCAGTACTCCATGCACGATCGGACTTGTGCTTGGTACAGCTGGAGCAACTGTCCCGGTGTAAAGTACCGCCTCACCCTGGAAAGGATCCCAAGCTTCCTTGCTGCATTTTTGGCCGTGGATTCAATGTATCTGCCGAAGTTCAAATTGGACGACAGGTCCATTCCAAGTAGCTGGAGACAATCGGCTATCGGTATGGATATATCACGAAAAGTCGGAGTCAGCTCAAAGGGACTCCGTTTTGTGGAGAATAGACACGCCTGCGTTTTGGTAGCGTTAAATTTGACAAGATTGGCATTGCCCCAATCGGAGACTGCCTGGAGTGTCAAATCTAAACGGCTAACCATGGACTCTCGACAAGACTGGATTTCCTCTCCACTGACCCTTGCATTGGTCAAGTACCTATCTACAACTGTGCTGTCATCAGCATACGCAAAGGTACCTGGAATTAACATATCATTGATATGCAGCAGAAAGAGAGTTGCAGACAGTACGGAACCCTGAGGAACTCCGGCATCTATCGCCATATGTTCGGAAGAGTAGCCTTCTAAGACCACTCGAATCGAACGTTCGCTCAAGAAATCCGAGATCCAATTGCAAAGGTCAGTGGGAAGCCCATAAGAGGGAAGCTTGCTTAAAAGGCTTGCGTGCCAGACCCTGTCAAAGGCTTTAGAAATGTCCAAAGACACTGCAAGTGCTTCGCCTTGCTTTTCTATAGCCTCGCTCCATATGTGACAGGCATACACAAGAAGATCCCCAGTAGATCGCCCTCGTCGGAATCCGTACTGGCGATCACTGAGGAGATCGTTGTCTTCAAGGTACGATAGGAGACGGTTGTTGAGTACACGTTCCATAGTCTTGCAGAGTATGGAAGTGACTGAGATAGGTCTATAGTTGACAGGGTCAGCTCTGCTTCCCTTTTTTGGTACAGGTTGCACGTTTGCAAGCTTCCACGACCTGGGAACTACACCAGTCTCAAGTGAGAGGCGGTACAGGCGTGTGAGAACAGGAGACAACTCAGGTGCACAGTTACGCAGGACTATTGCTGGAATTCCATCTGGCCCGCTAGCTTTATTCACGTCTAGATTTCGCAGAGTTCTAAGTACCTCTTTTTGGCGTATGCGAACTGGCGCCATAGTGCAGCCAGCCTGAGGTAAAGTAGGTGGTAGGGTCCCTGCGGCATCTAGACGCGAATTTTCTGCAAAGAGTGAGGCAAAGAGATTCGCCTTCTCTTCCGCAGTATGAGCCAGCGAACCATCCGGCCTCAGCAGAGGTGGCAAAGATGGGCGACAAAAGTTCGATTCGACCGCTTTGGCCAGGGACCAAAAGGATTTGCTGCCTGCTGGATAAGAGGCAAGCTTGGCTCCTATGCGGCGCACATGGTCGAACTTGGCCCTACGTAACATGCTTTTGCACTTCTTGGCGGCCTTATTAAAAGCTTTCTTCATGTTCTGAGTACTCGGAGTTTTGCGTAGTCGAGCATCTGCCCAAGCTTGGTACGCGGACTGTTTACGTGCTTCAGCACAACTACAATTAGCGTTAAACCATGGACGAGCTTGGGGTCCATTGGGTACATCAGAGTATGGAATGTAATACTCCATACCCAAACGCAAGACCTCGACTACAGCATCAGCACAGCTCGACGAGTCTCCTGAAGTAAAGCACGCCTGCCAGGGATATGACGCAAAGAAATGGCGCATTTCGTCCCAATCTGCTAACTTGTATCGCCACACCCGTCTCATACCACTAGGGCCCTGATCGGGTGGGGAGTATACGGATACAGTTTTCACCAGACAATGGTCGGAAGTACCCAGTGGGGCCTCCACAACCACAGAGTATCGGTCCGGATCAGTTGTCAGCAGAAGGTCCAAGCAATTAGCCGTATGGGATTCAACATCTGGTATCCTAGTGGCGCCACTGACAAGCTGGGATAAGCTTAGCGTTAACGCAAGTTTACGCGTCTCTCTCCCAGCGTGATCGGTCTTCTGGTATGGGAACAACCATTCTTGATGGTGTGCATTAAAGTCCCCCAGAATGACTAGTTGCGCCGCTGGGTACCTATGCTGAATCTCATCAGACGTCTCACTTAGATATTGGAACAGCTTGGTCGTCTCCTGATCTCCACTGTGCGATCGGTAAACACAGCAGTACACTATTTGTGTAACTCCTGTGTCAACCAGAAGCCACAAAATTGAAAAAACTCGGTGCCTCAAGGTTCTTGAGACGCTTGACACAGATGTCATCGCGAACGTACACACAGACTCCGGCACGAGGTACGAACCTGTGCTCCAGAGTATACCCGGGGTAGCTGAGGTACGCTGCGTCAGTCGGACATCTGATCTGCGTCTCTGTGAGGAACAGCAGCTGCGGTTTGTCGGTTTCAAGGTGGTAGTGGACCGAATCGAGATTTGAGTGCAGACCTCGGATGTTAGTGAGGTGCACTTTTAGTGGGAGGACGTGCAACCGCTGTGTATACTTTTTTCCATTTTTAAAGTTTTTCATTCTGTTTTGGAGAAGTGAATAGGCAGGAGGAAGGCAGTTGAACGAGGCACTGCGTCGTGTTCAACCAAGCAGCAGACTCATACTGCCACACGAGGTTACAATCGGCTTGGAGACCGCGGGGACGCCCGAACCCCCCCGGAGATGGCCACCTGGTCCTCCCTTCCGGTCGCCAACCGGCAAGGTGGAGCATTCCGGGATTTTTCGTTGGGTGGCGGGGCAGCCTTTCACGGGTGGCTTTCCCGCTACTTGGGCCCCCAACTTCCCACGGTCGGCCAGCGGTGCACCGTGCTTCGGATCCCGCTAGCCTCCAGAACCGAGTGCTCAGTGTGGCAGTACAAGCAGCTACAACTCGCCGTCAGACGCAATGCAACTGTTCAGACCCGACCTCCAAATGGCAACTCCCGAACACGAGTCGGAACACGGTGAAAACCATTTGGCGACTCGACTGCGTCGGGAGGGTGGTGACTAGCCACGGCCGAAGCCTACCACCAGTAGTTATTGCTCTTTAGCACCACCCAGGGGTCACTTGTAGGGTCTCAAGGGTAAACCTACGGAAGCGAGCAACATCAACCCCCAAATTTTTTTTTATTAAACCAAACTATTTAGCTCAATATGCAGCTTTTTGCTTTATTCCGTTCTTCGAATGCAAGTGGCGGAATATAGTTTGATTTTTAGATCTCATCATTCAGCCATACGACGCCCACTGCTGGGCATAGGCCTCCCCCAACGATCTCCACGACGATCGGTCCTGCGCTGCCCGCATCCATCGGCTTCCCGCGACCTCCACCAGATCGTCGGTCCACCTGGTGGGGGGCCTACCCACTGAGCGTCGTCCGGTGCGCGGTCGCCATTGAAGAACCTTTCCGCCCCAACGGCCATCGGTTCTCCTAGCTATGTGCCCCGCCCACTGCCACTTCAGCTGAGCAATTCTTCGAGCTATGTCGGTTACCTTAGTTCTCCTACGGATTTCCTCATTTCTGATTCTATCACGCAGGGAAATACCGAGCATCGCTCTCTCCATTGCCCGCTGAGTGACCTTGAGCCTTCTTATGAGGCCTATAGTGAGGGACCACGTGACATTTTAGATCTCAGCCAAAGTCAAATAATCATTTAAACCATAGGTAAAATTTTTAAACTTGAAAACGTCATTTTTAAGCTAACTCGTTCTCATTTCACGGTTTTATTATTCGCCGACGATGTGAAACTTGTCATGCCTATTAAGTCGACTCAGGACTGTTATGCTTTGCAACAGGACATCGTCGCAGTGAGCAAATGGAGTGTGGACAACAAGCTGCTATTCAACAATGGTAAATGCGAAATTATGACCTTTTCGCACTCCCCGTTGCCTCTCCGCTATGACTATCGATTAGCTGGTCAAGTGATTGTTCGTGTGAGTGAAGTCTGAGATCTCGGCGTTACCTTTGACCCGTTCCTCGCATTCCGGACTCATGCTCGGAATGTCACAAAGTGCGCGTATCAAAGACTGGGGTTCGTGTTACGTAACGCTGCTCCACTAACACCTTCAGCAACGAAAGCGCTGTACATGGCTCTGGTTCGAAGTATACTCGAATCGAATGCAGTGGTTTGGGCTCCACATGAAAATAAATATATTCTCATGTTGGAGCAAGTCCAAAAGAAGTTTTTAAGATTTTTATATAAAAAAATATTTTACTACTACCCATTCCTGTACCCAACACGCTTTCTACAGGGTCACTTGGGCTATGAGTCCTTGGAATTGCGTAGAAATGTCGCATCACTTAGATTCATTATAAATGTATTAAGAAATAATATGGACAGTGTGAGCCTAGTGGAAAAAATCCTTAGGTTCAGGGTCCCTGATGATTACTGCAACAGGCGACGTGGTGTACCCCTCCTGGCAATCGAGCCCTCTCACACTGAACTGCATCGACACTCGCCTATTCCACGTACGACTGCACTCCTCAACTCCATGCTCGCAGCATCGCCGCAGTGTGATGTGTTTGTGACTGGGATAAAGAGACTGATAACGGAATGGAAGAGAGTCTTGGAGAGATGTATGAACGAATTAGTAAGTAGATAATTTTAAGTTCATTTTATTGTTCTATTTCTTTTTTGTTTTGTGTATTTGTTTTTTCTTTTTAAATTGTTATTAATTGAATTGTCGTAACGCCATGGTGCAAACTGTTATGTTACACATTTTGTCTAATAATAAATAATAAATAATAATAAATAATAATTCCCTGCGCTATCATTTTCATTTCCACATAATGGAACAATTCGAATCATAGTTGTGTGGAATCATACTCATGTCGTCTTTCCATACATCTTTATCTAACCACGTAGTATTTAATTTTGTAATATGAATTTTCAATAAAATACTTTTAATGTAAATTTTAAACTTAAAACATGATAATCTCAACATATGCTCCGAAAAGTTATTGTAAAATTATAGGTGACTCGAAATTAGTAGAAGCGAAGCTGCAGGGCCTTGAACACCGCCGTAAAGTTGTCTGCTTATCGATATTTCACAGGATATATATATATTACGGAGAGTGTGCGATGGAATTGCATAATTTGATTCCGCCTTCCCCTTTCCATCATCGGGGGACTAGACTACTACTAGATATTCCCAATATGTTTCGCTTCCACATTTATATGGCCAGCGGCTAGAGGGTGGAATTCCCTGCCCACGGACTTGTTACCCGAACGCTATAACTTGACCTTTTCAAGGTGAGAGTGAATAGGCATTATTTAGGTGTGCATGCTACATCGTCGACCTCATCATCACTTTCCATCAGGTGAGATGGAGGTCAATGCGCACTTATTTAAAAAAAAAAAAAAAAATTACAATTAGTTCTCCATAATAGAATCGTTTACCTTAGTTAAACGGAATCGTGGTACCATGAGTTTGGACTTAGTACTAAGGTTATCTTTTTTCTGAATTAAATTATGTACCTGTATTTTTACGGGCATACCATTGACTTACAAATAAATGGACGACGGGTCTAATATAAAAACCACGAAAAAAATGTCCCAAGTCAACCTATTTAAGAGTAGTGACGTGTAAAGAAATATGAAAAAGCTAAAACGTTGAACCACCTCAGTCAACCGTGACCATGGGACATGTAAAGGGCCCGAAACGTCGGTTTGTTTGAAAAAACAAATACACGCGATTTAAATCCGGAAAAATAATTTCATTTCCTATGTGTAAAAATCGCGAAAAACTCGATAAAACGAAATAAGATATAAAAAACCGTTCAGATGAAGTTGTAGAACTCGTTTCGGTGATTTTTAATATTTTAATAACTAATTTTGCTAAAAATTTCGACTACATTAATATAAGGTCAGCACGGCTATTCCATGGATATAATTAAGTTCAAATACTGTAAACAAATTTTTTTACTCAGTCCATTACTAGTTTTAATAAGTTAGCTGCAATCCAATCAATATATATTTGAAACTTAGGGTCGTATTCTAGAACTCTACTCAATGCTTAAGTCAGGACCTGAGTATGATTCAAAGCACTCGAAATCATACTCAAGTCCCTGCCATTAGGGTCGTATTTCCAGTGCTTGTGTTGCCAGTGCAATCCTGACTTGAGCATTGAATAGAGTTCTAGAATACGAACCTTAGACTGCAATGTAAACAAAACATTGCTTCAATTTCCTTTAGAGCCTTCAAGCCGGTGTCGGTGCAACATCGAGTATATAACCAAAAATAGAGATGAAATAAGGGCCATATATTCCTGGCAACACATTAGCGATACAGCTCTTATAAATATCAACTCCCGTTTGCACTGAAATATAGACAGGCCAACTTACTGATCTGTGTGTACGTCTCCGTATATTCCAAAAAATATTATGTATTTATTGTAATAAAGATAATATCTCTAACAATGCCGTGCTGTTCTATTCGGTGGTGTGGGAAAAACAGCAAAACATCTAATTACAAAACAAACGGTATCACATTTCATCGGTAATTGAATATTAAATACGTAATTTTGCAATTTTCGTCCATTATAGCAACGATCAAGTTAACTGGTCGATTTGAAGTGAAACAGTTGACGACACCCGTCAATTGTTTCGAACTCGGGCTGGCCAATAGGAGCGCAATTGTCACAGTAATGATATGGCAGAATAGTTTTCAAACATTAATTACAAACATTAAATGACATTTCGTCTCTATTTCTGGTTATTACTCGATACGATGCGACGACGTCTGACGTCCGTCCGGATTTATTGTTATCAACGTCCGGAGATGACGTCGGTAAAAATAAATAAAAACTTCATCAGCACGAGAGCGAATACATTCGATTGGCTCTAGAAAAGTCGTTGTAAAAGCGGGAACTAATTCTTTGCGGATCTATATAATCATCAACAGCTATTCTACATGAACACTCGCATTTATTACTTTTGAAATGCACTTAGATGAATTCGTATTAATACGAGTCAAGCAATTCCCTATCCCGCCGAGGCATATATAGTACTGTTCTCAAACAATGTGAGGAAGTAATAAAAGACTAAAGAAGAGGAGATGTTTAATAGAAAAAGTAAAAAAAATATCAATTAATGTTGACATTTGGTTAATATTGCGCCTTGGTTTAAATTAGGGGGAATACAATTCATTTTCGCCAATATAATACTAAAAAGACGACAAAACACAAAAATACCAAAGCACTTCAGATTATTTTACCGCCTTTTTTCAAGTAAGCGGTACAGGTAGGTATTTTTAATTCTCTTTTACCTGTTTATATAAGTCATTGTTAGTAGATAGATTTAAAATTTAAATTACAAACTTCCCGTGTTCGTTTTTTGAATGTAATGCAAACTCTTCCGAACATGTTTGAGATCAATTACGATTTTTTATTAAAAAAAACCTACTGCTGTTACAATAGTGTTCTAACTAAAAATATGTGAAATTTAATATTATATCACTACTGAACGTAAAATTTGATTATCTACACGTCAAAAAAACGATCGTTAGAATATTGTAAGAAACAATCAAAAGATATCCACCTGACTCAAAATGAGACACACTTCAATTCAAAAACATGAAATTATTTTATCCATTTTATTTTTTAATATATTTGAGAAATGTTTAAGTGTCTATAATAAACTATAACATATTAATTTTAATGATTTTTTTTGCGGGAAGTGAGTAATTCATGTTACATCGATTCTGAGAAAGCCCTCTTTTTGAATTAATACACTATTGTATTAACAGTGCGATATATTTGCCAAGTTTTATTGAAATGGTTTGCCGGAAAGTGCGTGAAACCCGATTCATCACCAAGTTTGCCACACTTAAAGGTTGAATATTTTCTTCAAATTTAAATGGTACCAATAAGGAGGTACCATCTTTCCAACAAAAAAAGAATCATCAAAATCAATTCACAACATACACACATATAAATCAAATTTAAAATGTACAGTCGAATTAAGATCCTCGCTCTTTTTTTGAAGTGTGGACAATTCCATCAACGCCCTTACCTTCAAAACCGGAACGCAACAAAGCTTATATGCCTGGCGGCAGAAATAGGTAATATGGTAGTACTGCTAAATAAGGAAGTACCAACAATTTGTGTATCAAACTTTACTAAATTGCTTCTAAATCACTCACATTCGATTGAAATGATGATCATGGGTGCACTGGGTTGCTCTGGAACCCATAATATCAAAATTTTGTCATTACTTAACTTCCATAAGAAATGGTTTAATTGATTATTGTCCAGGCAAACCATCGAGATATGCATAGTAGTGTACATCGAGTACATAACCAGAAATAGGGGCGAAATGTCATTTGATTTGTTTGAAAACTATTCTGCCATATCATTGAGGTGACAACTGCGCTCCGATTGGCTAGCCCGAATTCGAAACAATTGACGGGAGTCATCAGTCATTTCACTTTAAATCGACCAGTTTAACTTGAGCTTTGCTGTAATGGAAGATAATTGAAAAATTACATAAATTAATATTTAATTATCGATGAAAAGTGATTCCGTTTCTTTTGTAATTAGATGTTTTGCTGTTTTTCCACACACCACCGAATAGAAAAGCACGGCATTGTTAGAGATATTATCTTTATTACAATAAATACAGAATATTTTTAGAATATACGGAGACGTACACACAGGTCAGTTGTTGGCGCTGTACTATTTCAGATTTCTAATTTGTTATTTCAGCACAAACGAGAGTTGATATTTAAAAGTGATATCAGTACCATGTAACTGATGAGTTGCCAAGGATGGATGGCCCTTATTTCGTCTCTATTTGTGGATATATACTCGATGGTAGTGTAGTTGAGTGTGTATAGTGCTCTGTGTGTAACAGTAACGAAAAAATCTATATAACGATTCACGTGTATGGTAAGTATCTAATAATCGGTTTGAAATCTTATAAATATACGCCGTCCAACCATAATTAACTTTTAACAGCTCGAAGTCTAATTAGTGACGTCCTAATGCGTTTCCGATCGATTTTTATAACAATCGATTTTATTTAAGAAGAAGTTTTAATCGTGAATGTGATCGGTTTCCAAAAGGAAGACATTGACTGACCGGAATGGTGAAATTGCGTTTGACAATTTGTGTACGCAAGAATTAATCATGTTAATGAGAATTCAAGTGATGATTCCCGTTCATACGGAGAAGAGTCCGACGGTTAATTATAATAAATAATAACAATTTATTATAATTACTTTTAATTTGTTTCATTTCATTATAATTTATTACACAGGTACCAAACATTTATCAACTTGAATAATCTTCATTACATAATCCGTTGGCTCGATAAATATCGGAGCTAAAGAGTACGTCGCATCACTAAAATAGAAAAATAAAAGAGTCCAGGAAGTTTTACATTTTTTTGTTTATGGTGGTATGTCAATAATTACGGAACTTTAGAAGAATAGTGTAGAATGATAATGTGTGTTGGTTTTTCTTGTTCTTATGAACATAGCAGGCTGCAGCAGAATATCAGCGGCGGTGAGAAACACTACAAGACTGTGCTGAGCTACAAACCTTTTAATCTCATACCACTGTTGTCACTAAACACTGTGTAATGCTTATATTTATTTACTTACTTATTGATATGTTGAGATAAATAAACGATTTTATAATTACTATTAATACAACAAATTTCGTATTTCGAAACCACAACAGTACACAACGGTAATTGGTGTGATTGTCGGGCCCATTATTATAATATGGGCTCATGATAACTCTTCTATTGGTATCGTATTGCTTCTTCATCGAATTGCGTCGCAATATAACCGGAGGGTTTGCCCACGAACCGCGTCGGAAACGAGATAAATTGACGGAACCGGATCGGGTTGTATCGAATGGTATCAAATACATTTATCGGTTTCGAATGTCGGAAATATGGCACGAAACCACCATTCAAACAAGTCCGTATTATAATCCTAGTATTAAAACAAACATTTATTCTAATACTAAATAACTAGAACAATAATTTCATAAATTCTTGCTTATAGCATGTACAACCATAGATTTAATACTTTATGGTTAACATTTAATATAATAACTTTATTAAAATAATAACAGTTAATATAATATCTAATTGTAACAAATTTTCTTATTATTATTCGTAATTTAAACATAACTACTGAGGCTATCAACGCCAAAGTGGTGTAAACACATATTAATTTTTTTTCTACAATATTATTTTGAATTACTAAAGACATAATTGTTTTATATTTCGATGCTATTTTTAACCGACTTTAAAAAAAAGGAGGAAGTTCTCTCGACTATATGTTTTTTTTATATGACGATAATTGGTGAACCGATTCCGACGATTCTTTTTTGTTGGAAAGAGGGTACCTCAGTAGAGGTCTCATTTAAATTTAAAGGAAATATTCCACCTCCAAGGGCAAATTAGGGGATGAATGACTTTTGAGGTCAGTTTTTTAGTACTATGTACTGAGATTGATAAACTAAATTAAATATTTGTTTTTATTTTATTTTTTATGATATCAAACGACGCACGGGCCAAACAAGTCGTGGGCCGGTGATAAATGACACGCCTTTCCATAACAGTTCCAGTGACACTTAGTGCTTTAAATCGCAAAGGTTCGAGGAGCACTGCCACTGCTCCCGTCACCCTGAGACATAAGTTGACAAGTCCCATATGCCTGTAGTTTCACCACCACCCATACATATCCTTCAAAACCGGAATGTAGTAACGCTCATATTATTGCTTGGCGGCAGAAATAAGTAAGGTGGCAGTAGTTTTCTGGATGAACCCTTTCACAAAGAGCTCTAGTTCTACTAAAGTTACCTTTTAGCCGCTCACGCGATGCGCTCCTCCTACCGCAAAATGGCGGCTATTTGGTTTCGCAAATTAGAAAAGGATTCAGTTTAAATACAAGTTTTTATAAATAATAATACTATTCTGCATAGCTAAATAAATACCCTCCGTACTACAACAAAAACATCTCAAATAAAATGCAGTAATACACCGCAAGATTGCACTTAAAAAGCACTAATGAAATTTTTGGTGTACTTGGATAAATATGATAATATTCCGTTTGAGTGGTTCTAACGTTTACCATGAAATTACTCCATAAAATATAGTTTATAAATATTTATATTCAGGGTAAACTTAAAAAACGCTACTTACGGTATGTTTTCAATAAATAAACACCGAAATCACCAGCCCTAACAATAACACACACGATCGTCGTGACGTATTTTTGAAGTTGTTTATTTTTTTTAAATGACAGACCCCGGCATTAAAAACTTTATGGTTGGCTAGAGTAGTTACCGAAATAGCAATTAGTATTAGTTCTTTTACCTGTTATAACTTCGATATCCGATAAATCGGTATAAAATCATCACCGGCACCTCTAGGTGTGGTATGCGTCTACGGCTGCATGTATCGCGTGAGCGGCTAATAAGAATAATCTTTCGATATTGCAGGAGATATTTATTTAATTAAACGTTTTACAGAATCCAATATCGTTATAATACTACACCCCAATCTTGAAATTTGTAACTTTAAACCATTCCTATCGTAAGCGGCAAAAAGTTGAATTTGAATCTTCATTTGACTTGCTGTTGACCTTCTTAAGAGATTAATGGACCGATATTTCATAAATACTTTAAATTGTCTAGACGTTCCAGTTCATGAACTTGTATTTATTTATAGTATACAAGTACTAACATTCCAACTAAGTGTTACTTGCTTCATGAGATCAATTTTTATGCCAAAGAAAGTTCTCGAAGCGTTTCCAAAGAGTGAGTTAACGAAGATAACTTTCGAGATGTTGGCACCTAAGGTTTTTTTTGCTCGTAAAAAATGTCAATAACGTTGATTTTGCTTAATAATAAAACTGAAGGAGATATTACAATAAAACCGATTAGAAGGGGTTGTAGATCTCGATTTAGTGATCCCGGCCCCCGAAGTATCTCGATAAAGCTATTATAAGCCATTATATCTACATTTATCTCTCAAATTCAAGTGATAAACCAGTATTTGAAAATTTTATCACGATAGCTAACATGGCCAGCTCCGTGACGTCACATTTTTATGTCATCGCGAGCACCGCTACCAATGACTGCAGAATATTAACACAGTACCAAACATGGCTGCAAGGTCACAGCTGATTTTAAAACATTTCGACAGTTCTATACAGTAATTTTATCAACGAAAAAATTGAGCGCGACAAACGAGATGAAAAGGAATAATAAAAACAAACGAATTGATATGTAAATAAAGGTGAGGAGAACATTCTTAATAGAGTAATTGAGAGTAATTAGAAATATGTAAATAATAAGTAACATAACGTAAAATATGTAAAAAGAGAAACTACAAAAACCCTAAATTTTTTGTTTCATCGTTTTTGCTGCGATGATTGAACGACAAAAATAGCTATATACGCAATGTCATACCGAAGTCCTTCTTCTTCAAAATGTTATACATAACCGTCACTTAGTAAATTTTGACGACCTCTGTGGGCTTACTTTTAGATTCCGGGTTCGATTCCTGGTAGAAAACTAATTTTTCTACATTGTCTCGGGTCTGGGTGTTTGTTGTACCGTCTCGTCGTTTCCGTTTTTGGTTGTGTATTGCATAAATCTCTCTTGCAATATCGAAGGATGATTCATAGTCAAAGGCAACTTTAGTAAAAGAAGAGCTCCTTTAGATAACGTCTTGGGAAATACTGCCACCATACCTGTTTCTTCCGTTCTGGTTTTTGTTATTGAAGGGTATGGGTGCTAGTAAAACTACACATGGAACTTGTCAACTTATGTCTCAGGGTGACGGGCGCAGTGACACTGCCCCCCAGGTCTCGATGATTCAAAGCTCTGAGTAACACAACTTACCACCAGGTGAACGACTAATGTGTGATATTTGAAATAAATATACTAAACAATAAATGTGAACAAAAGATTTCGCAATAGGTGAATTAACTACATGAATAAAATATTCAACGCAAACGCAGCTATTTCGCATAATTTAACCTCCACTGGGTTCGCGGAATAGCAAATAATTTACAACCATTTTTATTCACATACGATTACGTACAAGATTAACATAAAACGATGTCGGTGGCCTAATGGTTTGCCATGTGGTCGCTGCATGAGAGTCAAAGTCAAAATCATTAATCCAAATTGTATAATTTTTACAGTTACGTCATTTTTGAAGCTACTGTTCTTTCACTACGCTGACCTCTAAGAGAAGAACGAGCAAGAAACTTTAGGGATTGCTATTTTCAAATAAATTTAAATGCTATGGAACACTTATAATAATAATTTTGTGGAATCTAGACTTATGTTGTCTTTCTTCCTTTCAGACGCAGACGTACGGGAAGAAGGCGAAGGCAGTTCGCTGCTCGCCTGATCCCCTAGTGAGACCAGCGGGCTCTGGACAGGGACTCCGGAGCCTGCATTGCACGGCCTCACTCGTCTGGGGGGCGGGTCGGAGGACAACCGACTCGTCCCTCCGTTGGCGCGGGAGCCCTGGCGCAAGCTAAGGCCGGGCGGCGTCGTGGTGAATGTTCACTGATCCCACGGCGCCGACTCAACCGGCGAGAGGGAAACCCGGGGGGGTTTTAGTGGGGTAGGCCTTCCATTGTGGAGGGAGACACATAACCCCTGAGTCTCCCTGGGCTCAGGAGTATCCATAAAGATTTCCCCCCGTCAAAAAAAAAAAGGGATTGCCCTTTTCAAATAAATTTAAATGCTATGGAACACTTTGAATAATAATTTTGTGGAATCTAGACTTATGTTGTCTTTCTTCCTTTATCTAACACATACTTTTCAATTTCGTAATATGACTAATACTTTTAATGTAAGTTTTAAACTTAGGAAATGACAGTCTTAATATATGCTCCGGAATCTTATTGTAAAATAAAAGAACCGTTTACCTTTGTTAAACGAAATCGTGGCACCATGAGTTTGGACTTAGTTTTAATGTTCATATTATGGAAATCTTCTTTCTTCATGAAATTATATTAGAAGGTCCCGGGTTCGATTTCCCGTCGGAACAATTCTGAAAAAGAACTTTTCTAAATTGATTCTTGTCTGGGTGTTCTGGGTAATGTCACAGAGTTAATTCCATTGTTTTGACACTCATAGTACAAAAGAATCCCCTTTGTGTAAGCAAAATGGTATTAATGGAAGTAATGTAGGTTATTTTAAATTTACGTTTAAAAATTTATGATTAATTTGACTAGATTTTGTAGTCGAGATGATCGTTAACTATAATGTTTAGTTGATTTCCTGAACGCATGCCACAGTCAAGATAAATTAAGAAAAATTATAATCTCGGGCTTATAAAAATAATCTCACTACACATTATTAAAAACACCCACTTCAAAATCTCATGGAATTACGTCTATTTGCCAAGTTTTATTGAAGTCGGTTACCGAAAAGTGTGCGAAATTGGATTCAACCCCTAGTTTGCCACCCTTAGAAGTGGAATATTTACATTCATCTAAATAAATTCTTCAAATTTAAATGGGAATACAATCGAGGTACCCTCTTTCAAAAAAAAAAGAATCATCGAAATCGGTTCGTAAATGCCGTGATGAGTTATCGCGTAACATATGTACATGCAAAAAAAGGTTAAAAAGACAGTCACTTTTCGAATAAAATTGATCCAACGACGGCATTTTCTCTTCTCTTCTTTTCTCAAATTTGAATAAAAATCCGCGTGTCTAAGCTTTTAATTCTTCTCCTGAGTCTCCTAGTGAGCAAAGTTTTACATTTAAAACCAGGTAATGATGATAATAATATATCAAACACATTGTATTCAAGTCAACATACTTAGCTCACAATTTTCTACAATACAAGTTTTTATTTATATTTCTGTCACACTTGAACAGTTACACGTAACATATGTAATAAAGAATAAACTATACACACCCACTCCAATTACAGAACACCGAATAAATGACCACCCATGAGAGTCAAATCAGAGAACAAATTACGTAACTTTCCTCGGTGAAAATTCCCCCAAGAATCGGCCATGATGTCATTCCCGGCGCGAAACGTAGTAAATGGATCGTGTAAAAATATTTTCTTATAATAGCATAAGGTCGTAATCGCATACAAAGCTGGAAAATATCACAGCATTATTCAAGTTGGATGTGATAAATGACGTTGACATTTCTAATATCATCTGAAAATTCTCTTCTTCCTGTCCTTATTCCACGCTAGGTGGCATCGGTACAACGTGTATTTTTCTTCCACTTTCCCCTATTAGCTGTTGGCATCGGTACAACGTGTATTTTTCTTCCACTTTCCCCTATTAGCTGTCATTTCCATAATCACACCTTTCTATCTATGTCATCTTCCACACAATCCATCCAACCTTTTTTTTTTTTTTTTTTGTGAATGATATTTTGCAGTTGGCCGCTGATGGCCTTTACTGCGCCACCACGCCAAGAAAAAGGGCGAGCTGGAGACTCATAACCCCTAAGATAAACTTAAAGCTAAGTAGCGAGCCTGAGGGCGCCCAAGTGGGCACGGACCTCGGCTCAGGGCGCTACTGGAGACTTCCGCCAGAAGGGCGTGCTGTAGGAGAGAATCTACCACTGTACGTGCTAAAATGAGGGGCTCGACGACCTCGCCGGCGAGGACGGTTGGTGCGTGAGGGACGGGACTGACTAGCGATCTGGTTGGCCTTCAAAGTGGCGAGAGTGATAAGGTCGTCAGGGTCGTTGAGGACTTCCCTTGGCCGACGGGTCCTATTTGCGCGGTGGGGTTGTTCCCTGAGGGGGTCGTAAGAAGAAGCAGCCACCACGAGGGGGTTGGGGTGGTGAGGAGCAGAGTCGAAGTATTTCCTCGATGCCTGTTTCATGAATTGGGCTATTGTGGGGAGCCGTAAATCTATATGGAGGTTAGCGTTGCGCAGGTACCACGGGGCACCTGTCGCGTTGCGCATGAATCTATTTTGGAGAGCCTGCAGGCGGTGTATTAACGCGGGATCTTTTGTTTGGCCTTCCTTTCCCCTTATATTCCTCGAGATTCATACCTAACTCTTCTCGTCACATGATATTCTTCCTTCCGCATGACATGTCCATACTACGCTAACCTTTTACTTCTCATCTTTTCCGTCTCTGGCGCCACTTTCAAACTTCTCCTGATTATATTATTACACAGTGTGTTCGGGGATGTAGTGGAAAAACTTTAAGGGCTTAAACTATGATCAATTTTAGTTGAGTGTCGCTTCCTCACCCCCTTCAAAACCACTTTAATTTTTAAAATGAGAAATTTACTCTTGCTTACTTAAACACATTTAGCATCAGTAGAGCTCCTTGTGAAAGAGTTCGTCCAGGGAATTATTGTCACCTTACCTATTTCTGCCGCCAAGCAGTAATGTCAGCATTACTGTGTTCTTGTTTTGAAGGGTAAGGGTGCTGGTGAAATTACAGGCACATGGGACTTGTCAACTTACGTCCCAGTGTGACGGGCACTATGGCAGTGCCCCTAAGATCTAGGCGACTTAAAGCTCTGAGTGGCACTGCAACTATTTTGGACAGGCGTGTAGTTGTACCATCAGCCGCACGACTTGTTCGTCCCGTCATTTGATATTATAAAAAAGAAACTGCGAAATGGGTTCATAGACTTGGTTGCCCTACATTTTGGTGTCATTTGAAAGCTAAGAACATTAACTATCTAAAATAATAAAATGTCCTGGACTTATGTTATGTAAGTCCAGGACATTTTGTTTTAATAAGAAAAGGATGATATTCTGCCGTCCTAATGGAAAGTGCAGTAACTAGCATTTTTGACGAAGTTGAGTTAAATACATAATCGTTAACACCAAAATAAGATCTATATTTGGTTCTAACTCAAGTATCAAAATTCCCATTGGGACCCTGTAATACAGGAAGTGAAACTGCAGTAACTTAGTACAATATATAACATTTGCTAATTGAAAGTGCAATAAGATTAGTAACTATATAGTTTTTGAGTCAAATTTGAGACAATGGATGGAATTCTAGCAATAAACGCAGTATCTAATAGTTACTGCACTTATTTTATTCATGTTTTGCAAAATCTACCATCTCAGAGCTAATTATAAGTGCAGTATTTATTATATACTGCAGTTATTATATATTATAAGGAAATCTATAACATTTTGTAGTTGCAATCCTTTTAAAACTGTAATAACTCGTATAGATACTGCAGTTATAATTGGTAAGAAGACGTCTCTAAGCTAGTGGCAATCAGTCATGACACAGATTTCTAAGCAAGTATCGATCAAAAGTCTATTTCAAAAATGTTGTTAAATTCATCTACAAAACGTGTATCGTTAAAGCTAATACTAACCGTTACAACACTAAACGGGAATTCCAGCGCTCCTATTTAAACGTACTTAGTCTTTCAACTCCGTGTTTATGTGTGGTAAAAGTTTTGTAATACCTATTGATGAATATTGAAGAGCTTCCTCTTACGTACTTACTTTCTCGTATGTACTTTAATTTAAAATTATCTTTTCCGGATTGCACTTGATAATGTGATATTTCTCACCGTATAAGTCTAGTTAACTTATGATTTTGTGTGTGACTTAAAACTTAGTAATTCTTGATAATGTTTTTAAATAAAAAAGTCCCGCAGGTACATTTTACACAGACTTTTGATAAATTCTGATCCTTTTTTGAGCAGTGCAATGCAAATGCGACAGAAAAATAGTAAATTTTTCTCCAGTGAGACATAGGAACTTCTGCTGCCGGAAGTATCGGACGCAACATCAACTTAGGTATAATGAAGATGACGATGGGTCTTATGACGACGAATCCCATTAATATTAATTTGCAATTAATTTTCAATACAACGGAAAATATGACTGTTTTAAATACAATGTAATGACTTTAAACTGCTTTTTATTACATGACAAATCGATAAAAATCACAAAATCGTTTTGAGCAACTTTTAAGGAGAAATACTCCTCTGTGCGTCTAATACTTCCGAAAATGTCTTATTTTTGACACATAAAGTTGATCTCAAGTAAAATAATTATCAGAGAAGACTAAATGTTATAGCAGTTGTCATAGCATTAATAATAATAATGTAGTTCTTTAATAAAGAAACGTGATCTCAAATTATAGTTCCCCAACTAAGTAATTGTAATAAGGAGACTGAACTTTAACTAACTTCAATATTAGGCAAGGTTTGATTTTTTTATTGTTTATTGTCAATCGAAATGTGATTAAGGGTTGATGTATCTGGGATTTGAACAAATAAATACTACAGGAATTTTCTTTGTTTTATTCTAATTTTATAAATGTACGAAATTAATATATCTATATAAAATACTATATTTTCTCATTTCTTTATATTCCCAATCCAATTAACAGTATGTCCGATTTGGGAAATAGAAATAGAAATAATTTATTCCTTAAATAAGCAGTTGTGTATACAATAAACAGTGGGACTCGAACTCTAACCGTAGCCTGTCATGTACGCTTGTAATACCAGTGGCATTACTCAGTCGTTGCTAACACAGAAGAGAAGGAAGCGAAAAAAGAGGAAAGAAAAAGTGAAGGGAGGGAATTAGGCCACCAATACTCTCCAAAACCTCAAGCAATGCAGCATTCTGCCGCTTTACGTCGATGTTTAGTAAGAAATTACTAACAAATTGTGAGTTTCGACTGTATAAAACATTAGAAAATAGCATCAATATGAAGTGTATTATTACCAAAAACTGCAGTCACTTACTAGATACTGCAGTTGTTTATTATATATATTATTATTAATTTGTTTTTGAATATGTAGTCTCTAGATTAATTAGCAATACGATATTTATCTAATAATAAGTGCAGTATCTAAGGCACTTACTGCTGTTGTGGTTAGGAGTATCAGTTGTATTACTAGAGCAGCTACTAAACATAAGTATAATTTTGAAATATTGTCATACATAACCTTAACATACATATATAAATATGTCACCTTACAGTTCTTCACTCTTTTACCTTTCTATTGATATATGCCACGTCGCTGTATCTTGCGTAGTTTTGAAGCTAGAGTAAATTTTAAATTATTTTCTTTAACCGTTCTTTAATCACGTTTTTCTCGAAAACAGGGTTGACTTATTAACTGCACTCGTAGTTAGGAGGGCAGTTTAACATACATACAAAAAAAATACAATCGATTTGAGAAGTTCCTCCTTTTCGAAGTCAATTGAAAAGATGGGTAGGGTGCTGGTGAAATTATGTGGTCAACTTATGTGTATCGGGCGCAGGGACAGTGCCCCTCAGATCTTTGCGATTTAAAGCTCTGAGTGGCACTGCAACTGTTATAACATGTTCGTCAATCGGTATCATAAAAAAAGTTGGTAGAAAAGACACATAGAAAAATTCGTAAGGTCCGGTTAATTCCGTGGCTTAGTTGGCGTAGCCTCTTGTTGTTGTTGTCATAGGTTTGCTGGCAGATCTTTTTTTTAGTAAGTGCCATCCCTCTGGCCACTAGAGGCCTTAAGGACATGAACTAAAGTTTTTTTATTATTATGAAATATGACTTCGTTAAAAAGTTGCGTCTCAAATGTCATGGGGTGACTCGGCTCATGATGCTAAACAACTGTTTGCAAACGAGCATACAATACAAGTCATAACCGTAAGCGAGGTAAACTTCACGAGCTTGGAATAACTTTGACGCCCTTGTATGACATGACGTTTATTATTGCATCTACGAGAAAGAAATTTTAATGAATTGCAACATATTTGTGTCTATATTTCAGGCTTTTGCAACCGACGCTTCACTCGAAACGTCGAGTAACTCCACAATAGCAAGCAAATTTTTTTAATTACTCATTATTATTTCCATTATGGCTGCCACTAGGCTTATGGCAATGTCAGTTTTATAAAAATAATATCTAATTAAAAGTTCAAACAACATTTCACTTTATATTTATTTAAATTACAAATAAATGGCAACATCCCGTCTCAATTTTTTTTATTTTCATCCATTTATTTGCTATTATATTCCCATTCCTACGTACGGTTGTGAGGCTTGGACACTCACACTTAAAGAAGAGAACAAACTCCTTCGTGGGTGAGAGAAAGGTTCTCAGAAAAATATTAGGGCCAGTTCAACGGGAGAACGGTAGCTGGTGAGTCTCCACTAACGCTGAAATTGAAGAGCTCGTCGCCCAGCCAGACATCATCGGCGAAACGCACAAACTTCGCTGGTTCGGCCATTTAGAAAGGGTGGGAGACAATCGGAACGTGAAGAGAGCCTATCTAGGTCAACCTACTGGACAAAGATCGGTTGATCGTCTCGGGCATCGCTGGAGCGACGCCGTGGAGGCGGACCAGCGTGAACTACAAGTACCTAATCAATTGGCGAGAGATTGCACAGGACCGAAGAAATTAGCATCATATCATTTCGGAGGCCGGAACACATTTTGGGTCATATTTTGGGTATATATATATATATATATACAGGGTTACTGGTTAAGTCGACCTATTCCCGTTAAGGGCGTGTAGTTTACATCATTTCTGACTGATTTGTCTCTGAAACACCCCATCCTAAACCTAACCGTTTTCGAGATATTTTAATTTAATTGATTATAAAAAATATTATAATAATAAAATAAATATTATAAAAAATACCCGATTATCGGCTATTAGCTCAGCTGATTTGAAATTTATGACTCTTATTATTACTATTATTTGATTTTTACATGTAAA
>NW_020653492.1:5466840-5493756 GCF_003589595.1 Hyposmocoma kahamanoa
GTGCTTGAGCAGGACATTTTAAACACCTAGGTAATTATCTAACACACAGCGTATATAAATGTTTCGAACGTATCAATGGAAATATGATATATAGGAAGAAAACATTTTGATGGATTTAACACCGCCCGAAAGTAATAACGCCTCGTGTGTAATGACCAACTTAGCACACTTGTATCATAATGTACTATTTTCGCACATGCAAGTGTAATAGACCTTATTACACCAGAGTGCATCTGCAAAATGACATTTTTTCAAGAGAGAGGTTTAAAGATTCTATGAATGAAATTACCTTTAACTGCCTCTGTGGCCGAACGGTTACCATGCCGGACTGCCACGCAGAGGTGCCAGGTTCGATTCCCGGGACGGGAGAAATATTTCTATGACCTACATTTGTTTCTCTCGTGAGTTTGGGTGTAATTTGTGGTTGTCTATATGTGTGTCCATGGCACCCGCGACACAGGGTTTCCCTAGTACGGGGCTATGTTGAGTGTGTGTGTTTATTATTATTATTATTACTTATTCTGTATCTTTTTTCTGAATTAATTTATGAATGCTTAAATAGGTGAGTCATCAAATTTCATATATACGTAATTAACGACCGCGGTGGCCAAACAGTTTCAATCCCGGGTTTGATTCCCGGTAGGACCAATTTGCGAAATGAACTTCTCTAAATTGGTTCTGGTCTCAGTGTTCTGGGAAGTGCACCAGAACTCCATTGGTCTGGTTCCGTTTATTGTAACAAAAAAATGATTACGACAAACAAAAAATTTAAAAATTTTTAAAAATTAAATAAAATAATTAATTATGATACGAAACACCACCATAGACAATATTACAAGTGCGACTATAATTTTTGCACTCCAAAATAGCGAAGTAAGGCATTTTTTTTCTACGATTTTCGAGGTTTTGCGCGAGATAATTAATATATCGTCATGACGTACAAAGCGAAAATGGCGGACCGAACTCAAATTTGCGAAACTCCGCGAGCTGTTGGTACGCGTGTCATGCAAACTAAGCACTTCTAATGTATTTATTGGTCTGTGGCATAAATGCCTCGACGCCATGGAGTCTAGACATGAGGTTGCATTTCCTAATTAGAGCGCTTTGCGCCGGAGCATTGATGCTTCTTGGTCAGTAGTATTCAACTAGATTTAATATGGTAACATACAAAAATTGTGATTAAAAGAAACTTTTTATTTGCTAAAAAATAGTACTTCTATCACACGATTCGTAAAAATAATACATTACATTAACCATGAGTTTTATTTAATCATAAAAAAATATGGAGTAAATTTCGTTAAAATTCTTAAACCTCACAAACAAAAAGTTTCGTTTTGCATATTTTTTTAATTTATTTGTGTCAACAAAATGTAACAAGACACAATTAAAACTTATCTAATTTTATTTATTTTATTAAAACTCTCCTTTGTCGTCTCTACTAGGAAATAACTGGTAGACGTGCTCTGTTTCTCAACCATTTAACAACAATAACTTTGTTATTAACGGACTTTCAAGAAAATTAAATCCACCCATTTTTGCTGGCAGAAACTTTTTTGTATGAATAATAGACACACGCTTGGCCACAATCTCACCTGATGTTAAGCGATGATGTGACCGACGATGGGACGTGTTTGCCTAAAAAATGCCTATTCACCCTAGCCTTGAATAGCCCCAAATTTCGGGAAATACAGATAGAGCATTCCATTCCTTTGCCGTACGCATCAGAAAGGAGGAAGCAAAGCGCTTAGTGGGAATGGGTGGAATATCAACGACATAAGAATGGAGGGCTCCGGACCTTCTAGTCGACAGAAGGAGGAACGGTGAAGATGGAACTAAATTGAAAAGTTCTTGCACACACTCTCTGAAATGTATCCGATAGAAAACCGACAAGCAGGCTACTTTTCTGCAATGGTCGAGATTTTGTAGCCTCAACTCCACAAGAGAATTGTTGTTCATAAGTCTCTTTGCATTACGTTCCACCGAATCCAAGGCAGGTAACTGGTAATGGTCAGCGCCATCCCAAAGGTGGCAGCAGTACTCCACGATCTATAACTAGATTCCGGTTGATATACCAAATTTGCCATTTACGAGGTTTAAAACTATAGTGAAACAAAAACTTTATACTAAAGATTACTATACAAGTTCTGCGTACTTGGATGACAAAAATCCGTGATAGTAACCCGTTTAGCTCATGGAGGTAGTCTCGATATATGATGTATGAAAACGAAAACAACATATAATGTAAATGTTGAATGTTTACAAATGTTGTTTACAAAGAGCAACCCCTAGAGTTTCTTGCTCATTCTTCTCGGGGGTTCTTGCTTCTTCTTCGAATGAGCGGTAGAGTTTAACCAATGTGACGATTTCAAGTGTAATAATGCTTACCTATGAAATAAACATTTATTGAGTTTTGTTCTTTTGTGCTTTATACAGATTTAAAAGCTGGAAATCTGCTGGCTATCGTAATATCAAAAAACGCACACAGTGTAACCGCCTTGTTCTGAGAATTAGTAACCGCCAATCGAAGTTAGGTAGAGCGCGCGGGGTGTACTTAAGAAAAAGAATGGTACGTCGTGCACGGAGACTTCTTTCATGTACCCTGTTCGTTCGTTTAATTTACCGTGTAATTCAGTACTAAATTCGGTTACTGTATTCCCAAGGGCTTCGATAAGTTTGTGGAAACTTTCCGTACTTAACTTCGACAGTTTTAAATGTTGTGACAAAGAGTCGCAAAAGTTTGTAAGCGGGAGACACATACTTAGACACAACGGTATCTATGTACTAGATGCGGCGTCCATACACAGGCTGTGTTTCTCTGATGTACGGTGAAGACACAACGCTTCAATATCATAGACTAATAAGCAACAGAGTGCTCTGAGTATACAATAACAGGGTAGGGATAATATGAATAAAATAATCACTATGGTTACCATATATAAATTAAAAAATACAAAAAAATCATGGTCTAATGATCTTTGCCTTTTTGCAAGGAAAAGTATATAACATCAATAATGTCAACAACCCGATTGTGTTTTTTCTGTCAATTAATTTGTTTTTCTTTTTAGTAATATAATAATTGTAAATAGTAAGTCCCTGTGTCAAAGCAAAAGGAAATGTTTTGTACGACTAATAGCGACTTTGCCAGGGGATTTATATTAATTTCCCCACCACGGATAAATGTCAATGGTAAACACTCAATATTATCTGCATGTCTAGCTCATTCGCAACAGGTATAAACTGTCACGTCTGTCCACAGTACTACGGTACTAATAGTCTTTGACAATATTCAACACTAAACCAAAACATTATCACTATTGATAGTGTTTTGTTTAGAACAGTTTAAAACATGTAGTTGCTGTGAATGTTCTTGCCACAGACCAAACTTGTCTATAGATTGAAGTCCTTGCTTAGACATATTAATACGAGGAATAATAATCTCAGTACAGAGTACTAAAAAAACCGACCTCAAAAGTACGTGGAATTACGTCTATTTGCCAAGTTTTATTGAAATATCCCCTAGTTCGCCACTATACAGGACTTGACACTGGAGATAATAAAAATAGGTTCTCACTACGACACTACACAAAGTATATTGAGAGAAAAACGCCTTGAATTGGGGAAATAGCAAAATCAACTATTAAAGTAATTGCTCCTAAATTAAAGTTAGGCGCTATTTATAAAAATGAATCTTCATGCATGAACAGCCACTCTTCAAGGTGGATGATTTTCTTCAAAATGAAATGGGACCACTATGGAAGTACCCCCTTAACCAACAAAAAAAGAATCATGAAAATCGGTTCACAAATACCGGAGTTATCGCATAACATACATACAAAAAAAAAGATAAAAAAGAACATACAGTCGAATTGAGAATCTCCTCCTTTTTTGAAGTCGGTTATAAATGAACCGGCTGATCTTAACAGCCGTTATCACAAAGTCACAAACCCACTTAAGGGGCAGTGTATACGCTTCTTTAATAAGATTCTTAATAGCTTGTGAAAGAGGTCATCCAAGGAAGCACTACCATCGTACCTATTTCTGCCGCCAGTAATGTGAGCAATACATTTCCGGGTATGAAGGGTAAAGAGTGCTGATGAAATTACATTACACTTGGGACTTCTCAACTTTACGTGTCAGAGTGACGGGTGCAGTGGCAGTGTCCGTCAAGCCTTTGCTATATAACGCCCTTAGTGGCACTGGTAGGTAGGCATTTCGCTTACCATCAGACGCACAACATGTTCGTCGCGCCACTTCAAATCTTAAAAAAATATTCTTATTGACATTTACAAGGTTTGAAATTATAGCAAAACAAAGACTTAACACTAAAGGTTATAAAGGCTTTTCCAACAAGAACTTTGTTTTGTAAATCAAAATAAAACAATAAATTTAGATGACAGTGAGCATTGACTTACAAAGAAATGGACGACGGGTCTAATACAAAAACTACGATAAAAATGTCCCAAGTCAACCTATTTAAACGTAGTGACATGTAAAGGAATATGAAAAAGCTAAAATGTTGAATTTAAATTGTAATGTCATCGCAGTACTGTCTAATTTTGCTTGCTTCGCTGTCAGTCGAACAAACGAAGACTAAAGCGTGAATGACGCTCTGTATACGATTTTAAAGCCCTATAAGTTCGGACACTTTTTAGCGCGGACCCGACGTCCATATAATCAATGACAGTGAGTCAAATTTTGATTGTATTAAAAAAAAGTAAGGTTTGGCAATTATGAATGACAAATGATATCTGATAAATGTCCACCACGACCATAGTTACAGATGTCGATTCTTTCATCAAAGTTTTTAATCACTTTTTGACAAAATGGTGGGTCTATTTCGTTCATCACTTCACGAATTTTGAGTTTTAAGGCTGCAATCGTCGTGCCGTTGGCATTGGGCCGTTTTTTTTTCCAAAATTGGGCTGGAAATGCAGTTACGGTCAATGGGTTACGCTATCGAGAGATGTTAACATCTCAATTTTGGCCTATTATTGTTCCCCGATCGCATAATTTCACGAAATTCAGCCGTTAAATGGCCAGCTCGATCATGTGATTTAATACCGCTGTATTATTTTTTCGTCGTCTAAATTTATTGTTTCATTTTGATTTACAAAACAAAGTTCTTGTTGAAAAACCCTTTATTGTACAGCTTCTATATACTTACATGAGAAAAGTCCATTGTAGTGACCCGTTTAGCTTTTGCAGTCAGTCGTTATACAAATGTTTATTTACAAAGAATAAGATTCAGGGCGCATTTCTTTGATACGAATGTCATCGCGCTCACGCCGCGCGGAGATGTCGTTGCCGCCGCGCAGCGACCGCATGCATCTAAATGCTATGGCAAAGTACGCTCTATTCGTTTAGCTTTTACGTTTTAACTTAAATGAGCATCCCAGGCGCGAGGACGAGACTGGCTTGTCTTTGGTCTGCGCGGCGGCCGCGCGGTTGTATTACGCAGAGGAATTTAAATGTTCTTGTCTAGTAAATAGAATTCAGATTCGCCATTAATGTACGTGGCGTCGTGTAACTGAGCACTGAGTCAGAGAACAAAAACGAAACGGGAATGGATACTCTCCGCCCCTCCCTAGCGTTAGATACCGCACCAAGTCCCGCACATTGACGGTCACATTGACTGAACGACAACAAGGCTGTCGGCGAGACGTTTTTGCGCTAAGATGGGTTTGATATTTGAATATAGTTTTCATTTATTCATTACGAAACTTGTACGTTAATATATAACATCATTTTACGCTACTATTAATAATGGTCGTGAATTGTGCTGTGTGTTTATCATCATCTCGGGACAAAGAGAGGAGTTTCTTCCATTTTCCGAAATATTCAGTTATTGTTTCATCATTTATTTAGTACAGTGTAATATATAAGACAGATTTATTATATCAATATAATGTGACGCCATAATTTCGAGACCCAGTAGTCAAGGGTTTTCGAATTTTCAATTTGTATTGGCGATAAATATTACGTAGTGAATATATCTAATTATTAACTAGGTAATGACAAACTTGGGACACGCAATTTCAAATACCTTGGTTACCTTGTTTAAAAGTACCGATCCAAAATATAATATGTTGAGTGTTTATATATATATATATATATATATATATAAATATTCAATATCATTCTAGTTAGTGAATTAATGAAAAATATAATGAACACATGTAATCATTAGGATTCTATTAATAGAATTAAAGATACCAGATTCGCGTTAGAATTTTCGCTATGTTGCCGCTCCGACCACGTGATTAACCCTGCCACATCATGCACACATTTGCGCGTGTGCAGATAACGCCTTGCGTAATGTAGTAGTAGTAGGTAAATAACTTTCGACTGTTGTACGGAGTGTCCGGGGTGTGGCTGAGTTTCTTAATTATTCCTCTCAGGGGAATCTCCCTACGAATGAGCAGTAGAGTTTGCTCAATGTGACAATTTGAAATATAATTTGCATACCTCTGAAATAAAGGTTATTTGAGTTTGAGTTTGTATTACCTGTGCGTTACCCTAATGTCGAATTTATGTACTTCTTCTAGGGCATAGTTTCCCAAAGCGGTCTCTACTGTCCTATATTGGACGCTGAAGAGTTTTAGGTAGGGCCCTCGGAGTCAATTGGGTGGCGTTGATGCTGTCCGCGGAGTGCTGCCGTAATTTGAAAAAAAAGAACTGAATTGAATCTATATAAACTATACTACAAATATATAATTTCTTTCCTTGATTTTTTGTGTTAATATTTAAAATACGTATTTTCAATTATTTCCGATTTCCATAACACAAGTGCTTTGGTTACTTACTTTAGGTTCAGAACAATGTAAGTGATGTTGTTTAATATTTATAAACAAACAAAAAAAATAAAAAATTTACATTTAACCTTACCTTTCACCTTAATATCTTTTTTTTAGTTTAGGAATTTTGTGAAATAACTACACTACTTTTATTATGGTTATGAATAAAATGATCGAACACAGAAAAATGTTCGTCGACCCGGTGGGACTTGAACCCACGTCCATGCTGCACCGTAGCATTGCTCTTACCAACTGAGCTACGGGTCCAGTTACCGAGCCGTCAAAATTCACCTGTGTTTTTGTTATGGGTCTTTGTACTGGCTTTCGTCATTCGTCGCCACTAGTGAGATGTAGTGAGAGATTTTTGAATAACCTTCTCACCGCAGCCGATACCTTTACAGGTATTACAACTGACGCAGACGTCGTCGGTAACTAGACTTTGTTCATAATCATAACAAAACTTAATACATCTTTTTACACAGCAGGAAAATTCTAAATTGCAATAAATAACGATAAAACCACATTGTGAGCTTAAAGGCCCATTTAGATGGAGACAGTTTATCGCACGCTTCGTGATGAAAAATCGTACGCGATTATCGTAAGCAATAATCGCCATAACATTATCGTATCACAACGTTTACATTCAGGCAAGAACTAAAATCTCGCCTACGATTATGTCATACGAGATTCGGAAGCAACTTAATCGCCTCATCGACTGTTTACACGGAGAAATATGTGGTAAGGAGATTCTTGCTTACGAGTTTTCGACTTGTCTAAACACGATCTCGTATGACATATTTTCAAGTTCATACGATTATCGTACAAATTGGTTCGATCCGTTTTGAGTGCGAGAATCGCCATTCGAGTTCAGTGATTACTACGGTATTGACTATGTATTTATATCAAAATGACGCAAAAATCATTCAAATTTGGAACTGCTGATAATATTAAGTTCATTGCATTGTAGAGAAATATACATTTTTTTTTCTTCAAATTTTATAACATTTCTTAATCCAAATATTTTTTTTGTTCTCGTTTCATTAATTATTGTCTTAGAAAAGCAGTGATAATCAAAACACCCTCGCGCACTGCACTCGTGGTAGAAACGGCTGGCTAACTCGAAATACGTCAAAGTCAAAGATTATTTATTCCATAGCTAAAATAAATTTACACTTGAAAACGTCACATTTAAGCTACTGCTCGTTCACTACGCCGACCTCCCTGAGAAGAACGAGCAAGAAACTCTAGAGATTGCTCTTTTCAAATAAACTTAAATGCTATGGAATACACTTTGAATCAAACTTTGTGGATTCTGGAGCCATGTCGTCTTTCCATATATTCTTTCGAGAATCGTATCTTCGAGACGATAAACTCTCTCCATCTAAATGGGCCTTTAATATGTGAAGAGTTTAATCGTAAAGGCGGTTATGCCGCCGCAAGATTGCAACAATGTTACCAACTTGCACAATATGTTGCTAACTTAAATCGGCAAACACTAAGTATATAGTACTTTAAAAGTGAATTGCTTCAGCCGTTCTCAGTTAGCGGCAACCAAGGAGGTGAGTCTGCGTAACTCTGACTGTAGTATAGTTAGAGGGTGTTAAGCAATAATGTGCCAACTAACATGATCATAGTTTAGCGAAAACTTTTGCTGTTGTCACCTCAGGAATGATGAATTGTTGTGATTTATTACTATAATTCCCTAACAACAATAAGCACAACAACAGTTTTTATTTTACTAGTACATTTTAGAACTAACAACCAAAATCAAAGAAAAAATCTGTAGATGCCATTTTCGACCACGTTGGTTGACATGTTATTGCTTTTTTTTCTTTTATATTAACAGTCGCAGTGCCATTCAGAGCCTTTAATGGCAAAGATCTTATGAGCACTGCCACTGCGCCCGTCGCCCTGATACATAACTTGACAAGTCCCATGTGCCTGTAATGAAATTAATCTTAAATTAACGCTTGTAACAAACCTACTTGTGTATTAGATATGTAATAGACGGCCACTTTTAGCTCCCTAAGAATCCGCTAGATGGCATTGACCCATATGGCGTTATTCCTGAATCGCGGTGTTAAGATTTTCCCTCGAATGGTGACTACTCGAACATAATTTTTTGTTAATGTGAAGAGAAATCTGAGAATACAGAGAGCTCAGTAAGGCAACCAGGAGTTGAGGCCCTTCTTCTTTCTAATCTGTGGCAACAGGTTAACACACATACACACAGACACCCCCCCACACACATACATACATACATACATACACACACTCACACTCACTCACACATACATACATACACACACTCACTCGCACATACATACATACATACACACACTCATACTCACACACACATACACACACACACGCACGCACACACACATACTTTTTCATATACAAATGCACACACTTACGTTTTAAGATTCAAATTAAATTTAAAATTAGAAGTTAAGAAAATTTAAAATTGTCAAAAAAAAAAAATTGTTTGTTTTGTTTTTGTCGATCTTTGGAAATGTAAAAATTAAACACTACATTAAGTATAAGTTAAAAATGTTAAATATGCATTTATAGCTATGGAAGAGCGGTGCCTCCTGACACAGGCTTGATAAGCTTAATAGGAGGTACCATCCACTGTTAATGTAAAGTTAATTGTATTACTGAAATAAACATTATTATTATTATTATTATTCTTGGGAATTGCTACCCGGATCTTCTGACATTTCGTACGCTCATACGGGGTGAAAAACCTCATCTCGCGGAACGGTTTCCAGGAGTCGAGTCCCTTCTGGGAACAACTGCCCGGACCTTATATAGTCCTACTAGACACCATTTTGTATGCGTGGTATCAATTAGGAAATAGTACTGTGTAATAATTTTTATCTTATTTTTAAAATGTGTATAGCGCCACTCTCTTTGCAAACACCCTTACAGGGTGTCACATGTACTGTAATTTTAATATTATTAGCATGTGACTATGCAATAAACGATTACTGATTACTAATATAGGGTGAAATTGTATTGGCGACATACAAGGTGAAAATAAAAATCTTCTGAAACAACAACAAAAATTTGGTAACCTCATCCACGGAAGAGAGAACCACCTTCCTTTACACGCTATTAATTGTAATTAATTTTTTTATTGAAGTGTAGAATGTTTCACTGCCATGATGTTCAATTTTTTTTGTGAAATTACTCAATTATATTCCATAATACAAAGATCGAACACTTAAAAAAAATCTTTCGATCCGCCTCGATTTCGATTTCGGCTGGACCTTTCCTGATAATTTGTTATTTTGCAGATAATGCAGCCTTACTACACCAAAGTTCTTTAAAACTCAAAGCAGTTCTGACCAAGCTCGGAAACTCGAAGCAATCGTTCTTCGAAGTCGCACCAAGTCGAGTTAATAATAGCTATTTGAGGTTACGTCACAAATACAAGCACACCAATTGTCTGAAGTCTGCGAGCGCCGTTAAACCGTCGTTTGGTTTGTCCGTTCACGAGTTTAAAGCGCAGGCCACACCACGAACGAAGCTAAGCTGTTTTAGCTTAGCTCACGTAGCCGGAGCATCTATTCATATGGCGACAGAGTAGTGGCAATACTTCCTTGGACGAACTCTTTATAAGCTACTAAACATTTACAAATCTACGTATTACAGAAATTTAATTCATAGGTGTATGCCGCCACAGGGCCTGGAAATAAACGTTCAAGCATAGCGTACTAAGATAAGGTTTTGAAGGGTAAGGGTGCTGGTGAAATTACAGGGTGTGTGATGGAAGATATAACAATCTATTTTCACTTCGTATAACAACATTTGATATAATTTCCAAGGATATAATAACTCACTATATATTATCAACAAAAGGCATAATTTCAATGTGTGTAATAAACCTTCCATATACCAAACATTAGATATAATGATCAGATGACATAATGAACAAATGGTATAAGTATTGAATGAAAGAATGGTATATGTTAATATAATATATAACACAATATTTCGTTTAACGAATAGTTAAAGCGCCCTATATTATATTGATAACATTTTTTTTTTAATTTCATTAATTGTACAATCGCAAAATATAATTGTTTTTGTATAGCTCTAAATCCGTTTTGTGTAATAAAATATATTTATTAAAACTTTAAGCCGAATATTTAATTCAAGCAATAATGTGAGCTTGCAATGTGAAATATTTAAATGAACATCAAACTGTGTAATGTTTAACGGACCGGGAATTTGATCTAAGACACACCTCTTAATATATTGCTACGTTAGATTAAATAGACCCCTTCGTGCATAGAAGATTTCTATTAAGGCTTAATCGCCCGAACGAATTCCGAGCATACTGAGACGCTCATTCGGCCCTTTGCCTACCTGTAACTTCGGTATTAGCCCTATAACCTCGGCGCACCAGACCGTAGTTATTCAGGGCAGTGATGCCTATATGAATTGAATTACTTTTGGTTCAATAATATATAACACGTTTACTATCTTACCACGTATAGTCAGCAATATGAAATAATAAGTATAGAAAGTAGCAGTATACTGCTAGATACAGCTCCTTGTGACAGAGTTCATCCAGGGCAGTACTGCTACCTATATCTGCCGCCAAATTACTGTGTTCCGGTTTTGAAGGGTAAGGGTGCTGGTGAAATTACAGGCACATGGGACTTGTCACTCATGTCTCAGACCTTTCTATTTAAGCTCTGGCGTAAGATTTGTTTGTCTCGTCGCTTACGAATAGTACCATGAAAAAAAAAGTTCAAATGAGAGACAACTTTCCTCCCATTGGGCTGCTGCCGCTTTTTTTTGTTGGACCGTTTTGGTTAACAAGAGATTTTCACCCTCTGTAATGTTGAAAGTACATAAATTGACGGAAACAGTAGACCAGATAAGTAAAACAATTACATTACAAAGAGAGCTGTTCCACTTGAAAGAAAACTTTACTATCTCCAGGGGCCTATAAAAGTGGCGTAAAAGTCTCTGAAATTTATGAGTCTCATAAATTTAACGTTAGGTATATAATAGGTCATTTCTTGTGTGCATCCTATCTATTGTTTTGTTAAAGAAATAGTGTATGAACTATGATACTTTATTGTAATAAGTATTCATATCGTAGTCTTTAATAAACAGTAAAAATCGCTGGCAGCAACGTCGAATACGAAATTGGGTATAATTCCATACCTCATACAAATCGACCCCTCCTACGTAAAGTATCGTATGTCGAAATTGCCAAGTTTACAAGGGAGCGTTTTAAAGTACTTAATTCACTGAAATGAACATTACAGGTGACTTTAGCATTTCTCAGTTTTATTCAGATTTTTTGTATCGATTTATTTTAATGCGATTTTCAAGCGATTCCACTCAGAGCTTTAAATCACAAAGATCTGGGGGGCACTGCCACTGCGCCCGTCACCCTGAGACATAAGTTGACAAGTCCCGTGTGCCTGTAATTTTACTAGCACCCTTCAAAAGCGGAACGCCGTAATGCTCACATTACTGCATGGCAGCAGACACAAGTAATATGGCAGCAGTTACATGGACGAATTCTTTCACAAAGAGCTCTAATGCTACTAAATATAGGAACATTTTCATTGTGTGTCTACAAATACTGATAATATTATATCTGATTGCTTTTTAGACAGAGAAATGGAGACATTACTATTAATATTCACAAAGTCTTTATTATAAACTTTAAAGTAATTAAATTGATAGACGGTATTCTTACAAGGCAGCGACTCGACGCCAAAAGGTCAATAATCCCTTTAATAATGCTTTCAAATTAAACTGTCTTCAAAGTGTACAAAGCGCCATCGCTTTTGATGTCATGTCGGAAATTGACTGAGGGAAAACCAGTCTATTAGAAAGGAATTTTATTGAAAAACGAATGAAATTGATCAGTTTTAGCAAACTGCCTCCGTGATCGAACGGTTAACATACTAGTCTGCCACGCAGAAGTCCCAAGGGGTCGATTCCGAACCTTACGATAACTCAATTGTCGACCGATTTCTTTTTATTTTTATTCACAATACCTGAATCGAACTTCAAACAGTCGTATTCGAAAGCGAACTGACGCGGAGTGACGTCACACCCGTACAATTACTCGAACTTCTCGACCGGCAAACGCTACAAACGTTATTCAGAGTACAGTTATTGAAAGAAAGTTTCCGAATGTCCTATTGTTTACAAAGCAAGAATATAATATGAAAATCTCTTATTATTTTGAATAAAGTCTGGATTTTGCTCAATTTTTTTAATTTATTTTAATGCATTCCTATATTGTTGGCCTTTAAAATCTTAATATATATATAAAAGACAAATCTGTAATAGATTTCTCATAGATGGCGCTACGACTAAAAAGTCGTTTAAAGACCAAGTACAAAGACACGACGCAAGCACATAGAAAAATTCGTGAGGTCCGTTGGTCCGTTCCGTGGCTTAGCTGGTATAGCGTCTGCCACGGTATGCAAGAAGACGTCGGTTTGAATCCGACCGGATCGGAGGAATTTTTTCTGAGTATTCGATCTTTGTATTAATAATTATAACAAACTAGTGGAGTAATTTCACAAAAAATAATTGAATATCAATTCAATAAAAATTTAATTAATACAGTGAATAGCGACATCTCTCGCCAGGACTGGTAGCTGTAAAGGTACTAACTGGGTGGTAAATCTGTAATACATTTCTCATAGATGGCGCTACGACTAAAAAGTCGTTGAAAGACCAAGTACAAAGACACGACGCAAGCACATAGAAAAATTCGTGAGGTCCGTTGGTTCGTTCCGTGGCTTAGTTGGTATAGCGTCTGGCACGGTATGCAAGAAGACGTCGGTTCGAATCCGACCGGATCGAAGGAATTTTTTCTGAGTATTCGATCTTTGTATTAATAATTATAATATATATAAAAGGTTTTTAATTTTCCTTATAATCTATTTCACCGACTAACTCCTTTAACGTTGTTGTATAACGATATCGTATCCGGATCCGAATTGAACCTTTAACTCGATTGTTCTGAATAACTCGGAAAGCGCCCTTCGATTCAAGAACGATGTCCAATAGAACGATTCGGTTAAAATATCGAAGAGTTCTGAATCGGGGTCCAGGTTCGATTACCAGGCCATGAGAAATATTTGTATAGCCTATATTTATTTATCTCCGGAGTTAGTAGGTGCTAGGCCTGAAAGGTCAGTCATTTAAGAACATGTTCAGGTAATATCCGTCTCTGCCTGCTCCGCCGCCGATGGCCATACGGCATATAATATTTATGGCTAGTATGTTGAATAACACAATAATAAAATTAGTAAAATATTGCCACGTGATATATTTCTACCGCCAAGCAGTAACGCGAGCATTAATGCGTTTCGGTTTTGAAGGGTAAGGGTGCTGGTGAAATTACAGGCACACGGGACTTGTACGGGATGCTGACGATACTGTCCTAATAGGTTCCACTCAAAAAGACCTCCAAGATATAGTCTCCCGATTACACAAAAGCATCAAAAAAATGGGTCTCAACATGAATGTATCCAAAACTAAGTACACGTCTGTCACGTGTGGATCCAAACCTCAGTCGACCATACTGGTCGGAACTAACAGTCTGGAGAGTCCAAAAATATAAATACCGTGGATCGTGGCTAATAGACTCGTGGGAAAGTTATACCGAGATCTGTGTGCGTATAGAAGTTGCCCGGGCATCCTTTGAAACAATGAGGAAAAAATTTTTAAGCAGCCGGCAGCTATCTATTAAACTCCGCACTAGGCTCTTGCAGTGCTACCTCTGACCAGCCGTTCTTTATGGAAGCGAATCATGGACCATAAAAGAAAACCTCAGGAAGAACCTTGAAGCGTTCGAAATGTGGTGCTATCGTAGAATGCTCAGCATCAGTTGGACGAACAAAGTCATGAATGTTGAGGTCCTTAAACGTATGGCGAAGAAGGTGAAGTTGGTACGCACTGTCAAGCAGCGGAAGGTTGCCTATTTGGATCATGTACTGCGACATGACAGATATCATATATTGCGCTCTATAATGATGGGCAAAGCAGCTGGGAAACGGAAGGTTGGAAGAAGGAAAATGTCATGGCTTCGTAACATCAGGGAGTGGACTGGCAGCAAGACCATGGAACAACTGTTCAGGCTAGCTCTGGACAAAGAAAGATATAGAAAACTGATTGCCGACCTTCAAAAAGGAGAGACACTTGAAGAAGACGAACAAGGGACTTGTCAATTATGTCTCGGGGTGACGGGCACAATGGCAGTGCCCCTCCGATCTTTGCGGTTTAAACCTCTGATTGGTATTGCAATTGTTATGAACAGGCGTGTCGCTTACCACCAGGCGTACGACTTGTTCATCCTGCCACTTGGTATAGTGAAAAAAAGCCAGACCGATAGAAGTATATCTATGATATATGCCGTTATTTTACAAAACCATCGAAATGCAAGAACAATGTAATAATAAAGCTTATCACGTGGAACATGGCAGTAAAGTTTCATCGTAAGCTCTTTATAACGCTTTAAGCCATCTCTACGATACAATACATACTTAATAACACATTACAAAAGCTGTAAAAAAGTTTTGTACCCAGTAAAGCTCGAGTTAAGAAACTTGATGAGTAAGGCGCAAAACACACTTGGCGTGTTGCTGGCGATTTTTAATCGACTTCAAAAAAAAGAGGAGGTTCTGAATTGGACTGTATTTTTTGTGTGCGTTAACTCCGGCGATATTTGTGAACCGATTTTGATTATTTTTGTTTTTTGTTGGAAAGAGGGTGCCTCAATATTGATCCCATTTAAATTTGAAGAAAATATTCCACCTCTAAGGGTGGCAAAGTAGGGGATGAATCCAGTTTCGCGCACTTTCCGGTAATAAAACTTGGCAAATAGATGTTTATCCCTAGCACAAGTATTTAAATACTTAAAAGGGCGCTTCGAACCACTATAAATGTAATGATTGAGCTTCTGAATGAAATATTTAGATTTAGATTTATTTTTAGATGTAATTCCACGACATTTAAACGTCGGTTTTAAAAAGTTGTGGTTATTATAATTTGTTTATTTCTCCATTTTACCATAGCTATAACCACCATTACCTTCATTATTATGAACTCGTAATATTTCCCTGGGGTTTAAACGGCGTATACAATAGTTAGCCTATATATAGGTTCCACTGCTGCATAGGCATCCTCTCACAATGGGAGGGAATGCGGATTGGAAACTCCACACATGTCATTGTGTGACAAAAAATTGCCTTGTAGGTGTGTACAGGATGTTTCCTCGCCACGTCTTCTTTTACCGAAAAACTCAGAGGTGCAAGTACGGATTTTTTTTCTTTTTTTTATACATGACATGCAGATGACGTAAAATGGAAAATGGAATCCAAACGTGAGGGAACTTAGTGCAGTGTAGATACAATCGCTGCCCTAGCCACCTTCACCCTGCATGCCTAAAAGATGCCACTTCACGCGTCGTTTGAAGGACCCCATGGTGTAAGACGGAGGGAATACGTGCCCTGGAAGGGATTTCCATTTCTCAACTGTACGATAGAGAAACGTGCCACAAAACCTTTTAATTTGCGATGGAATACGTAATACGTAAGACCTAACCTGTGTTTTGTACAACAGGCATAATTGGTCAGGCGTGAAGAAACGACGCACCATGTTCAGGACACCGAGTTTTCGTTTCTTTTCGGATTCGAAAAGACGACCCGCTGTTTAAGAGATGGTAGGTCAAACCATGACGTATACGTCGAAATTCTATCATTGTACTCTAATTTAACATCCCTACAAATTTAATATCAAACGAGTAGCTTTAGTAGCAATAGGTGAAGTTCAAGAACTTAGGACTTTTCGACTTATATCTCAGGATGATGTGCGTAGCGGCAGTGTACCTCTGATTTTTGCAATTTAAACCTCTGAGCGATACTGGAACTGTATAGACAGGCAGTCGCTTACTACCAGGCGCATGACTTGTTTGTCCTGTTGTTGCTGTTGGTATCATAAAAAAAGAGCCGTGGATATACTGAATAATAAATACGAATGTAAGTCATCGAGTAGTGTATTTCTTTGGTTTTATTGAAAGTTTAGAACTAAATGGTGCTGCTGTTAAAAAAACAAACCCATGTAAAAATGTCTTTGGTACGATTTAATTTTTAATTTTCAAACTCGTCAAAGTCGCATCCCCTTTAATACTGTTCAACATAAACAGAGTAAAGGAGAACGTCAGAAATGTTAAGTGAGAGATCTGAAGGAAGTTGAAATTAAACCTCGAAAGCGGGTTTATTTCGAGATTGATTTGTCTTTAAGTACAAAATGTCACGATAGTGAATTTAACCGACTTCACTGTGCAAGCGATAAGTTCATCAAAGTTACGTCGCACCGGTTCGGCAACGCCGTTTTATTCAGACTACAGTGAATAGGGGAGCTTTATCTTCCCATCTGATTTTAAGTTCAGATATTCGTACAAAGTAACTTCCGACGATCTTCATGGAATAACCATTAAAGTGTACTCAGAACAAGATTCAGTAATCCGATGCAGAGGCGAACTCTAGCAACATTAATTTTATAGCCAATTGTTTAACTTTATCAAAATAATTTTGACAGTCTCAGTCTATTTAAAATTGTTTTCGCGAAAAGCGTGAAAGTTCGTAATGGAAGTACCTCTAAATAACATGCTTATCTATTTCTACTTTCCTGTTTTCTTACTACAGAGCTGGCATCTTGTCGTTGGTAATGGCCAATCATTTCTGTTCAACATTCTAACTCTGAGTATGTTAGGGTCTCCCGTTCTCCTTCCGAAACAATTACCATCAAATAAGTAATGCTCTGGCCATACAAACGCGGACGAGGGACCCCTGACACACGGAAACGCGTGGCGGCCGCGCGGCGAGTCGGCACAGCGCTATGACAAACAGGCGGACTAGGGGGTCGATTCAGAACCTTACGATAACTCAGTTTTCGACCGATTGGATTTGATATCGAACGATTTCTTTTCATTTTTATTCACAACACCCGAATCGAACGTCAAACTGTCGTATTCGAAACCGAACCGAAATGACGTCACACCCGTACGATTACTCGTACTTCTCGACTGGCAAAGGCTACACGTTACACACAGTTATCGAATAAAAGTTACCGAAAGTCCTATTGTTTTTAGAGCAAGAATGTAATATGGAAATCTCTTATTATTTTAAATAAAGTATGGATTTTGTTCAATTTTATTATTTATTGTAATGCAAAACTAATGCATTCCTATATTTTAGGCCATTAAAACCTTAAAAATGTATATAAAAGTGTAGCAGCCACAGACGTGACAGAATGTCTAACCCTCTTCCGACATTCAGGCACGTCTTGGTGCAAGCAAAAGTAACAATCATGCCTTGTGCGTCAGCATAAGACACACATACCAAATTAGTATAAATAAGTAGCTCAAGCAAAATATAGTCAGTTCATACACAGTCATTTACCAACCCACGACTCGTCTATTATTCTCCACTAAACTACCATGGCGAAATGGTGACCACCAACACCTTTCACCTGCGCCATGGTAAAAAAAGAATTTTCATTTTTCTTATAATATATTTCACCGGCTAACTTCGTAAACGCTGTTAACGAACGATATCGTATACGAATTCGAATTGAAAGTAAGTTAACGCAAATGTTCTGAATAACTCGGAAAGCACCCTTCGATTAGAGAACGATATCCAATCGTGTGATTCGGTTAAAATATCGAGGAGTTCTGAATAGCAGGACAGGTGCGGGGAGGACCCGGTGCGAACGCGGGGCGTTGAGTTGTATTCCATTGAGTTCCATGCAACCGTCTACATAGAGCGGTAGCAGCGGGCGCAGTCCGGGCTTCAGCAGAAGTTAAGCGGCCTTTGACGTTCTATTAATTTACAACAGTAACTTTTTTATTAAGTTCCAATATGAATTAGACGAACACCGGATAAATCATATAGACCTTTGTTTAAAAAACTAGGAATTACATCTCTGCCTAGTATGCACATATATGAGTTATGTACTTTGTACGAACGCATGAATGTTTGCTCAAGCGAGCTAAAGATAACCAAAAGCGATTTCTTAGACACCAAAACAGACTGGTTATGAACTCAATTCCACGAACGGCATTTTACCAAAAACGTAGTAAGTCAATGTGTGTCAAAGTCTCTTGTTTATCAGATTCACTAAAATCACAACCACTAAATAGGTTTAAGTGTTTATTAAAACAGAGTGGTTGAAAGAAAAACATATTACAGTGTCAATGAAACGTTGAATACATTAACTTACAAATAAATGGACGACGGGTCTAATACTAAAACCACGAAAAAAATGTCCCAAGTCAACCTATTTAAACGTAGTGACATGTAAAGGAACATGAAAAAGCTAAAACGTTGAATTTAAATTGTAATGACATCGCAGTACTGTCTAATTTTGCTTGCTTCGCTGTCAGTCGAACAAACGAAGACTAAAGCGTGAATGACGCTCTGTATACGATTTTAACGCCCTATAAGTTCGGACACTTTTTAGCGCGGACCTGACGTCTATGTGTGTGTAAGTCAATGTTTGAATATGTAAATTATAATGCTATTTTCATATTTATAATTAATGTAATAACATAATTTGGCTAATAATTTAAGAAAAGGTTTTAAGGGACTTAGTGTTATCTAAAAAAACCATTATTTGAAATTATTATTTGTATGTATAACGTAAAATGTAATTAATTAGACACACAGCTTTTTAATTTAGCATGCTTATATTAGTTATTATACAGCATGTTGCATAGACTCTTATTTTATATATTGCAGAAATGGCTAAATGTGTAATACATTATTCTGCAAACATTTCCATCTAGTATTGTCCCTACTTACCACATTTAAAGCAATAAATGATTTGATTTGGTTGATGAATAAAGTCAGAGAATAAAGAATAAGAGAACGGACACTCTCCGCCCCTCCCTAGTTTTACCGCACCACGCCCCGCACATTGCCGGTCACTGAACGACAACAAGGCTGCCGGCGAGCCGTTTTCATGCGAAGACGGCTTTCATGTTTGAATATAGTTTTCATTTATTCATTACGAAACTTGTACGTTAATTTAAAACATCATTTTACGTTACTATTTATAATGGTCGTGAATTGTGCTGTGTACGGCTGTATATCATCATTTCCCGAAAGGTGAAACGAAGTAAGCAAAAAAACTTATATCTGAGACTCATTGAGTTATAGTTTTCTTCATTTATTTACTGCAGAGTAATATATATGTATATATGTATAAAAATACAGATTTATTATATCAACATAATGAGACGCCATGACTTCGTGAATTTTCTATTCGTATTGCCGATCAATATTACGTAGGTAGTGAATATATCTAATTATTAACTAAACTTGGATAAGCAATTTCAAATACCTTGGTCGCCTTACTTAAAAGTACATGTTCGTAATATAACATTTTAAGTGCTTTTAACATATTTTTGAAATAAATCTTTAATATTACTCTATTTAGTGAATTAATGAATAATATATCGATATATATACCTAATAGACATGTATAATTATTAGGATTCTATTAATAGAATCATAGATTCGCGTTAGCATTTTCGCTATGTTGCCGCTCTGACCACGTAATGGTGCGAGAAAGTGAAGGGTAACCCTGCCACTTCACGCACACATTTGCGCGTGTGCAGATAGCGCCTTGCTGTATGTAGTAGTAGTAGTAAATAATTTTCGACCGTTGTATAGAGTGTCCGTTGCCGCTGTGTGGCCTGAGCTTAATACTTGATCGAATCAAAATGTCAAGCATGGAGCTTCATTCGCATTATGCGTTTTTTCATTTGGCAAATAAGCAATACTCGAGTATTGCTTATTTGACAGTAATTGTCTCGGACGGAGAAAGGGAGTAGATCCCCAGATACGACACAACTACGTTATAGTAGCAGTACAGTCCTTTGTGAAAGAGTTGGTCCAGGGAATACAAAACAGATTGTGTGTGTTCTTGTACTTTGTTAGAACTGCGTTTGATTGTTTTTCGTTGTGTTTATAATATTGTATAAATTTTATGATTGTGATGATTTGATGAAGTGGCAGGGAAGTACTTACCTATATGGTATTACCTGTTATGGTATAGGAGATTGCACGCTATTAAGCGTTGTAAATACCTGCGAGGACGCAGGACGAAACTTGTTTACAACGTAAGTTGCATTCAACTAAACAAACGTGTGATCGGCGTTGTGCCGGCTGTCGAATAGCGTCCTCTCCCCTCCCGTGCGTCCGTCCGCGCATCTTTCGTCGTAACCCGACTCGGAGCGATCGAGTTGTATAATTTTATTTGTTACGTAATACGTCACCACACTATAAACGCACACAGTAGGTATACATATGTATGTATATACATTTTGCTATATTTAAGTACTTTTGCGATCTATAATATAACACACAGCAGTAACAACGTACAAAGAAGACATACACAAATATTTAAGCAGTTTATATTATTTTGCGACACACACGTCCGTCACTCATCTCAGCTCAGGGCTCATTGAAAACCAGCGCCACAGTCTATTACGCCACAACCGCACACATGACAGTACAACACTAGTAGTCCTTTTAATTAGTTTTTTTTTTGCTCTTTGTTTTTTGTCTTATTTTATTTTAATTTTTATTGTTATAATTTTGTTAATTACGTCTTTTTATTTTATTTTGCTTGCCTAAGTGCTATCAATATTTTTTTTGTATCTATGTGTTGTGGCGTTGCAATAAATGTCCATTCTATTCTATTCTATGTCTGCCACCAAGCGGTAATATGAACGTTATTGCGTTCCGGTTTTAAACAGTAAGGGTGCTGGTGAAATTACCGGGACATGACGACTTATGTCTGAGGCCACAAAGTCACAACGGTGTGGTGCGTTCAGCAGGGCATTCAAGATTTGCGGTCTCAGGTTGACGAGCGCAGTAGCAGTGCCCCTCAGCTGATTTAAAGCTCTAAGTGGCACTGCAAGTGTTATAAACAGGCGTATCACTCGCCACCAGACCCAGGATTTGTTCGTTCCGTCACTTGGTATTAAAATTGGATTTAACTACATAATTCATCTATTCATCGTTAAATGTAAACCAACTTTTTCAGCGTTCTATCTATTTTTAACCGACTTCAAAAAAAGGAGAAGTTTCTCAATTCGACTGCATGTTTTTTTTTGTATGTATGTTACGCGATAACTCCGGTATTTGTGAACCGATTTTCATGATTCTTTTTTTGTTGGAACAAGGGTATCTCCATAGTGGTTCCACTTAATTTTGAAGAAAATCATCCACCTTTATAAATAGCGCCTAAATTTTATTATAAGCAGCATTTAATTATTTTAATGGTTGATTTTGCTATTCCCTAATTCAAGGCGTTTTTCTCTCTCAATAAGCTTTGAGAAGTGAGAACCGATTTTTATTACATTTTAGTGGCGAACTAGGGGATGAATCCGGGTTTGCGCACTACTCGGTAACCGATTTCAATAAAACATGATAATTATATGTAATTCCACGTACTTTTGAGGTCGGTTTTTTAGCACTCTGTACAGAGATTATATATCTTTATTATAATATAATTATTGTTACTTTGAAAGACTTCGCGCAGGGAAATATTGTCAACTTACCTATTTTATGCTTTATTGCGTTTTGAAACTACAGGCACATGGGACTTGTCCACTTTATGTCTGAAGGTGACGGACGCAGTGGCATTGCCCCTCAGATCTTTGCGATTTAAAACTCTGAGTGACACTGCAACTATTATGGATATGCATGTCGCTTACCACCAGGCATACACTACTGTCACTGAATAACCCTTATTGTGTGTTATTATGTTATATAAAAAACCCTTATTTGATCTAAATAACTTCGTCTCAGTATTCGCGCTGCCTCTGTTTCCTTCCCATTTTTCTCTTCTTAATATATATTTTTTCCGCGGACAAATTATGGGAAGAAAAACATAATTTACGAAGCGGCTCGGTTATACAACAAATTACCGAAGCATATTAAGGTAATACAGACATCCCAATTATTCAAAATAAATTCTTTTCTTTTTGTATACCATTTCAATATCATTATATCATGTTTTCTCAATACTCTGTATAAGTTTTATGATGACTTGTATTTCTTTATAATATAATTATATCATGAAAACCATAACGCTATTAAGAAGACTGTCGTATCGTATCAGTTGCCCAAATATTCTAGGTCTCCATGCCAGTTGGTTCTAAATATTCATAAGAAAACAGATATGAAAAAGCGAATTATTTATAATATTAAAATTCCTTTTCAAGGTGACAGTGAATAGTTATTTAGGTGTGCATACTTTACGTGTATACCTGAACGTCAATTTCCATTAGGTGAGATGGAGAGCAATAATTTTTTTTATAAAAAAAAATATGATTAAATATTTATTTATTTGTAATGTTTATAAAATTATAATACAAAATTTATCTTTTTGGGATATCCTACCATTTTCTCGTACTTTACTGACGCATGACGTCAATAAACGTTGTCATCTATAAACCACCCGCCGACGTTGCGCGTGTATGCCAGCGATTATTGGCATATGAAGAGTTTTCTTATCCTGTAAAATTTCGATACTGCGTGTCGCCAGAGAATTAATATTTTGATATGTTGTACAGCAATGACGTCACTATTAACGCCATTTTTCTATGGCCAAATAGCTTTCTCTTACGTACTTCGATGAAATAAAAGAAATTAAACGACGTAATAATACGTTGTTCTACATCAGTGAAAGTGTTAATGGGCATTTCTCCTAGAAGGGCTAAATTCTCTGACTTCAGTGGTCGAACTTTTTTCTTAATTTCAGGAAAAATATTGAGCGGGAAGGAAAAAGAACTCAAACTTACATAAGATTCCGTTAATTGGGCAACTAGATTCTTAATACTTAATGACATATTTGATCCACCGAAATCAGAATTTCTTGACAAAAGGCGTAATTTTTGTATAAAATATTATGAAAGAGGCAAGAAAAAGATTCAACAATCTACATAAACATTTACTAATATGACTAACTATTAAACCAGGCTTTAAAAACTAAAATTTATTTATAAATCGACCAGAACGCCAACGAATTTTATCTTATGACTATTAATTAAAATCAGTTGACAGTTTGGCAGTTCAGCCTTTTTTCAATCACAGAAATCATTTCCTTACCTCTTTTAAAAAAAATTTAGAACTTGCTCTGTAACTACAAAAGCAATACATTTTTGGAAACTTGCGCGATTAATACGTTTCATTACTTTTTGTACATAACGAGGTAATTCATGCAGTTTTAAAATCTTTCCTTCCGCTTTTTCTTCATTACCTCTGTCTATCTTTTTCTTTAAACCTTTCATATATAATTTGGATCGCTTTTTAACTATGCTTTTCTAGTACGTTCCTTCATCTTCTTGATTTGCAAAAAAAAAAAAAATTGCAATTGGTTTCTGTTTTGATATTCCTTATTCATTTTCAGTGGGAAGCAAGTAGTAACATAAAATTGTGAAAGTCAACAGTATTAACTAAACGTTTATATAAAAAAACGTGTAAAATTCTTGCTTTTCAAAAAAAATATGGCTTCGATGGCTGGTTTTTCCGACTTCGGTAGAAGCTTTTCTGAATTCGGTGGCATAAAATCCACCGAATCCAAGGCCACGGGATTCAGAAAATATACATTTTTTTATATTACTCGTAAACGACAATACTTGTAAAACCTATAAATTGTTATTATATTTTAGTCGTTACAAGACATAGTATAAAAAATATTACACACAACCATAAAATTTAACTTTTGAAATATACACCGAATTCAAAAATCAACCTGGACCAAATCCACCAAGTTACGTATTTACACGCAAAAAGTCCTAAAATCGTCAACAAATCGTCGACATGTTCTTTCCAGTCTCAGGGGCGTGATGAACGAACAACACGAACGTATTCCGAAGCTTTTAAAATACTTCACTTCTGATGTGTAGCGTGATTAGTAACTACCACCGAATTACCTCGTAACCCTGGGACACGCAGCAATCTTGGTATTGTGATAAAACGATTGTCTAGTTTGTTGTGAAATTCAGATTAGAAGTACTGTCATCTAATATATTATACGTGAACTAAAGTCTAATATTGATATACGGTTTCAATTTTCAGAAAAATGACACTTTGTGTGGGGGTCTGCATTCGCGACACGCCACTGTTGTCAGGTTTTAGACCTTTCGGATTTTTTCCATTACGTCCGAAAGGTTTATTGGGAAAATTTTATTTATTTATTTATTTAGTTTGTACAACTTACACTTACAGTACTTATAACTAAACATGTAAGTCATAGTCACAAAAAAAAGGTTAAGTCGATCATCGGCTAAAGATTTGATGCGGAATTTGGACCACAGTGCTTTGGGCGGTGACCGCCTCCAAATAGTAACTAGCGGATGTTAGAAATTTTGATTCAGTGTCCAATTTTTGTGCTCTCCAGTTAGTTTTCAACTTATATTGTTCTCCGTTTTTTGTAAATTTTTGTTTTTATAAATAAGTGAAGTTTAGTGCATGGACACTGAAAATTGCGGCTTTGGAGAAATTCTCTAATAAATAAATATAAACTACGTTACACATAAAGTTTCAGAAAATATTGTTGGAAGATAAAAAGCTCAGCAGAATGGTGGAATGCTTCACAAAATCACAGAGTGTTTCACAGTCCCGTGTTGTTAATATTCTTCCACAGTGTTTTGATCAAAACAAATAATTAACACATATCATTCCAGTCTTAAGACTCTTTACTACACAGTTATCTATTGTTTGTTTACTGAACCGATAGATATATTGTCATGCCGAGCTCGCTAGCAATTATAACGTGCGGACTACACAAATGCAAATTTCCTTCCACTTAGCATTTCTCTTTACTATCAAAGGGAATCGATAATCGTGGCTACAGCACGTCACCCGGCACCATCGCTGTGCTTGTAAGATATCGAAAACCATCGGAATATTGCCTTAACAATTAAAAATGAAAAATTTTTTAGAATGTAAATCGCGCATATATTTTTTTTGTCCCGATGCTGACCTCTTTCATCGTCATCTCAACGAGAAACGAGAAGACGTGCCCATAAATCACTAATCACCTTCAGTTCTTTATTAACTGCCTCTGGGCGAACGGTTACCATGCCAAACTGCCACGCAGAGGTCCCAGGTTCGATTCCCGGGCCGGGAGAAATATTTGTATGGCCCACATTTGTTTCTCTCGTGATTTTGGGTGTAATTTGAGGTTGTCTATGTGTGTGTCCATGGCACCCGTGACCATAGATATAGGAAATCTATGCCCATAACACAGGGTTTCCCTAGTGCGGGGCTCTGTTGAGTGTGTACTTTAATATATAGGTCCTTTTGGGCTGAGTATTGTGTATTGTGTATAGTTATATAGGGAGTGTTTTACAATAATTGTACCTTTTTTAATTACTTTTATTATTTGCCGGCCTTTTCTATCATCTCTTACAATAAACCTTCGAGACTTCTGCATTCTCATTTCCCTAAGGATAGGCGTGTACCTTTATAAGTAAAGGGCGCGAAATGTTGGTTTGTTTGAAAAAACATTATACGTGGTTTAGATTCGAAAACACAGTTTTACATCCATCGTGTAACAATTGCGAAAACCTTACATCTCGATATTATTCTTTATTGATGTTCTGGGTCATTCCCACCTGATCCCCTAAAACCGATTTCCTGGTGGATACATTTTATTTTATATTATTTTCTATTACCATCGGGCCCCTTTAAAACGGATCAAGACTAAAAAAATAATATTTTATTCCCATCTGATACCTTGGTACTTACATGCTTTTTCTTGGCATTTCAATCAACAAGAAAATGTATTTATATGTATCAATATTTCAAAATAGGTAATTTTGATTTTGTCACAAAAAAAATAAATAAATAAGTATTGTAATATGTTCTTATCGGGGTGACAGAGGGAAACCAGGTTTTTTCCAATATGGTGGTTTTTATTGACACAACATATACAGATGTACAACGTCAGTGGTGAAGTGGGAAAGGACTCCCCCTAATCGACACGTAGTCGAGGACCCGTACGCACGTTCCAATTAGGAAGCGGCTCAGGGTGCAACAACTAC
>NW_020653492.1:5493766-5508631 GCF_003589595.1 Hyposmocoma kahamanoa
AGGAAGCAGAGCTAGATGCGTCGTAAGTTGGATTACATTCTTTGATTACATTCATGTTCGCATCGCCGCCAGTAGTCATTCCGCGAGGGAAAATTTTAACACCGCGATGCAGAATTTGCAATTTCGACGCCAATGCCATCTAGCGGTGCGTGACGGAACTAATATGAGTTGTTGCCTGTTATGTGATTTTGTTACAGTATTTGATTTTAAAACTTACATTTTCTTGACTGTACTTACCGTACAAATACAATGAGGGGATCAGATGGGAATAACCCGATTTACTAATATAGAATATTTTATATACTATCGTATTACGATATTCTATATAATAATGATCCAACAAAACCACCCCAATTACGTGGTCTCATATTAGAGAATTGCCTGTATGATATCTGTTTGCTTCTATAATGTGTCATGTGTGTGTGTACAATGTCGTTTAGTGTTGTCAATGCTGTATTTTGCTATTGTATTTTAATCAGTAGGGAACTGTTTTTGCTTATAATTACGTAATGCAGTTTCTATTACGTTGTGATACAAGCTGTTTGTACTCTCAAAAATAAAATAATTAAATAAACTCAGATTACAAAATCTGAGTGAATAGCAATAGATAGAATAGGTTATCACAAATATCTTATTTCAGTATCGTTTATATCGGTTTTAAGGCGAGTCACTGGAGGAGAAGCGGAAAAAACTGTTCAGCTAGATCAAATGGGTTAGGTATTTACTATTAAATAACGATCTTACAAAAAATACACGATACACGTAACGCTATTATCTAAAGAATGTGCTAATGTGTTACGCGATAGAATGTACTTTATCTGATCATATAAAATCCTGAAAACAAGCTAAAGTTAAAGTCTAAAACGGATTATTTAAGAATAAAATATCTAACGTTGCACCCAATTTTTATAAAATCCTTTGCGTGTTATATTTTATAAAGATTATAAAAAAACCAAATACGTCCTTAAAATACTATTTTAAAAAGTGAATTTTTATTTCCACTAATTTCTTTTTGGTTTTTGTACTCTTTCAAAGGCATATAAAATGTGTGGAGGCTGTGGTGGATGCTGTGGTGGATGCTGCGGCGGATGCGGTGGTTGTTGCTGTCCTTGCATAACCATATACACGTGCTGTACTAAGATTTGTTAGAGCAGCTAGCCCAGCATGGTCGCTCCGGAGCAGTAGAGTCATGGCTTCTACGGAGAGCGGTGGACGCGTAGATGTCGTGTTTCTCAGTGTTACCCATAGTACAGTTGATGTGGAAATAAAGTAATAATAATAAAGTAATAATATGGAGATAGTTCTCTTTAAGTACTACAGAGAACCTGCTAAATTTTGGTTTTCGTTTGAAGCCCTGTAAATGTTAAATTCACATTTATTCCAAAATTTGCAAATTGCCCAGTGGTTTAACGAAACGCCGCGTTAACTACTGCACCGTCAGTCGCAATACGGCGCTTGTCGACGTCGGATCTGTATCAAATTTTCCCCGCCTGTTCTTATTATAATCCTCCAAATACGTCGCCTTAATATTTTCTTTTTTTTTTCAGGTAACACTTTTGTCACACCCAAATGTCAGAGACACAAACGTGATAAACAGGTGAGTGATTTAAGTAATTTTCCCGATGTGGCGCAGCTGAAAAACTGGATTAAAATATCCACTGATCTACCATTTACAATTCGGAGAAGGATTCACAGTGCAGATATTCCGCATATTCGCTTTCAATAGTGTATAAACGATCACTTCAATTGTAACTTTTTTATTAAAAATAACCGACTCCAGAAGTTTGATTTATCTTATTTTTTATAAGTAAATAAGTGCTCTCATCTGATGGATCGTGACGATTCGGTCGACGATGTAACATGCACACTTAAATAGTGCCTATTCACTCTCGCCTTGAAAAGGCCTAAGTTATAGAATATAATATAGAATTCCACTCCTTTGCCGTTCGCCATATAAATGTGGAAGCGAAAAGCTTCGTACGAATCTTTGGAATATCCACAACATAGGCGTGGAACCCCAGCCTAAGTCTGTCCCATGTCTGTCCCACGATATGACAGAATGGAGAAGGCGGAATTAAATCATGCAATTCCATCTTACACTCTCCGTGATATATTATATTGTAAAATACTGATAAGCAGGTAACTTTTTGCCTCTACTAAATCCGAGTCACCCATAAGCCTCTTGGTGGCAGCAGTACTCCATACATGACCAGACTTGTGCTTGGTACAGTTGAAGCAACTGTCCCGGTGTGAATACCGACCCGAGAGATAGGGCTTTTCAGAAAAACTACGGGCTCGACTGCAAGACCAGGGTACAGCGGGTGTCCGGGCCAAGCCCTCCGCCAATGATACGCCTTTGCGGGCGTTTCTGGTGGACCCGGACTTGGGTATGGACTCGTTGGGGTTTGTAGTTAGCTGCAGAGATCAACATGCTTATCTGCCCCGTGAGCAGCTGTCTCGTGAGCAGTTAGCGCGTCTTAGTAGCGGTCTAGTTGAGGTCCTGAAGCGAGAAAGACAAGGGCAGGGCAAGTGAGTTGCCCTTTAAATTGGAAGCTATGTCCGGACATTGTCGCTGGACACCGCGACTCGCATCTCCGGCACTACCCCGGAGAGCTAGTAGAGGATAAGCTAGATATCCTCCGGTCCCTCCAGTCGCATAGGTTATTAGGAATTGGAGAGACGTCGTTTTTCCGGCGTCGGGAAGTGATCGTGCCTACAGCTCCGGTACCTATCTGGAAAATAGGAAAGGTACTGTACTTGCACCCGGGGCGGCTCACCCGAGGCACTAGCCTCTCGAAACCCGAAGTAATGTGAGCAATACTGCGTTCCGGTTTGGGTAAGGGTGCTGGTGAAATTACAGCATGGGACCGTCAACTTGTCTCAGGGTGACGGGCGAAGTGGCAATATTAAAAATACAAAAATGTTTATTACTTACTCTGTACAAAGGCAAAGTACAAAAGTTTTGGTACAATAATTTAATATTAAAGATTCCTTTGAGAGAGTTGGAGTCTGCACTGAGGAAAACCCGTTATTGCGAATCTCCCGGCTCTCCACAGGCAATCTACATAGATGTACTACAACTTTTGGACAATATTAACTTTTTTTTAACTAAATAAGAAGTGAATACTTATTTTGTTAACCGACTTCAAAAAAGGAGGAGGTTCTCAATTCGACTGTATGTTCTTTTTTTTTCTTTTTTTTTTGTATGTATGTTACGCGATAACTCCGGTATTTGTGAAGCGATTTTCATGATTCTTTTTTTGTTGGAAAGGGGGTACTTCCATAGTGGTCCCATTTCATTTTGAAGAAAACCATCCACCTCGAAGGGTGGCTGTTCACTCATGAAGATTCATTTTTACCTGAAATACAGGAATTTCCTAGTTCAGGTACATGTGTTATTTTTACATTAAATCGCATAAGTAGTCTTTAGTTTTCTCTGTACATTATGTTACTGAATAAACAATTTTATTATTATTTATTATTATTATTTTTATAAATAGCGCCTAACTTTAATTTAGGAGCAACTACTTTTAGCAATTATTTAGTTGTTTTTGCTATTTCTCCAATTCAAGGCGTTTTTCCCTCGATATACTTTGAGTAGTGTCGTAGTGAGAACCTATTTTTATTATCTCCAGTATCAAGTCCTGTATAGTGGCGAACTAGGGGATATTTCAATGAAACTTAGCAAATAGACGTAATTCGACGTACTTTTGAGGTCGGTTTTTTTAGTACTCTGTACTGAGATTATTATATATCAACTTTCTACACAACCTGCGTTTTCACAAATAAATGTTATGAGTTATGAGATTTTGTTATTTAAACCTGGAACGAAGTATAGTGCATTTTAAAATGAGATGGTCAACCGTGACTACGAACTTTAGTTTATTTGAAAAAACAAATATACGCGATTTAAATCCGGAAAAATAGTTTCATTTCCTACGTGTAACAATCGCGAAAACCTAAGAATTCGATAGTGCATTTTAGCTCAAAACTTTTGAAACAGAAAATATATCAGCATAATTCGACGGCAAGCAGTTTATAACAGCGGTGCTTATGAATATTTTATGAGGTTGTACAAAGTTAGTGCGTTCATATAAGTTAGGTTCAACGAGACGGAATGGTTGAGTCTTGATTGCAGAGAATAATTTTAGGGATCGTGTCTAACCATGTTCTATTCAGGCGTGAATTTTTTTATGTAATACCAATAGACATGACGAACAAGTCGTGCGTCTGGTGGTAAGCGACACGCTCGTCCATAACTAGAGGGACACCGCCACTGCGTCTTCTGAGACATAAATTGACAAGTCCCATTGTGCCTGTAATTTACAAAACCAGAATTCAATAATGCTCATATTACTGCTTGGCGGCAGAAATAGGTAAGGTGGCAGTACTACCCTGGACGAACGCTTTCTCAACGAGCTCTACTGCTACTAGGAGTGTTTACTAAGAAATCTCATCTCAATAACTCTGTGCTCCATAGTCAGTTATAATAAGGCTTGTTTTGTACCAACTTCTGTTTAAAATCTCTGTTAAATTAATGGGCACTGAAGTAAATACTCCAACTTTGTTTCGTACGTGTAACATTAGCGCGGTGAGCTAACTTTGTAAAAGCGGCGTTAACTATTCACACACGACGCTGTAATCCGCTTAGTACAGGGAATACTTAACTAAGTACAAGTTTTGGGAAATGATAGTAAGCACAATAATAAATTAAGCATATACACTTGTATAATATATCCTTTATACGAGCTTACTCCATTACGTCAGAACGTAAAATAGAATGCAAGCGTATTATTAGGGTAGTTCGAAAATAGATTAGGTATAGTCTAATTATGCGTGTACATTTATCGTAGTCAAGAGCACATCAAGCTTGACACTTTATACTTTGGACCATTCTTATCGTAAGCGGCTTAGAGTTGGATCTAAGTCTTAAGTGTCAAGCTTGACGTGCTTTATTGCTAAGAGCTCCTTGTGTAGTTAAATTTAAAAAATTAATCCAGGGAAGTACTGCCACCTTATCTATTTCTACCGGTTTGGAGGGGTAAGGGTAGCAGGTGAAGGTGCAGGTGAAATTGCAGGCATATGAGACTTGTTAATTTATGTCTCAGGATGACGAGCGCAGTGGCAATGCCCCTCAGATCTATGCGATTTAAACATTGACTTACAATTATGGACGTCGGGTCCGCGCTAAAAAGTGTCCGAACTTATAGGGCGTTATAATCGTATACAGAGAGTCATTCACGCTTTAGTCTTCGTTTGTTCGACTGACATCGAAGCAAGCAAAATTAGACAGTACTGCGATGACATTACAATTTAAATTCAACGTTTTAGCTTTTTCATATTCCTTTACATGTCACTACGTTTAAATAGGTTGACTTGGGACATTTTTTTCGTGGTTTTTGTATTAGACCCGTCGTCCATTTATTTGTAAGTCAATGGATTTAAAGCATTGAATTGCACTGTAACTGTTATGGATAGGGGTGTCGCTTACCATCAGGCGCACGACTTGCTCGTCCCGTCACTAGGTATTATAAAAAAATCTCATTTTATATTCTATTACGTATAAGTACCTAGTATTAAATTTTCAAACAGTGTAAAGTATGCCATGTTCTAAAGAGAGCACACGTTAAAATTGTAAAGGCGTGATGAAACATTCATACAGAGCACAATAATCCACTTTGCGCCAGGTTATTTTATCACGAACGGCAGTTAGAAAATGAGAGCCCGTGCTTTGTTGCAGAGTGGCCAGGGTGCTGGATAAATCGATACTTCCGGAGAACACTACGGCAACTTAATTGTTAACTTGTTCTTTTTATTTTGTTTAGAGCTTTCTTTAAATTTAAATGGAACGAATACTGAGGTACCCGCTTTCCATTAAAAAAAAGAATCAACAAAATCACCAAAAAAAAGTACACACAAAAATACAGTCAATGCCAATGGTCCAGAACAACTATACACAAAGGTACAAACTCTTCACATAATAATACATGGACCACCCTTACGGTTTGTAGACACTCCCAACGCTCAATGCCAGTCTATCTCGAATACTAATTAAACTTAAAAGGCAAGAGCTTCGCACTCTAACTGCCGCCCTAACGGGTCATGGTCCATACAATAAACACCTTTTCAATTTAGGTATCACAGACAGCGCTCTATGCAGAGCGTGCATGGAGGGGGAGGAAACGGCTGCGCACATCCTACTCCAGTGCTGCGGCGTGGCCAACTACAGGGCAAAGTACCTTGGAGTGCCAAGGTCGCTCCCCGAAGTCTTCAGCAAACCAAGGAGGCTGCTGAGATTCCTGGAGGATCTTGGGTGGCACGAGTAGGACCCTGCACCCACCACACGCAAAATAGGCGCTTTGTCGTCGAGTTGCAGTCAAATTGAGAACCTCCTCCTTTTTTTCAAGTCGGTTAAAAATGAAACCTCGAACAACTCAACAAACTGTTATTAGTGGGAGATTAAAACAAATAAACTTTTATATTCAAATAAATAAGAATTAAACATGAAGTAGCAATTACATTGACATCACTAATATACTAACTACATTTCGTTTTTCGTAGAAATTATAGGCACATGGGCTTGGTCGACGTACAACTTGTTCGTACCGTGGCTTTGTATATTAAAAATATCTAATGGCATTACATCTGCTATTTATGCTGTATTGTTGTGTGCTATGAAGTTTAAATAAATAAAGGAGATAAAAAAAAATACCAACATGGCATCAGGCAAATGGCACGGTTGACTAAGTTAAATTTTTATTTTTATTTGTCAGTTTAAAAAAAAATGTTACTTTCTCCAAGTACATAGCTTCATTATACATGGTGCGACGCAGACCCCTTTAGACGGTTTTGCTTACTTCCTGTTTTGCCCGTAGCTGTGTCAGAGAAAGCGAAAAACGTATACAGTAAAGCGTGAACATAATAAAAATATATTTTATTTTGCATTTAAATATGGCTTCTAAAATATGCACTCAGTTTTATTCCATTTCATGAACATTTTACCACGGACCTCATTTAAAAAGGGCATGAGGGGCGCATAAAATCCGAGGCAAAAAAAAACTCATGACAAAGGGAAAATAATGAACGGGGTTTCCACGGTTATTTTGAAATGTTAGCGATTGTGCACCTCACGCATGAGAGCGTTACAAAGTGGCAAATGTAGGTATGTAACGGAGGTGTTTGAATTTATTTCCATTTATACTGAACTTAATTAGAGCATGAAGCTTCGTAAATTTTTGCAAAAGAACAATTTTCCTTTTGTGCTCAAGTAATTGTTACGGAGAAACATTATGTTAACGCTCCTATTATATTAATATATTCTCTGTATCCATGTTTCTGAGAAAACAATTTATATGTAATTATAGTACCGGAACGCTATGGTGGCGGTTTTGACGTTTGTCCTCATCAAGTTTCTTATTAATCCATAACTACGTTGAAGGACCTAAGGCTCAACTCACACTGGCGCAGAGTCGAAGCGTACTGTATTCCAACTACACCGCCTGGCGACGCGCGCCGACGCGCGTTTCCGTATTTGCAAAACACAAATTTGTACCTTAATAATGGAAAAATATAGTTGAATATGCAATAGGCACGCGTCTACGGTATAGTGACGCGTCGCCACGCTTCGACTCTGCGCCAGTGTGGGTTGAGCTTTTTTGCTGCACATTGTTGTCAATAGTGACGTGCGTTAAAATTTATGGAATGTATAATTTTACTACACAACTCGGCATTTGTTTTTCGAAAAACGAAATTTTTAAAAATAAAATCTAATACGATTGTCAGGTATAGGATCGCTGTTCAGCACAACTTCTACCTCCGACAAACTTGAATCGCAGCTCAATGCCAAACAAGCAGTTTCGAAATCGATATATTAAGTAAACATTTTTATTTTCGTTTTATTAAAATTAGCTACCTCTTGCAATACTAGTTATAATGTAAAACCGTTATAGATACGACTTGCATTTGATTATATTTTTCTCGATAATGAATAGAGATTTGACCTATCTATTGTAATCTCTCAAAATGTAATCATACCGTGCTTTTACTGTAGTAATAGTTTTTATATAATTGACCTTGCTAAGGTTACATATTTCAGGTAATTCGAAAATAAACTTTTTTTGACAACGCCAAGTGACAGGATGAATAAGTCGTGCACCTGGTGGCAAGCGACACGCGTGTTCATCACAATTGCAATACCACTCAGAGCTTTAACCGCTCACCCTACCGCAAAATGGCGGCTATTTGGTTTCGCAAATTAGAAAAGGATTCAGTTTAAATACAAGTATTTCAAAATAAAAATTATTATTCTGCATTGCTAAATAAATACCCTCCGTACTACAACAAAAACATCTGAAATAAAATGCAGTAATACACCGCAAATCCTGCACTTAAAAAGCGCTAATGAAATTTTTGGTGTACTTGGGTAAATATGATAATATTCCGTTTGAGTGGTTCTAATGTTTACCATGAAATTACTCCTTAAAGTATAGTTTATAAACATTTATATTCAGGGTAAACTTAAAAAACGCAACTTACGGTATGTTTTCAATAAATAAACACCGACATCACCAGCCCAAACAATAACACACACGATTGTCGTGACGTATTTTTGAAGTTGTTTATTTTTTTAAATGACAGACCCAGGCATTAAAAACTTTATGGTTTGCTAGAGTAGTTACCGAAATAGCAATTAGTATTAGTTCTTTTACCTGTTATAATTTCGATATCCGATAAATTGGTATAAAATCATCACCGGCACCTCTAGGTGTGGTATGCTTCCAGAGACGCATGAATCGCGTGAGCGGTTATATCACATCTTTTTCTGTTGAGACATAAGTTGACAAGTCCCATGTGCCTGTAAGTTCCCGAGCATTCTTACGCTTTTAAACGGGAACGCAGTAATGCTCATATTACTGCTTAACGGCAGAAATAAGTAAGGTGATTGTACTTCCCTGGACGACCTCTTTCAGAAGGAGCTTTATTGATACTAAAAGTATTTATATGCCATCTTAATCTATATTTACCGCCAAGCAGTAATGTGAGCATTACTATGTTTCGGTTTTGAACAGTGAAGTTACAGGCACGTACAATTTGAATTTTTTCAAATACAATTCTTGGTGTGGTCGGACGCCTTACACGCGTCGAACGCTCGTTTCCATATTTGCATGACACAAAATTGTACTTTAATATTGGGAAAATAGAGATGAATATACTATAGGCGAAAAACATGACGCGTCGCGACGCTTCGACTCTGCGCTAGTGTGAGTTGAGCCTTATGATCCGATAATCCAATAATGATTCCGATTATTTCTGAACTCATTGATTTCAATGAATCTTTTTTGTTGAAAAGAGTATTGTCTCATTTACATTTAAAGAAAATATTCCACCTCTAAGGGTGGCAAACTAGGGGATGAATTCAATTTCAATAAAACTTGGCGAATAGATGTAATTCCACGAACTTTTGAGGACGGTTTTTGTTAATAAACAGTTATGTTATTAGATCTGTGTTTGGTAGAACAAGTTCAAACATGCAAGAGTCCTCCGCTACGACTCTCATCCCCGTGCTGCATCGTTTAGAGCATAGCTTCCCAAAAAACAACAAACAAAAAACTTTTCAACGTTCACCACCACAAAACACATAATTGAAAACACACATATATCTCACTTACACTACATTATAATCACATTTTTGGTATTCATTTCATTTTTATTATTATGTATCTATGTTAGGATAATTTTATGATTTTGTTTAATATTTTAAGTTTTGATTTATATTTGTAATTAAGTTTTATACCTAATCTTTATATTTCTTTTTTGTTTTATTTTATCTTAGCGCCTGCTTGGACGAGGCGCCATCTTTCTTTCTTTTTGTCCATTTATGGTGCCACTGAAAACCAGCGTAATGAGGCGTTCTTCAACGTCTCACTACACAAAGCTGAGTGGTGACCGTCTTGGTAACATATAATGTATGATTGTGTTTGTTTTGTATTATTTATTGTAAAATGCTGCCAAATAATTTTTTTTTTCTTTCTTTCTTTCTTTCTTTCTTCATATTTTTTATATTAATTTAACACAAAAAATCATAAGGAAAAAAAAAATTATGTAGTTTACATAGATAATTAAGTTTTTTTTCAAGTGCATCAACAACAGCATCGACGCCCCCCAATTGCTTCCGAGGCCCCTTAGAACTCCTCACCGTCTACTGGGGGCCGGTACGTACCACTATGGGAAACTATGGTTTAGAACATTACAACCTATTTCAATATATTTACTTTTGTATGGAAGTGAAATCTGATAAATTATTAAAAATAATGGAACATAAGCTGTTGCTTATGATGTTAGTTACACAGTCCTGCGAGGTTGTTAGTATTGTTAGCTGACTTCAAAAAAAAGGAGGAGGTCATACCTTCTTCACGCTGTATTTATGTGTAGGCTTAGAATAATAACGCATAGAAACCTAGTCCGCACACGCTAAGTGAGGCAAATTGAAGCGCTCCCAATGGGCCTACACGAGCGGGCGGGCCGTCAGTGCTCAAGGTCAACTTGCACCGCGAACAGATCAAGAAATTTTAGCTAAAAATGTCGAAATGTGCAGTAAATGAGTGTAAAAATACGTCAGACAAACATAAAATAGATACTAACATCACATTCCACGAGGAAGTAACGCGTTTCAACTTGTATTTTCATATAAATATTCACTAAAACCGAAAATTAACCTACTACTAAAACTAACCTACATGAATTTGATTTTTGCCTCACTTGTGACAGTTCGTTTGATATGAAACTATCATTCTATGCGTTATTATTCTAAGTGTGTAGGTGTATGTTTTCAGATTTCTCCGTCAATTGTAGACCGATTTTCAAATTAAAAACGAAAAAAAATTTTCAAAATAAAAACGACACTTTTCCCTCCAAAAGGTCCAGAGCGAAATCCCCGTCACCATGACAATCAGAAAAAAAGTATAAAATGTACAAAGGAGTTCGTTACAGTCCCATTGTCACCAAAAAGTAAGAATCTGATGAGGGGATCCCATGGAAATCGAAAAAGGCATATAAGCAAACTTTTGAGTTCGGTTTCCTTTTTCAATGAAAAAGTTATATGGAGAGCATTTGACCTCCATCACCTGATGGAAATTAATGATGAAGTTGACGATGGAGCATGCACACCTAAGAAATTGAATTTGAATTTGAAATGTCTATCACTCTCGCCTTGAAAAGGCCCAAGTTACACTATTCAGGTAACAAGTCTGCAGGCAGAGAATTTTACTCCATAGCCGTTCGTCATATAAATGTGCGAATCATTGGAATATACACAATAAAGAATTAAATCCTTGCAAGAGAAGTCAGTTCATTGGATAGTTTCTCCCACCAGTTAGAGATTCAGTATTTCCTCAGACGGAAAAACAGAGATACGACCGCAGCATTACTTATGAATGTTTTAATTTATTTCTATTTTCCTTTAAATTAATTTATTTTAATTTAGTAAAAATTCATATTATTAAAATAAAATACTTAGTAAAACGTATGCAGCGTGAATTGGAAAGATCTTTGGTAAATTAAAAATAATACTGTACATACATTAGGATCTTACTATATCTGAAATGTATTCCTCGATTTTATCACTGCACCATTTACGGTGGTGCGATATCACCTTTACAATATTAATTCACGTGAGTCGTCAACATTTTATCGCGAATATTTTGTATCATTAAAAGCCAATGTTTTTGCCCGAGGGAAGCGAAATGTCGCTCTTTGTTCAGGCTAATTAATTTTGCCCATACACCTTTGAACTTTTGTGTATCGACGAATGTCAGGCAGTAAAAACAATTCCAGTGTATATATTGGATAAAGTAACATTATTTGTCTCTCTACGTACACTTACACAAATAAGTTGTACATAAGTTACTCTTAAGTTTAGTGGTTCCGAATGTTTCAAATCAAATCAAATCAAATCATTTTATTCGTCATCATGGGTACAATAAAGATGATAATATTTATTTTATGACGTACCATCAAGGCATACGAATTATACTATTATTATTAATTATACTTGTCCAATACTTCCAAATAATAATAAAATAACACTAATAATTATCATTAAATAGTCATAAACCACTGATTATAGGCTTCCACCTTCACAGGACCAAGTCTTAAAATCTACAACAGTTAGGACATCAAAACAAAAGTAATTTAATTAAGATAATAATCAATGTAAATAAATCAATGTCATACAGTCACGTTCGTCTCAATAATAATAAATTAATTAACGTGAAATTAGTTAGCAAAATTCCTTATAAAATGATTTTTCAATTAAATACTCAAATAATGTGCGTTTAAATTCCGCGAAATGTTCATTCGGCCTTACCTGTAATGGCAATTTATTATAGATTTTTGGTGCCATTGCAATTATACTCTTCTCAAATAGTGACGTTTTACAATTCATTTGGCGTAGTTGGTTAGGACGTCGTGCTCTTGTAACTACAGGAAAAAGTTGTGGGTGTCGTCGTATAAATAAGGCTGTTTCATAGATATATAATGAAGGCAAGGTCAAAATTTTTAGTTCTCGAAAATAGTTTCTGCAACTGTCGGTGTGTTTCAGTCCACAGATTGCCCTTATGCACCTCTTTTGAGCTCGAAAAACTTGTATTATGTTGCTACTATTACCCCAAAATAAGATACCATATCTGAGTGTTGCAGCTACGTAGCTGTGGTAAACTACAAGTAAAGCGTTTTTGTTTACCACCTTAGACAATTTAAAGAGAGCGTATGATTGTTTCGATAGCTTGTTACATATTATTTGAAGTTGTTCCTCCCATTGCATTTTCCTATTAATGTGAAGTCCAAGGAATGTGGTTCCATGTTGAGATCCGACGATGGACAAAAGTCTAGGAAGGTGGAACTCGGATCGTGGAACCCAAATGTGGTTGGGCGGGACACATAGCAAGGAAAGGTTGATGGCAGGTGGAGCAAGATGTCGAATGATTGGTGGCCGAGGATGAGCAAAAGAAGCGCCGGGCGCCTTGTTGCAAGGTGAGTCAACGACATAGTACGCGTCGCGGGCCGTCAATGGGTGCGGCTAGCACAGGACCGTGATGGATGGCAGAAACTTCGGGAGGCCTATATTCAGCAGTGGGTGAAATCAGGTTGTGGATGATGATGGTGAAGTTTAGTAGTAATAGAGCTCTTTGTGAAAGGGTCCGTCCAGGGAAGTATTTATTTTTTCTTTTTTATTGGCTCACTTATATGGTTCACTTACAGTTATTACAATGTAACATACTATAAATTCAATTTGGTGAAGTTCTTATCTAAATTGCACAACTACTTATGAGTGAACACAGCTTGCAAAAACAACGTAAAATATTGACACCTGACCTGTTTCTACCACCAAGCAGCATTAACCACGTTGCAGTTTTTAAGAGCGCTGGTGAAATTAGATACAGACACATGGGACTTGGATGACAAAAATCCGAGGTAGTGACCCGTTTAGCTTTTGCAGGTAGTCTCGAACTAAGATGTTAAAATGAAATATTGTAAGAACGCACACAGTCAACATAGCCCCGCGCACGAGGGAAACCCTGTGTCGCCATGAATAGACACATAGACAACCAAACAAAAAAAATTATACCCCGAGAGAAATAATGTAGGCCATACAAATATTTCTCCCGGCCCGGGAATCGAACCTAGGACCTCTGTGTGGCAGTCCGACATGGTAACAGTTCGGCCACAGAGGCTAGTTTCGTGCTCGTTCTTTTCAGGGGAATGTGTCTTCCGAATGAGCAGTAGAATTTAATCAGTATGACGATTTCAAGTGTAATTTGCTTACTTATAATACGAAAATTTCGATCGCTGGCCAGCACAACTTCTACCTCCGGCAAACTCGCGTCAAAGCTCAACGCAACACAAAGCAGTTTCGAATTGACGAGATATTATGTAAACATTTTTATTTTCGTTTTATTAAAACTTTTTAATCAATTCAATTGCGATTTGACCTCACTATTGTAATGTGTCAAAACGGCCATAATAGCGTGCCGATACTGCAATGTACATCTTGCTAATAATTCATGACAACAAACGCAAATAATTTTTTTTTATAACTTTTCATCCATTTATTTGGATAGGCAAATGTTCCACCATACAGCCTCTTCAATTTGGACGAAAGCCAAACAAACGCTACAAAACAAAAAACCAAAGAGATGGAATAGAAGTGGCCAAGTAGATACCGTTTATATATTAAACAATATTATTTTTCATAAAGGTTTATAGCCCGGTTGCAAGACCTTTGGGCCAATATTCCCAATCTAGAGGCAGTAGGGTGTTTGATTATCAAAAATACGACGTTCTTTTTTGAAACACATTATAGTTCTGTGTCTGTACACATATAGTTCTTTACTTTATTGAAATTTTTCAGTTCACCGTAGACAATAGAATTTTGTCCTGAACTGAATACAGCTCAAAATGCAGGAGTACAAAAATATTGTCACTATTTTTTTTCTAGGTGAATAAGTTGTGAAGTTACCCCAAGAGAAAAGCAGATTTTTTACATTTCATTCATTTTGAACATTACACTCTAGGTTTAGAGTTTTTGTCACAAGCGCCCTTTCAACTAATGGCGGTGGATTTTATTTAACAATGGATTTACACTACCAAGCCATCGTGTGATCGGACCGTACTTATCCAATATTGGACGAACGTTAGCGACTATCGCACACTTCGTGGGCAAAAGTCGTACGCTTCGATTACAAGTAATAATAGCCACAAGATTATCGCATCATAATGTTTACACACAGGCGAGAAATCAATAAGGCTTTTCCCATCTTATCCCCTAAACAGATCCACCGGCAATTTTATATCCCAACTGATCACCTC
>NW_020653492.1:5578631-5644215 GCF_003589595.1 Hyposmocoma kahamanoa
CCTGAGTGTACGTCTCTGAATATTCCAAAAATATTCTGTATTTATTGTAATAATAATTTATTATCATATCTCTAACAATAGGAGGCTGTTCTATTCGGTGGTGTGGGAACAACAGCAAAACACCTAATTAATTGTGGAGTCGAAGCTCCAAAATCTCGATCATCGCAGAAAAGTAGCCTGCTTGTCGGTTTTCTATCGGATACATTTCGGGGAGTGTGCGCAGGAACTTTTCAATTTGGTTCCGCCCTCACCGTTCCTCCTTCGGTCGACTAGAAGGTCCGGAGCACTCCATTCTTATGTCGTTGATATTCCACCTATTCGCACTAAGCGCTTTGCCTCCTCCTTTCTGATGCGTACGGCAAAGGAATGGAATGCTCTACCGGCATCTGTATTTCCCGAAAAGTACAATTTGGGGCTATTCAAGGCTAGAGTGAATAGGCATTTTTTAGGCAAACGCGTCCCATCGTCGGTCACATCGTCGCTTAACATCAGGTGAGATTGTGGCCAAGCGTGTGTCTATTATATATTAAAAAAAAAAAAAATAATTACAAAACAAACGGAATCACACCTCATCGGTTATTAAAGAAGTATGTAATTATTCAATTTTTGTCCATTATAGCAAAGCTCAAGTCAAACTGGTCGATTCGAAGTGAAACAATTGACGATACCCGTCAATTGTTTCAAATTCGGGCTGCCCAATCGGAGCGCAATTGTCACCGTAATAATTTGGCAAAATAGTTTTCAAACAAATTAAATGACATTTCGTTTCTATTTTTGGTTATATACTTGACGGCGGAACCACGTCTACTGTATTTATTGTTCTGTAATCATAGGTTACATTGTAACTACATACCTATTTCTTTTTACACATGTTCCTTAATCTGTACTAATAATGTACCAGACAACCACGTACCAGAGAACGAAACTTTCTCCGGGTAGTAGGTAACTCGGAACACACCAGACCAGGAAAAGGTAACTTCCCAAATTGCGCCTACTGGGACTTTCTCATTCGGTGTCCACAGTGCAAACCATTGAGCAACGACATTGAAGAAGAAATATATATATTGAGCATTGACAAAGAAATATTATCTTTTTTTATAGTATCAAGTGACGGCACGAACTGCCATTGCACCTGTCACCCTGAGACATAAGTTGACAAGTCCCCTGTGTCTGTAACTTCAACATCACTCTTACCCTTCCAAACCGGAACGCAGTAATGTTAACATTACTGCTTGGCGGCAGAAATAGTTAAGGTGGCAGTACTTCCCTGGACTCTAAACTTGCTGCTAAAATATGTCATATATTTCAATGCATTTTCCTGAATCCGGCCCGCTACATTTCAAGGCTCCAGTCGTGAGTAGGGATTTGCGAAGCTCGTAGCTCGCAAAGCATCTCTCTTAGCGAACACTTACAAGTGAAACTAGATATTTCTATCTCGGATAGTCGATAAAAGCTACATGAATCTGCTGAGAGATGATGGCATTTTTAGATTGCGGGGACTTGTAGATAATTATATTCTTTGTAATGTAAAATAGAATGCTTAGCCACTACCTTACCTGATTTTAAACGATGATATTACGCGATTGTTTAGTAAATGCATATATGCTTTAGTCCTGAATAGCTCACGTTTGGCGCGAATGAGCATCATCTACCTTTCAGAGTGTTCTCCTTGCCTTCTGAGTTAGTTAGTCGAAGCTAGTTATAAAAAAGCTGATCTCAAAAGTTCCACGAACTTTAATACGAACTTTAACCTCCTTCTGAAGCATCACCGCTTCACAGAAGAAGACCACTGCCTCATGAGACTCTTGATCCGCCAATATAGCCGCTACTATGCCTGGCGGGGAGAGATCTCGCCCGATATTTAATATGAATAGATGTAATTCCACGGAACTACATCTATTTGTCAACTTTATTGAAATCTTTACTGGAAAGTGCTTAAAACCGGATTCAACCCCTAGTTTGCCACCCTTAGAGGTGGAATATTTTCCTCAAATTTAAATGCGACCAATTCTGAGGTACCCCTCTTTCAAACAAGTTTTAGTAGCCGTAGAGCTGGTAAAAGAGTTCGTCCAGGGTAGTACTGCCAGCTTACCTATTCCTGCCGCGAAGCAGTAATGTCAGCATTATTGTATTCCGGTTGTGAAGGGTAAGGGTGCTGGTGCTGGACTTTGATCCTGCAGGTAATTCAATACGAGTGTACCTGCACTATAGACAAATTTATGGGATTTTTTGTACTTGAAATATATTGGAATTGGGGCCCCTTTTCACGTTACGATGTAGAGATACTGTGCGACAAGGAAATAAAGGATGTTCCTTGCCAAAAAGAAAATGCTTCTTTTTATTTTTTTTTAAGTAAACTTTAATAGAAGAAATTAAAGCATAGCAGCAGTAGAGGTCCTTCTGAAAGTATTTGTCCGGGGAAGTACTGACATCTTACCTATTTCTGCCGAAAAGCAGTAATGCTGACATTATTGTATTCCGGTTTTGAAGGGCAAGGGTGCTGGTGAAATTACAGGCACATAGAACTTGTCAACTTATGTCTGAGGGTGATGGGTGCAGTTTCGGTGCTCCTCAGATCTTTGCGATTTAAAGCTCTGAGTGGCACTGCAACTGTTATGGACAGGCGTGTAGCTTACCATCAGGCGCGCGAGTTGTTCGTCCTGTTACTTGATATTATAAAAAAAACAAATCATCATAATCGGTTTACAAATGCCGGAGTAATTGCGTGACAAACACACACAAAAAAAAACAGTCGAATTGTGATCCTTTTTTAATGTCGATTAAAAAAGAACAGGATAAAACTCCTTTTTTTGAAGTCACTTAATAAATTGAATGAGAATGTTAAAGGAAGCATTTGGTAGAGTCAATTAGATTTGGCTCGGATCGCATGCATCAAACTTGCAGTCAAGCAGAAGGTACAATGTTGCTATGTTTCAAAAATTGACATATTGACTAGAGACAGAGTGAAGAAAAATTAAATTAGGGAGCATTTTATGGTGAAAATTGTGTGCCTAGCATAGAACATAGAATGCTTCGGTGCTTTGCTTATATATAAAGAGTGAATGAGACAGGAAACTTATTTAAAAATTTACTTAAAAAGTGTGACGGGCGTGTGTGAAAAGAGTGATGCGAGTGGCAGAAGCAAAAGAAGTATGTTTCAGAAGGTTTAATTAATGATAAACAATAGTTATGTTAATAATGCCTTATACAGAAGTAATTTATAATTTATGCTCTTTTCCTTCTCGTACTGGGAACAAAATACTGTCGAAAAATAAAATTGTAGTAAAAATCTGTTTTTACACAAATAAATTTCAGTTTATGTTTTTACGTTTTGAGTTTCTTAATTACTAATTACGTGTATAAGCTATGGCTAGCTTTATAGCCAATTCTTAATTAATAATAGAAAAGACAATTCGAAAATTAAAAAAAAACTGAATGAATCTATCAATGATGAATGGATCTAACAAAAGAATTAATATATAATACTTATGCACTTACACTTATACTAACTATTAAATTACATAATTTGATAAATGCATTGATTTAAGAATTGTTTTACATTTTACTGGTTTACCTGGTAGTTCATGAAGAACGTCACTAGACAACTTGTATCTATCTCCAGACACGCTTTCCATGTTTATTTTGTTATTGTATGGAGGAAGAACATTTCTTAGTAGGTAATTTAGATTACGCAGTGTACCAATTCTTGTGGTTTGTTTGAACACGGTAATTTTATCTATTTCATCATAAATTATGTATACATTTATTTTACTATGTATATCTAAGATTTTACAGTATCTAAGCAAGTTGTTCCGATCGTTTCTATATTTGTTTTTAACTGATTAGCACAAAATATTTTAGTACTCTTATTTGTAATTATCATTTAAGTATGTTTTGTATGTTCTACCATAACTACTGATCTCGTATTCAATTATTGAATCTGCCAGTGCGTTGTACAGCATCTTATTTCGTATAATCTGATTATTTTTATTTATGCATATATATTTGTTGACCTTAACATGAGTAGTTACGGTAATAATGCCTTTGGTCCTTTGAACCGGATCTGGATCAGCAACCAATTTTTTTGGGCTTGCAACATGTTTATGATTAGAACTAAACTACTTTTGTTTTAACCATTAATATCTGCTTCTGCTGTTAAACAGTAAGAGACCCCCCACACTAGCGTCTTTAGAGCGACAGCGTCTTGCCAACGCACGCACAGCGTTGACACGACGTCCATGCCACCGCGACGCAACGCCAGCCCCGATATACCCGATGTTCGACACTGTTCAGCAGTCGCTCAGTCTTGGCGTTACGTCAGCAAATTAGTTAGAGACCCTTCACACTATCGTCTTTCGAGCGCTATCGTCCTGCCAACGTACGCACAGCGTCGACTCGACGTCCGAGCGCCGGCGGCGCCACGACTGCTGGGGGTCTTTTGATTTAGTCGAGTATTACTTATTTGACAGTAATTGTTTTGGACGGATGTGGGATTAAGAACAAGAGTAGACCATCTAAATAGTGCCGCAAGTTGGCGTGGCGTATACTCGGCCGCGCGGACGTCGTGTCGACGCTGTGCGTGCGTTGGCAAGACGCTTACGCTTGGAAGACCCTAATGTAGCGGGTCTCTAATGCCTCGGCCACGAAAACATCACTACGCTTGAAGTGTTATTCGCTGAGAGCGTCAATTTTAAAGTGTCAAAACTCGGCCGCGAAAATATCGCCACGTTTGAAGCGTTATTCGCTGAGAGCGTCAATTTTAAAGCGTCAAAATACACCCACGTTGGTAATTCGCTCTTCGGTGGTGGGAGGAGTAGTTAAATTCATTTGCGATCACGCGTCATCATTACTTATTACAATTTTAATTTCTTCCCACAAACGTTTTACGACAGTCCTGATCTTATGTTGCGGAAAACAAAATAATTTGTTTTAAACGCTGGCGCGCGGAGCGACCGCTTCTGTCGGGGCGCGTGGAGCGATTGTTTCGTGCACACTATGAAACTTTCTCGTACATTCACATTACACAAAACCCCCTCAGATCTTTGCGATTTAAACCTTTGAGAGGCTATGCTACTGTTATGTTGCTATTAAATGGATAGACCTGTCGCTTACCACCAGGCGCACGATTTATTCCTCCCGTTACGTGATATCATAAAAAACGATGTAGGAAGTTAGTCACGATGGGAATATAGGCGTATTACATATTGTGTAATATCTATCACTTGTTTCAGGTAAGAAAGGCTTTGGATTATACAAGAAGACTTCAGTTATCATGAAAATTTTAAGGTAAGGTTTAAAATTAATTATAATTACTTAAAATTAATCTCATAACATTGAGCATGTGTCCTTATGATTCCTATTAAGAGGACACCGAGCTTCTGGATCTTAGGAATTCTATGCGCTCCGTGTAAGCGTGCGTGTGGCATACGTTGTAAGCCCAAGCGACATAATCTCCACTTTTGACGGCGGAAGCAGAACTAAAGCGGCCGGGGGGAAGCTTGGTGGCTCTGGCAAGTGTGGGCGGACCTTGTGAGAATTTGAGTATTTTCTTCGTAGTATTAAAACAAATACACATTTTGAAAATGTACCGAGTATACGTTATAGAAAACAGGTAGTTTTGTTGTTATTAAAAAACTGATGACCTTTCGTGAAGTATTTACGCGGTACTAAGGGTTTATTTGGTTTTTAAAGATAACTTAAGATTTTTTTTCCTATTAAGGAAACTTCAAGTAATCGTGTTTCTAAATAGTATGTTTTATAGAGTGAATCCTTGAATGTATAATACATTAATTTCATAAGTAAAGCTTTAGTAATAACGATACAGCAAGGGATCAAACGAACGCAGTTATTTCACAATTACATATCGCTGCCTCTGCGCAGTCTTAGCATTAGCGGAATCTTTGGCAATTTGGTAGAAGCGAAGCTGCAAAGCCTTGAACACCGCCGTAAATTTGCCTGCTTATCTGTATTCTACAGGATTATATCATGGAGAGTGTGCGACACAATTGCACGAAATCATTCATCATCGGGGTACCAGCCGCAGCTGTGGTTCCAATCCTATATGTTGGATATACCTACTTAAGATTTATTTGGCGTTGCAGTGGACTTCCCTACTTGCAGATGTTCCCTGAAAGCTATATCTTGGAACTTTTCAAGTCCGGATTGTGTAGATATTAATATAAAAATTTTAAAAAGCTAAGAGTTCCAACGCTTTCTGCCATGTATTTGAAGTATGCATGTTTGTTAAAAAAAATTTGGCTATTTACTAGGAAACGTGAAGTATGTACTTTTTTAACTCGACATCCCAACCGCTTGGCTGGTCCCTCCCATAGCACTACTTGCTTTTCTAGGAATTGCTGTAATATGTCCATAAAGATATATAATGCTTTCCCTGCAGCGATCGCAGACTTACCCTTAAACATATTTAAAAAGAAGTTATTTGAGTTGTTATGTGATCTGTGTATATATGATGTCAAATATTATTTAAAATGAAAAGAAATTGACACAACCTCGTTTCCTCGGATAGTTAATTTTCGACGCCATGATCGTGTGTGCCATTATTCGGCGTGGTCTACATCCTTTGCCCATCACTTCTTCGGCTTCCTCGGGCCCTTCTTATATAACAGATGTAATGGTGATTTGCATATTTATCCTCTAAACAAGTTTGAATGTAAGAACGTGGTCACTAAAATGCTATTGACTTTGTCATATGAGGAAACCGAAAACCTCCTTCATGTTCCATTATAGTTAATTCCCACACACACAAACACACACTCTCACTCACACACACAACTCACAAACACACACTCTCACACATACACTCACACACACAACAAAATACTTGACCTCTAGTCTTGAATTTTATTTATATTTATAATTTTTTGATTTGTATAAACTAAATTTTGGATTAACTTTCTCTCATAGCAATCATTCGTGACGCAGTCAATGTTTTATTGATACTTTATCCGTAGGCGGAGGCCTGGAGACCTATAGCACAGGGTATCCTAGTTTAGGCTCCAGCCTTCACAGACAACAAATGTTTTATTACTTAAGAATGTTTAATTATGGTTGAAATTGTGTATGAAGGAAATAAATTTATTATTATTATTATTAAGAATAGCTGCTTCAATATATTTATAAGATTTTTTTTATAATTTATCTAATCACTACAAGGACTTACGTTTAATTTATTTTATTTATTTATTTAAACACTTTATTGTACCACAAAGTAACTTACAAATTTTCAGAAACAATTTAAATATTTGTGTACAAAGGCGAGCTTATCCCATAAAGAGATTTCTTTTTATGGGATAAGCTCGCCTTTGTACAAGCCATTTTGTCAATTGTGATTTAATCTAATCACAATTGACAAAATGGCTTTCGACGCATTGCTTTTAAAGTAATAAAGAATATTTAGAAGTTACAAATACCAATTAATATTAATTCTAAATGCAGATTGCTTTGTAATTGTAGAGACAAATGTGAAATACCATTTACATATGTACACCTGCGAGCAGGTTGAATACAATGTACGTAATTTTACTCAAGATCTGTATAAATACTATATTCTGGCAAATAAACGTATTCTATTCTATAAAATTTCCATCCAAAGTGATGGAGGTCAAGTGCGCAATTATATTTGTTCATAAAAAATCTCTGGATATGTGTAAGTGCCTTTAATTGGACCTTTTCAGAAATATTCGTAGAATATTTGTTGTTTAGATGAACTTTTATTCAACGACGTCGCAACTGCTTCTAACCAAAAATAATTTACTTCACACGATGATGATGTGCATTGAGGCGAGCCACCGTATGAGAAGAAGGAAAAACTGTTTTGCTAGATAGGTCAAATGGTTTAGGTATTCACTATTAAACAACGATCTTACAAAAAATACACGATACACGTAACGCGATTATCTAAAGAATGTGCTAATGTCTTACACGATAGAATGTACTTTATCTGATCGTATAAAATTCTAATAACAAAAGCTAAAGTTAAAACGAATTATTTAAGAATAAAATATCTAAATTTGTCATTGACTTACAAATAAATAGACGACGGGTCTAATACAAAAACCACAAAAAAAATGTCCCAAGTCAACCTATTTAAACGTAGTGACATTTAAAGGAATATGAAAAAGCTAAAACGTTGAATTTAAATTGTAATGTCATCGCAGTACTGTCTAATTTTGCTTGCTTCGCTGTCAGTCGAACAAACGAAGACTAAAGCGTGAATGACGCTCTGTACACGATTTTAACGCCCTATAAGTTCGGACACTTTTTAGCGCGGACCCGACGTCCATATAATTGTAAGTCAATGAAATTTGTACATAATTTTTATATGAAGATATTTTCTTTTAAGTAAATTTTGCTAAACCCGCTACCCGGTCAGTTGCTATCGGGCGCTTGTTGTTGTCGGATTTGAATCAAATTTTCTCCGCCTGTTCTTATTTTGTTGCGGATTGCGGGACGTGAGGAGCGATTCCCCGCACCTCACCTCTTAAAATCTAGGATCACGTTAATTACCTCGCCTTAACCCGGAATCGGCTTGAGGTGTTCAGAAAAAGCAATTATATGTCTATGCAATAAGAACGAATAAGACGCCGGCGCCGTCGCGAAACGCATAACGACCTTGTCGCTCTTAGCCTCGGCCTCGAAAATGTCGCCACGTTTTTTATCTTCATTCTTAAGCGTCAAAATACATCCACGAAATTTGTAATTCGCTTACAGCGTCTGTGTCAGCGTCAGCGTAATATTGTTTGTGGAATATACCACATTTCGGACACTCCATACAATGGTCGAAAGTTATTTATCAACTACTTCTACGTATAGAAAGGCGCCATCTGCACACGCGCAAATGTGTGCATGAAGTGGCAGGGTTACCCATAACTTTCTCGTATAAGTGGTCAGGGCAGCAACATAGCGAAAATTGTAACGGGAACCTGTTAACCATAATTCTATTAATAGATTCCTATTAATTACGCATGTTCGTTAGGTATTTATACCAATACAATATTATATTTCTCATCAATCACTAACTAGAATAATCGTGAAAATTTATTTAAAAAAAAATTAAAAGCACGTAAAATGTAATTTTTTGGACAGGTACTTTTATAAAAGTAACCAAGATATTTGAAATTGCGTTTCCAACTTTATCATTACTTAATTAGTTATTATATTCACTACATATTTATCGGCAATATATTATATCTTAATATATTGATATAATAAATCTGTGTTGTATATTACTCTGCACTGAATAAATGAAAAAAAAAACAATAACTAAATAAATCTCAGACGAAAGAAACTCCTCTTTTTATCCCACTTTGATGATGATAAACAGCCATACACGGCACAACTCCCCACCATTAATATATAGTAACGCACAATGATGTTATAATATATTAACGTACCTACAAGTTTCGTAATGAATAAATGAAAACTATTCAAATATCAAAGCCGTCTTAGCGTGAAAACGGCTCGCCGACAGCCTTGTTGCCGTTCACTCAATGTGACCGTCAATGTGCTAGGCGTGGTGCGGTTTCTAAAGCTAGGGAGGGGCGGAGATTGATTCTCATTACTTTTTATTCTCTGAATATATATTAATAATAATAATGCAAATTAATAACTACTTGCTTTCAGTAGTAACCAAACAACAAATAAAAACATAAATTGTTCCAAACGCTGACGCGTGGCCTTATATAAATAACCATGTATTTGTAATTAATGCTCGACACTGGCGCTTCTGGCGCTTGTAGGATTAAGCGAACACGCTAGGAGCGTCGCGGTTCGTGGCCCGTGGATTAGTAGGTAATCAATGTAAAGATTTCTCCAACTGGTTTAATGCAATTCTGTGTTGACAAGCTTGGTGACTCTTAAAATCCCATACTAGACAATTACATTACAATTACAATGTATTCTTGTAACCGCGACCGGTTTGAGAATAACGCTAAATTGAATAATCTCAGTACAGAGTACTAAAAAAAACGACCTCAAAAGTACGTGGAATTACGTCTATTTGCTAAGTTTCATTGAAATATCCCCTAGTTCGTCACTATACAGGACTTGATACTGGAGATAATAAAAATAGGTTCTCACTACGACACTACTCAAAGTATATCGAGAGAAAAACGCCTTGAATTGGAGAAATAGCAAAATCAACTAAATGATTGATAAAGTAATTGCTCCTAAATTAAAGTTAGGCGCTATTTATAAAAATGAATATTCATGCGTGAACAGCCACCCTTTGAGGTGGATGATTTTCTTCAAAATGAAATGGGACCACTATGGAAGTACCCCCTTTCCAACAAAAAAAGAATCATGAAAATCGGTTCACAAATACCGGAGTTATCGCGTAACATACATAAAAAAAGAAAAAAAAAGAACATACAGTCGAATTGAAAACCTCCTCCTTTTTTGAAGTCGGTTAAAAAGACAATGAAAAAAGATTGAATTTACATAATGACATATGGTCCGCTTCTAAGGTTCATGTCCGGGTGTCCTCAGAAAATTTAACAATGTCCCGCTTTGACAAAACAGAACACGATAAAAAAAAATGCTCGAAAGAAAAAAATATATAAAGCCAGCCCACCTAGCTACATAAGTTTAGTTCTTTTTTTTTATCATTAAACATTTTGAATTCTTTAAAACATTTCCATTTCGTTTAATAATTTAAAAAAAAAACACATGTCTATGTATCATAAACATGTGTTTTATTTTTAACACAATAATAAATTTACAGGCGTCCCGCTCTGAGGGAAAAGTATAATGGTCACGTTAATTGTACATATAAAAATGGAAGTAAATTAATTTAGTACCCCGCCAAAACCGGTGGGGTTAATTCGTGCAAATTAGCTTGTGTTGAATAATTTTTTTATAAAGTTAATTTTCACACCCTCCCGCTGCATAAAATTATTAAATATAAATAATAATTAAAAATATATAATTAATTAACTATTTTATTTAGGAAATGTAACTATTTTTCCGGATTTAAATCGCGTATATTTGTTTTTTCAAACAAACCGACGTTTCGGGCCATTTACAGGTCCCGTGGTCACGGTTCACGGTTGACTGTCAGTCAACAGTCATTTAAATCCGGAAAAATAGTTTCATTTCCTATGTGTAACAATCGCGAAAACCTAAGAACTCGATAACTATTTTATTGATTTATTGATCAGAACTTGTGTCTTGGTGAACTAAAACATAGGGTAACCATGTTTAGGCTCCAGGTTCTACAAATTTTCCTGTTTACAGTACTAATTAGGTCATCAAATTGTTACAAGTTTGCGGAGGAAATAAAGAATTTACTTACTTACGTTACAGGCTGTAAATTGCCCTAACTGCACATATCTGCAAGATAAAGATTCTATCGGTGCAAAATGCCGTATGTCATTAAACTCTGAAAGTAACTGAAGTAAACCAATCTAGTCGTTTCCGACGTCTGACGCGTGAAAAAAAATTCAACACAAGTGCAGCTAATTTCCACTGTTTATCCTTGACTGGGTTCGCGGAGTAGCAAAGTAATTTACTTCTATTTTTATCCTTAATCTGGTCGAGATATGTTCGTTGGGGTCCACCTTTCCAACATTTTCGTCCACACTACCATTCCTACTCGCATAAATTTGACATTAAATAGACATAAAATAATTACAACGTTTATAATAATAAAAACTGACCTGAAAAGTTTGCTCATGGGCTTTTTTTATTGGAATTACATCTATTGCCAAGTTTTATCGAAATCGGTTACCGGTTAGTTTACCACCCTTAGATGTGGAATATATTCCACACAAAATTAAGTCGGATAGAGAACCTCCTCCTTGGTTCAAGTTGCTTAAATGTACAGAAAGAAAGACATTATTTTTAAGTATTCACTTTTATCTCACTGTACCTAATTTTCAAGTTCGTTGAAAACATTTAGATAGATACCTTTAGAATGTGATAGAACCTTGAAAGCGTTGTGTTTAGTTCGTTATTTTATCAATATTGTTTTTTGTCAAGAACATTTAACGCATTCCACTGCTCCACTGACAAAAGGGTAAGCCAAAAGCTCTTAACCTTTATTATAAGCTAAGTAGCGGGCCTAAATGCGCCCAGGTGGAAAATGGACTTCGGCACAGGATGCTACAGGAGACTTCCGTCTGAAGGGCGTGCTATAAGAGAGTGTTTAACGTTGTAATAAAACAAATATATTATCATTGCTACGGGGTAAACTTCGGTGGGAAACAAAGTAAATTTAACAAATAAAGTGACAACACAGCTTCAGATTATTCAAGTGCAGTTCTATGTAGCTGTGGAGTATTTATTACAAAAAATAGACGAGTATAATTGTAGTAAAAACATTTATAGGAAATGAAACTATTTTTCCGGGTATATTTGTTTTTTCAAACAAACGGACGTTTCGGGCCCTTTACAGGTCCCATGGTCACGATTGACTGAGGTGGTACAGTCTTCAACCAGTTATGTCTAATATTGATGCAAACCACCCTAAAACACAACCACACAAACCACACAAACACCCAAAAACATTTATGTTATGCTTATGCCATATTATAATGACTGTTTGTGTGATATGATCTGTCATGTATATAACTTTTCATCGAAACATTTGATCGGACATTTGATCGAAAAGCGACATTTGCGTCAATTGAGTTACGTATGAAGGTATCGGCTGTGGTGAGAAGATTATTCAAAAATCTCTCACTAGATGTCACTAACGGCCACGAATACCGAGAGTCAGTACAAAGATCTTTATCAAAAGCACATAGGAGAATTTCGCCGACTCGGTCACTGGATCCGTGGCTCAGTTGGTAAGAGCAATGCTACGATGCAGCATGGTAGTGAGTTCAAGTCCCACCGGGTAGACGAACATTTTTCTGTGTGTTCAATCATTGTATTCAAAATCATAACAAAATTTAAAAACATATTACTAGGATAAATTGACAACATTCTCCATTGTCCAGCCGAACAATGAAATCTAGACATATTTGTAGACACAGTCGTTAGTAATTACCGCAGTGCCTGGTACGAATAATATCCCGTTCTGTGCTTTGTGACCTAGGTCATATGACGTAGATATTTCTTGATGAAGCGCAATAATGGTATATTTCTATTGTTGAAGTAGCAATTGTTTTACGTTCTTGAGTATCGCTAAAGGATACGGATTATTAGACAGAAGAGCGTTGGTGGTTCAGTAGGAGAATGGTTATGTCTCACATGGGAGGGAATGGTTCATGTTTAGACGTCACGTGTACCTACTTGGTGTCTTCTTTTAAAACTTTGCAATTACGCACAACGGAAGAGCGTAATAGATCGTTACAATACAATACCGGCGATAGCTCTGTGGGAAAACTGTTAGTTCTGAATGTAATGGTCGACGGTTTGAATCGTTCAATTTAATTTAGTAATTAGGTATTTCTGTGAATCTTGAAAAGCAAAGCAGTAGATAGGAAATGTTAGTTATGGTCTGCCACAAGTACAATGTTAAATGCGTCTTTATTACCATAGTCATAAAGTTCATAATGGAATGCAAATTTTCACGTGACGTTGCGGAGTTCAAGTTCCCTGACGTTGGTGTAGTTGTGAAGGGAATAACCAATTTGTGGAAGAGAATAAACGTTCGATTCTGAACCATGTATTATAGTAATATAAATATCAAATCAAAAAAACAATTGTCTATCAATATGCTTTCCGTCGTCAACAAACGCGAGCTCGCCACCGCCTACTCCTGCCGTACCAGCCTCAGATCATTTTATACCAAACGCCAATCCCATAATTACTAAGCCACCAATCAAGTCAATAGTCACACAATATTGTGCAATCGAGTGACATAATCATTGCCACAGGAGCTTTCAAACAAAAAAAACATCGCCACTACAACCAACCAACAGCATGAACCCCCATCACCATCACTAACCCATACTCAACACAGCTCAGCTCACCACAGGGCCGGTCTTTCCCTTACAACTCATGCGACCTTGAAAACACCAATTGTTATGCGGGTAGAGTAACTCTCGGTCCACATGAATTGTATTTTTTTTTTGTATGCATTGCCAGTGGATCTGTAACATAATCAGAGTCTTTAGTAAGCTTTGCACGGTCATACACGAGTATTTCTTAGCTTGCTATAGTAATAGGGGTCTGTCGTATGCATTGGTATACTCAGTCAGTACCTATGGGAGAAAATACATATTGGTGGTCATTATTACGGTAATGATGTACACTTCTTTTTTATTTCTTTTTTTATTTATTTTTTATATAATCTATTTATCTGTAATTTCCTGTATATTATTTCGATTTTTTTTTTCCTTTTTGTTTATCCTTTATATTTTTTCATCATTTTTTTCCCTTATTTTCTAGTACAGGGTTTGCTTATCTATCTAATTATATTTATACATTATGCAAATAACTAAATATACCATCATATTTAAGATTTGCATTTTTCTTACTTTATACGTACATATATCTCTATACATGCTATTATTAACGTAACGCACTTTTGTCCCTCTTCATTGCGTCCGTTACTATTTTGTTGCAAAATTTTATAAAAGGTTTAACTGCATTTTTGTCCAATAAAAAGTCTATTAATCTCAGTTTTGTGATTTTTAACATGAATTGTATTGTAATAAGGTAGAAGAAAGAAAGTAAGGACAGGAGAATTACCTATACATTGCTACTTTATGAGCAGTTAGGTTATACGATTGAAGGACACGTCTTCTCTTTGGGAACGATTCAAAAGTTCAAAAGTAAGTGGCCAGGAACCAGAGAAAAGGGTGATAAAAAGATAGGAAGACAATGAAGGATGTCGCATCGTCACACAATTAGCACCCAAAACCATCATTACGTCAACTGCACGCACCACTCAATTTCCAACCGAGAGATCCGCCTAGACTGGCCACTTTGTGGTCCTGAACCGAAAATACTCTCCAGCGACCAGAGCGTAAATTGCCCATTGTTGCAGGACAAAGATTCTACTAATATTGACGGTACTACCGCAGGCAGTTAAACTATCTAGCGGTTTCTACGTCTGAACTATAGCGACAATTGTATCTAGTTGTGGTAAACAATAACTTGATCTGAGTAAAGTTCTGGAGCAGTGAATTGAACTCCAGAACACTAACCGGAGTATCCAGACCAGAAATAATTTGTTAAAGTTTCCTAAATAGCTCTTTCGCTCAGATTTGTTTAGTTGTTTGAAGGTTGTAGAGATGAGAGCGTTGTTCGGTTTGTGTAGTTGTAAGGCTTAGAGACAGAAAGACGTTTAATGTAACCAGAGAGTGTTATAGTTAGAAAAAAATAAATGGAGCAGCAATTGGTCGGTGGTTAAATCCATTAGTAACACTCATCGAGTATATAACCAAAAATAGAGACGAAATAAGGGCCATATATTCCTGGTAATACATTAGCTATATAGCTCTTATAAATATCAACTCTCGTTTGCACTGAAATATAGACAGGCCAACTACAGACCTGTGTGTACGTCTCCGTATATTCCAAAAAGTATTCTGTATTTATTGTTATAAAGATAATATCTCTAACAATGCCGTGCTGTTCGATTCGGTGGTGTGGGAAAAACAGCAAAACATCTAATTACAAAACAAACGGTAAGTTTCATCGGTAATTAAATATTAAATATGTAATTTTACAATTTTCGTCCATTATAGCAAAGCTCAAGTTAACTGGTCGATTTGAAGTGAAACAGTTGACGACACCCGTCAATTGTTTCGAACCGGGCTAGCCAATCGGAGCGCAGATGACAAATTAAACGACATTTCGTCTCTACTTCCGGTTATATACTCGATGGTAACACTAAATAAATAAATAAAATTTTAGAACGTTTTCTGTTTTTAATTACAATTTTTTTTATACATTTTACATATAGTGCAACAGAGACAGCCTCTATTAATTGCTTGGTGTTTATTATACACTCCACTTGCCCGTCGGATGCAGCAAGCGAATAGCTTTAACGTGAAGCCTGAAAATCAGCAATGCTGATTCTTCATCCTTTTTGTCCACTTTACGATTCTTCTGTTTTAATTGTTCATGTATATTTATTTATGTGTTTTGTGGGTAAATAAATGTCTTTTTATTATTTATAAAAAAAGCAGTAATGTGAGTGTTCTTACGTACGGTTTTGAAGGGTAAGGGTGCTGGTGAAATTACAGATACATGGGACTTATCAACTTATGTATGTCGTGGCAGCGCCCCTCAAATCTTTGTAAATGCTCTAAATGGCAGTGCAACGGTTATGAACAGGCGTGTCGAATACCGCCAGGCGCACAACGTGTTTGTCAGTTAACTTCTTATTTCTTAATAAAATCAGCCATTAGCAGAAGTGATCCAACTAAAAATTCACAAATGTACACAATTAAAATATTCAAAGGAAATGAAACAATTTTTTCATTTGTTTTAACCATGGACGTCGGGTCCGCGCTAAAAAGTGTCCGCACTTGTAAGGCGCTAAAATCGTATACAGAGCGCGACACTCCGCTGCGCTTTAGTCTTCATTTGTTCTACTGACAGCGCGATACTGCGATGACATTACAATTTAAATTTCGAATAGGTTGACTTGGGACATTTTTTTCGTGGTTTTTGTATTAGACCCGTCGTCCATTTATTTGTAAGTCAATGGTTTTAACCAATGTTTTGGGCCCTTTACAAGTCCCACGGTCACGGTTGAATTCTTCTTCTTATCAGATCGATAGCATACACTACAATGGTTACCAACGTGGTGAAAGGACTTGGCAATCTGCGTGAGGTACTCGCTGACATGACGTACCCGAAAGGAATGGTTTGTGTGGAGAGGCTCCTTCTCGAGTCATAGATACATGCCGTCACAAGGAACCAAACCGTTGACCTGTAAATTGTGAGAGTAAATATCAATAAAAAAGTTATGTAAACAAACAGGATGTATGAGACAAAGTTAAAGTCAAATTATAATTTTTACCCTTGAAAACGTCAATTTTTAAGCTACTGCTCGTTCACTACGCTGACCTCCCTGAGAAGAACGAGCAAGAAACTCTACGGATTGCTCTTTTCTAATAAACTTAAATACTATAGAATACATTTTGAATATTAATACATATTTGTGTGGAATCTAGACTCACGTTGTCTTTCCATACATCTTTATCTAACACGTAGTCTACAATTTTGTAATATGACTTTTCAATTAAAATACTTTTGATGTAAGTTTTAAACTTAGGAATGGTAATCTTAAATGCTCCGGAATCTTATTGTAAACACGTATACGTTCCCCATAAAAGAATTGTTTACCTTAGTTAAACGAAAACGTGGTACCATGAGTTTGGACTTAGTTCTAAGGTCAATATTATGAATATCTTCTTTCTTAATGAAGTTGTGTATATTTTTACGGACATATAAAATATTTGAGTAAATGTACTGTGATGCCACAATCATGATACCAGTCTCCTGAAACTTTTCTCTGAGAGAAACCCTCTCGGTAAAACCCTAGACGGTACACAGAACGAATCGCTAATTTCTGCAACACAAATATGGTTTGTATGTCTGCCACAGATTACGGCCTTGATTTTAGACCTTACCATCCCTACACTGGAGAAGGGAGGTTCCAGGCAAGGGTAGTTTCCTGAATTACACGCGGAAGTTTCCGTCGGGATTTAATTTGCCGGTACGCAAGAGGGCCAAAGATTAAAGTACTTTGTAAACTTTAATGGACACTTTTGAAGTATATTGAATACTTAAGATGGCTTTGCAGCGCCTAGTTTGATTGGTTCATAATAATAAGAATAATGATATCAACGACACAACAATAGCAGTAATAACAACAATAATAAATACCGAAAGCTGTACTGCTCGATACGGCACGTATTGTTGTCTTGAACCTGAGTCCCAGATCCCGGCCAACTGTGTCTTTCAATCTTTGACACTGAAGGTGTCCCAAATGATTTAGGTACAGTGTCTCTAATATGCATCTGGATTTTCATCTACCATTTTTTTTTAATTTCTCTTTCTTTTAGTTAATTGGCCGTGTCTTTTTTATTTCTCCAGTATAGAGTTTTCTGCTTAATAATTTTAGAGGTTTCTAGAAACATTTATAAATATGTATAAAAAATTACAATTTATTATAATTATTAATACAAAGATCGAACACTCAGAAAAAATTCCTTCGATCCGGTCGGATTCGAACCGACGTCTTCTTGCATACCGTGCTAGAAGCTATATCAACTAAGCCACGGAACCAACGGACCTCATGAATTTTTCTATGTGCTTGCGTCGTGTCTTTGTACTTGGTCTTTCAACGACTTTTTAGTCGTAGCGCCATCTATGAGAAATCTATGACAGATTTATCACCCAGTTAGTATCTTTACAGCCACCAGTCCTGGCGAGAGATGTCGCTATTCACTCTATTAATTAAATTTTTATTGAATTGATATTCAATTATTTTTTGTGAAATTACTCCACTAGTTTGTTATAATTATTAATACAACTTATTTTTTGCAAAATCATTGGACACACCGTGTGTCTATTGGATGCGTGACGGGTTAAATTTGTCTTTTAGTCCTCGAAGATGAGTAACAGGTTGATCACGTTGTTGTGTTGCTGGCAACGTTTTCCCTTGGGATAGCTAAACTCATTACACATTGGCGGTACTGGAGCTGTCTGTTTTTCGGTTACCGGAGGTTTCAATGAGGCAAATCTCATCCTTAACGTAATAAGGCCATATTTGCAAAATTATAATTACACAGGAAAGTTGTTTAAAAATTCTACAGACTTAATTACAACTTTGTATTCTTAAATAAAATAAGAGATTTAATACAATTTCACTTAAACATAATTTGTCTCATGTAGTTAGTATAATTTTTATGACCTTCATGTAATAAATGCACTTTTGACGTATGATTGACAATATTATATCAAGGGTATGATAACGTCACATGAAAATATTAGTTGATTAATTGGCTACTTATTCTTATAATAATAATGTCACAAGTAACAATATTACAATCCCAACAAATGATAAAACATACTTAGACAAAAACATACTGAGCTTGTAGTCTTATAACCGTAGGTTGGCGGTATATCGCATGTGATACGTGATAAACCTCCCCGTGACATATTTATGGCAGTTTATAAAGCTATGTTGCCGTTACTACAATTTTATTTTTTTTATTACGCATACCCAATCATTAAGATACCGCACTAGCGTCATTCGTTCATTTGTTTATTTGATAATGAATTATGGTTATTATTGTTGTTATTGACATGATAGTTTTATCACGGCGGCGTATGTTTTAGTTTATTAATATAATGTTGAAGACGGATATTAAAACTCCACAAAACGCAATTAAAGTTAGTTTTCACGGTTTATTTTATGACCTGCTTACTTATCTCATAATTAGAATTCAGGCCTTTCCAAAATTAATGTTCTATAACTTAAGCACCTCAATTCTTTTATTACTAAATGAGTGCATGGAACTACTAAGAATAAATGAAACCATCTTGTGTATAAGTTCGTTTTTAAATTAACTCTCTAAATTGTTTCTGGTCAGGCTAATAAGGAATTTCCTAGTTTGAGGCCAAGTATTTGACAAAGTCGTCAGACACGTTATTATTATTGTAACATCTTGATATAGCTCGTGAACCGATTCGATAGTACTTCATTATAGCACCTTATGGAAAAGGTCATAAGGTGTAATTTAAATAAACACTCATATAGTGCTTAAGCCTTACTAATCTTAAATCGAGAAAATCTTTTTTTTCCTGACATAAAAATATTTATTTGCGTCGATGGCGTGCGCCGTGTAAGCCGAGTAGCAAGCATTGACAATTCGAGTAGTTTGTTCTTTATTTTACCTGCTTAGCACATTCTTGACAAAAAAGAGACACATACACGACAATTTATAATAGTAATTTACTGTTGAGTAATAACAGTAAATTACTATCTTTTATTTTCATTTATTTTTCTACTTAATGTTGTAATCATATCACATATTTTGTATACGAGTTTCTATAGTTGGCTTTTGTACTGCCCATAGGATATTCTAAAAAATGTATAAAAATGCTGTAGAAACTTTGTTGATTAAATTAAATGAAAATAAATATAAAATTAAGCTTATCAATACATTATATAAAATCGTAAAAAATCTCAGTCTGACTGTACTTTTCATATTTTAAAGAAAAAAGCTACTACACTTAGAGCAGTAGTTTTAGACTTTTTATTTTTTTATGAAACGATAACTTGTGGGCCTGGTAATAAGCGACACGCCTGTCCATGACAGTTGCAGTACCACTCAGAGCTTTAAAACGCAAAGATCAGAGGGACACTGCCACTGCGCCCGTCACCCTGAGACGTATGTGCCTATAATTTCATCAGCACACTTACCCTTCTGAACCGAAGTGCAGTAATGCAGGTTTAAGGTGTTACGTAACAGTTGGAGCTCTTCTGCTACTTATCTACTATGTAAACGCACAGGGAGTTTGCAAGCTAATTCTGCAATTGCGCCCAAGAATCGGAACCCAGGACTACCTCTTATTATTCTTTATAACAACTAAAGTATAATTTGAAGGAAATAGGTGTTTAACTTTCATGTTCTCAATATCTATCTCTTCCAAATTCAGACCATAGGTTTTGTTGTGACCTATCATCATATTACAATAATAATAAATATAGACTTTATAATATCCGTTATTACAATCCGCTGTAATAACGCCGCGGGAGAAATATTTGTATGCCCTACATTTATTTATCTCGCGAGTTTGGATGTAATTTGTGGTTGTCTATGTGTGTCCATGGCACCTGCAACACAGGGTTTCTCTAGTGCGGGGCTGTGTTGAGTGCGTACGTTATTATTATTATTATTATTATAACGGACGCTTCATACTGTAAACTCGTACTTCGAATTACACGCTACGTGTCGTAGCTCGTGCTGCGTCTCTCAGCTACGCGCCGCGAAAATGTGCTACGAATTTCAGGCAATATTGACAGCAATACGGTTGAGAGAAACTAGTAATTAATTTAAAAAATTGTTAGATTATTAAAGGGTAGGATTACGCACATTGCAACGACTTAAGAATGTTAAACCAATGTTAGAAAACAGTTACTCACTGGTCGGTTTAGGAATTCCTAAATTTAAGAACATATCTGTTCTTTTTGAATTTTTGAATTGAATTGACTGGGTCATTTTACTTTATTGAAATACAAAAAGATTTTCATTTTTGTGAAATTTTTAATTTTGCACAAGTCTTTTTGTTAAAAATATAAAAGGTTAACATGTTTTAAACTCAAAAACATTAACAAAACCTTGTTTTATATTTTAATCTCTCGGAAGCAATAATTCATTCGAACAATAAGAAGGTAATGATTTATATTACGAAACAATTACAGTGTCATTCGTTGTAGATTTTAAATGGACGGACCTTTTTTGTTAGCAAAAAATGTGTGAAAAAGCCTGAATGTATTTAGAAAATAAACGATAATAGCTTAGTGGGATAACGGTTGCTTCTCCATTGGAAAGTCAACGATTGGAGTCCTGTGACTATAATTTCGAAATTACGTACACGTAGCACAATTTTTAGGGAACAATGTTCAACTTAATTTTTTTTTTCTTTTTAAAACCCCGCACTACCTAATGATACCCTATATCGCAGATACCATGGACTCACACATAAACAACCACAAATCACGCACAAAGTCACGAGATGTAGGCCATACAAAAATCTCCCAGTCCGGGAATCGAACCCGAGACCTCCGCGTGGCAGTCAAGCAAGGTGGTTACCATTTTCAGCCAGTAGTATTAATTAAAATAGTTTCATAGGTTAAGCATAAAGTACATTCCCCGCACATTTCTACATAAGTTTTGTTTATAGCGACCCTCCCTACCGACCCCTTGGATACGGAAAGGGCACTCTAACCTGTACACGCACTGGGACCTTAATAATTTCAAGTCTTGGCCCCATCCCTATTTTCCAGATAGGTACCGGCGCTTTTGGTACGCCCATTTCCGGTTGTGTATTACAGAACTAACGGTTGTCACCGGTAAGCCGTCAACTCTAAAGTCAATTACCAATTCTACTCTATTGGTAGCGGAATTGTAGACCGGAGGATGTCTAGCCCATCCTCAGATGGTGGTCGCAGTGTCCTGTGACAATGTCCAGACATAGCTTCCAAGTTCAAGGGCAACTCAAGGGCAACAGACGAACATGTGTCTCTGCTCTCTACTACAAGCCTCGGCGAGTCCATAGCCAGAGTCTCTGTGTCCATCGGAGACGCATGAAGGCGCATCATTAGCAGCGAGCTTGACCCGGACGCCGTAGCCCGTTTCGGGGGCACAGGTACAGACTACAGAGTCTTCCCGGAACTCCCTATCTCCCGGGTAGATAGGAACAAGCATAGAGTACATATAAGGTACCATTTTTCAATAAAGTTGTATATTAAGGTATGGCAGACAGGCTGCCACGTTTGATAAATGTAATATAAAATTTCGCCGCGTAAGTATTACGTCATGAACGTCAAAGTCATAATTTATTGCTTTCACGTATTACACAGTCATTTTAAGGTTAATAAGTGTTAACGTGATTCCATTAACGTGTTAGAAATAAAAATACCTATAAAGTGACATAAAAAGAACATTATTTAACAGATATTTCTAAAAATACGCATAACATTATAGTTGTAGTAGCTTTAGAGTTTCTTGTGAAAGAGTTCGTCTAGGGAACTATTGCCACCTTGCCTATTTTTGCCGCCAAACAGTTATGTGAGAAATACTCTCTTCCGGTTTTGAAGGGACTTGTCAACTTACTTTGTTTTACACCACATTTTTATTTTCTTGCTAAAAAATACATAGAAATGACATACGACGTATAACACTTCAAACTTTTTAACACTTTTCTCTTAAGGATATGTAGGAGGTATTTTACTGTTGACCTGTATTACTTACTAAGTAGCGAGCCCGAGTGCGCCTAATTAGGTATATCGGCTCAAGTCGCTACTATAGTCAGTAGAGAACTGGTTGATATAGCTAATAATAATAAGTTGATATAGCATGTAGACTTCTTCCAAACACTCCAATAAAACGCCGTATTAACCAAACTGATTTATTAAATTATCTATTCCTCCAACAATTTATACTAGAACTTTAAAATACACTCAACAAGATTTGTAACCACAAAATACCGTTATAATTCCTGACCAATCTAACTTTAACATTTGATGAGATACGAATGCATACATTTTTCTTTCACCTAAGACATTGCCTCGTAAATCCCTTCTTTTTTCAATTCCCGCCATTTTTCGCAAGTAGGGAACTTTAAAAGCAATGTCATTGGCTAGTCGAACCGGTAGATAAAGTGTTCGGACCAATCACGATCAACACCGACACGACATGTACACGGTAACATTTCGGAAACCTAATAATATCAATTAACAAACTTTTTAAATTAATTTATGGAATAAGCTTATTTACCCTTACAATATTTAAATAAATGATAATGAAAATAATTTTTCTATTTTACGATTATATATTTCTTACAAGCACGAGTACAAATTGAAAAGAAAGAGTTCTTCAGCCTTGCAGGCCGGAATCTTTATTCGGTGTGGTGTAATTGTTAACAGATTGGCCTGTGTAATAAAAGTGATAGAGTCGTCAGAGTAGCTGAGGACATTCGTTAGCTGACGAATTTAATACCACCGCATTAGAAACAACTTAAAATAAGTCAAAGCCATCTAGCGGTTATAAAAGTAAACTATTGTCAAAACATCACAAATTCAGACATGATCGTTTGGTGCAAGAATTAATACTGTTTAAATGCCTTCCGTATTTTTACGGATAAAGGCACGGATGTATTTGAAATGTTACATAAATATTTATTTACATCACGTTTTCAGGCTTGTTCTTAAATGCTTTTTTTTATTTCTCGTACGACTCGCAACATCTGTTCGTGACGCGCTATTATCCCAAAGCGAGAGGTTCTATCGAATAGATCGTCTATTGTTTCAGTGGTGACTTACCTGTTTTGATAAAGTATATTTAGCTTGTTTTTATTTTACTTTCGTGCCTACCTTTGTCCCTCCCGCCTTTGAGAGTCTTTGTCCAGGACATTAATTGGCACGGTCGATTTGGAAGAGTTTTATTAGGCTTCGGATGCAGATTGGTCGGAACGAGGAAATGTTGTTCAGCTCTGGATTTTCGGATGGTTCTAACTTGAATTACTTGTACGGTGCGATTCAAACAATGGACCACCTCACATCTTGCACTGCGTGTTCTAACACCTGCACGCTTGAGGATTTGATAGCGGTAATTAGAAAGTTCTCGAGTGCAATATTATAGATAGGCCATCATTACTATAAGAAGATTTTGAGTAAACAAATTTTAGATGAAAAATGCTAAGTAATTAAATTTAAATACATCACAACACATTGTTTACAAGCATTATCGTATAAGATAAGTAACGTAAAGTATATGAGTTTTAATTTTTATACGATTATGAATCCAAAATCGAACACACAGAAAAATTGTTGCACCGTAGTATTGCTCTTACCAACGTCACAGGTCAAGTTACCGAGCCGACGAAATTCTCCTATGTGTTTTTGTTATATAGATCTTTGTACTGGCTTTCGGCATACAACTGATTCCGTGGCCGAACGGTCACCATGCCGGACAGCCACGCTGAGATCCCAGACTCGATTCCCGGGCCGGGAGAAATATATGTATGGCCTACATTATTTCTCTCGGGGTGTAAATTTTTTTTTGTTTGGTTGTCTATGTGTATGTCCATGACGACACAGGGTTTCCCTAGTGCGAGGCTATGTTGAGTGCGTTCTTACAATATTTCATTTTAACATCTTAGTTCGAGACTACCTGCAAAAGCTAAACGGGTCACTGCCACGGATTTTTGTCATCCAAATCCCATGTGCCAGTACCTAATTTCACCAGCGCCCTTAAAAAGTGCAACGTGGTTAATGCTGCTTGGTGGTTGAAACAGGTAAGGCTTATTTCCCTATATTTATTTCTCTCGTGAGTTTGGGTGTAATTTGTGGTTGTCTATGTGTGTGTCCGTGGCACCCGCGACACAGGGTTTCCCTAGTGCGTGTAAGTGGTGAAAAACATTCGTATATCGAACCTTTAGGTTTTTGCGATTGCACATATTGTAAATAAAACTATTTTTAATCGACTTCAAAAAAAGGAGGTCCTCAATTCGACTGTGTTTTTTTTAGTGGTCCCATTTAAAATTGATGAAAATATTCCATCTCTAAGGGTGACAAACTTGGAGATGAATCCGGTTTCGCGCACTTTCCAGTAACCGATTTCAATAAAACTTAGCAAATAAATGTAATTCCACGTACTTTTGAGGTTGGTTTTTTATCGGATCTAAATTGTATATATTTGTTTTTACTATTATTTATATTTAAACAAATCAACAGGTTTACAGAATTGAGTCAAACCAGTTATGTATATTACAAAAACAAAACTAAACTTAAGAAAGAGTAGAAAGGAACGGGAATGTGTTCGTTCAAATTAATAAATAGACAATAGAACACCTAACACGGACTTTAAATTACAATGTCGCTTTACTAATAAATAGTAAGATCATTTATCTGCCAAAATGAAAGGGAGAATTGCTATTGTTTCAAAAACCAATAGTACTTAGCTGTTTTCATTGAGCGGTGAGAAGATTTCAATATAGATAAGGGGCGTGAAGTCTATAGTAGGATTTCTCGATGGTAAATATGAGAACTGGAGTGGGCTTAATTAAAACGCCTATGGCAGTGGCAGTGGGCACAAAGTAAGTGCTGCGCTTCCCATTGGTCCTTTGTGCGAATATTTCACACTGAAATATCTGAATAACTTCAGTTAGTGATGGCATTTCTAATAAATAAATAATAATGTTTGATTTCTCAAGATTGTAGGCAGGATCTTTCCAATAAAGTTCTTTATTTTATATTTCAATATTTTATATTGAATACTTCAATATAAGTTACAGAGGTTGCAGGTCGTACCCGGGCCCGGGCATGAAGAGAGTTACAGAAGTCAAAAGAAATCTTTTTATTCAGGCTTTCAGCGTCCCCTAGCGTATAGTACAGGAACTGGCTGCTGTTCTCGAGCACTATAAGGAGGGTGTGCCGATGCCATCGATGACTTCGATATAAGTCATTATAGTTCCACTATAATAGGGTAGAGGGTGCTGTCCTTAACAAATAATAATTTGATTATACCAGACAACAGTCTTAAAGAGTCTTAAAATATGAAATAATGTAGTAGCACAGACACATGGGACTTGACAACTTATGTCTCATGGTGACGGGCGCAGTGGCAGTGCCCGCACAAGTTTTTGTAATGTATAAGTATGGCAGTAACTGTAAGTTATGAATTTGAATATATTTTTGTGCAATAAGTCAAAACAAAAAAAAAAATTGTGCCTGGAAAAACAAATTCGTGCCTGGAAAAACAAATTCATAGGGATATGAAAATTTCAACAAATTAGGTACAATTTTTACAGCGAGAAGAGGCAAGACCTTTACTCGTTGCTAGGCAACCAATGATGGCATAGGAAAAGAACGTTTTTTTAATGCTCATTATTAAAGCCTGCTCTGCCCACGGCCTGTTTTCGCAATTGGAATTTAAATAGGTAAGGTGTGTAGGTTATGTATAAGTAATACTTACCTAGCCAATTATTATAAATGGTTTGTTTGAAAAAACAAATTATACGCGATTTAAATCCGGAAAAATAGTTTCATTTCCTATAATTATTATAAAATTTACAAAATACCTATTGATACGTGTGATTTAGGAATAAACGTAACTTTTTGCATCCTATTAATATTTACTGCTAGATGGTAAATAATGGTAGATGAAACGATACACAAAATGATAAGATTTAATTTGATATTAATTTACTATATATTATATCATCCGGCGTTTATTTCCGATTCTGCACTTGAATTACAGAATCGGATCTCGGATGTTTGCAATCTCTCCCTTCAAATCAAAAAGTCACTAGGGGTGACACATTTTTACAAATAATTAGCTACTGGCATTGACTTACAAATAAATGGACGACGGGTCAAATACAAAAACCACGAAAAAAATGTCCCAAGTCAACCTATTTAAACGTAGTAACATGTAAAGGAATATGAAAAAGCTAAAATGTTGAATTTAAATTGTAATGTCATCGCAGTACTGTCTAATTTTGCTTGCTTCGCTGTCAGTCGAACAAACGAAGACTAAAGCGTGAATGACGCTCTGTGTACGATTTTAACGCCCTATAAGTTCGGACACTTTTTAGCGCGGACCCGACGTCCATATAATTGTAAGTCAATGGCTACTGGTTATTTTTATGTCATTTTTAGGTGATTTGAAACTTCTGCTGAGTAATATTCATTATAAACATAGCTTCAAGATTTAGTATTATCCATAACCTAGTTGAATTTCGTACGAAAATACTGAACCGTGAAAGACTCTGAGATGAAAACCCTAAAAATCATATGTTTTTGTTTGTTGACATTTATTTTACATCGAATTTGGCTAGAGTATAGTTGCCGGTATAGCGCTTTTGAAATTGAAATTAAATTTAAAATGTTTGGACTTGTCAATTTAGAATGCGTCTCACATCTTTGAGATTAAAAATGTATACGACTTATTCGTCACGTTACTTGATAAAGCGTAACTGCGTCAAAGAAACACGATCTTTTTTCTCATAGTTTGCAATTTGATTCACACTTAGACGCGAAATGATGGCGGATCACATGACACGGGTTGGATCCAAGCCAGCAGTCGTTACACGCGTCGAAAATTCGAACATTCACATTAGCAAATTAAAGAAATATTTGAAGCAGAAAATTGAAATGTCACGTCACAGCCACGTCAAAATGTCTAATTACTTAATACCACAGCTTCACCGCCAACTGAACGATTTACGCTTGAAAGTTTCTGTAAATGAAAGAGAAATATAAGGGAATATTACCCTCAAACAGACGGCAACTGTATCAAAGTTAATTAGAAAACTCCAAAGGCTACAAATTAAAAGGCCACGGAACAAAAATAATGGCGCCACAGAAGTTGAACAGGCGGGCAAACAACCTCGCTGAGGTTCGGTTAACTCTTGGCCAAGTTGATTTTCTGCCACAATAGGAAACTTTCGCACGACATCTATAGATTTGGAGAAACATTGAACTTTGTTAGTGTTATTTCAAGGTTGTTTAGTTTGTCGCCGGTTTAATTTGTCGGAACAACATCCAATATTAGGTCCATAAACTCAAAAATAGATGCTTGTAGAATCATCACCATCTACCCTTTTATACGTTTCACTGTTGTGCACGGGTTTCCTCTCAAGCGAGGGTTTAGGCCAGAATCCGCCACGCTGGTCCAATGCTGGTTGGGCACTTTATATATTTTCTAATGGTTGTGAACCTTTTTTAACCTGCAGGGGGCCTGTCATAACCTTTCCAAAAACAAATTATTTCAATGTAAGCCTAAAGTAAGCTTATTATAATATTACTCTTATTCATACCATGACAAACCTGTCAACCAAGTAATGTATTATTGCTAAAGTGATCGAAAGAATGAAAGATTCCCCAATATTGTCTTTTTCTTACTAAATATAGGAACTATATAATGCCATTTCTTTCTATTTTGATGTTCCGAATCGTCTTCTCGTAGTATAATGTTTAAGTACATACTTAATGTTATTTACATTCACAGAATTTTAATTGTTAATAAAAGAAAACTATATAATAATAAAATCTATTAAACTTACGTTGTTTTCAATTGTTTTTCCGCATTCTCATGAAGAAAAATAAATAAAACCAGCTGAGTCTTGATAGTCACGTTGTGAATTCGGAATTATAGTCTAGTATCAACTGTTGGTGTCGCCAAGGAGCATATAGATATCGCTGTCATAATTTTACGAAATAAACATAGCGTATTTTTGTTTAACGAGAAATTATTTCCTATGTGCTATTAAATAAAAAATAAACAAAATATTGAAGAGATATGTAAATAAATAAGTTCAACTTAACTTTTAATCATTACAAATCAATATTAAGACAATAAAACTGAAAATAATATAATAAGAACAATATTACTTTATTGTTAAAATCGCGTCACAGTACGAACTGCATTGACTTACAATTATATGGACGTCGGGTCCGCACTAAAAAGTGTCGGCACTTGTAAGGCGCTAAAATCGTATACAGAGCGCCAAACTCCGCTTTAGTCTTCATTTGTTCGACTGACAGCGCGATACTGCGATGACATTACAATTTAAATTTCGAATAGGTTGACTTGGGACATTTTTTTCGTGGTTTTTGTATTAGACCCGTCGTCCATTTATTTGTAAGTCAATGACGAACTGAGTGAATAAATAGTCACAAGCTTTAACTTTGTGTCTACATAGTTTTAACATTATAATAAGCTTACTTTAATCGCGTCATTGTACGAAAAGTCCATGTAAGGTTAAAGTAATATTGTTTTAAGGGATTGTGGTAGGCCCTCAGGTTTCATCAAGATGGTTTTCTTAAGGGAAAAGCTGATGGTAAATTTGAAATTAAATTTCGCGACAAACTGTGATGTACCAGCGCGGATTCGAACCAACGGCTTCTGCTTGGAAGGCGTTAGGATATTAGGATACCACGGCGTATCATAACTAAGGAGATGGACCAATAAATCAACATGATTGCTAATCTCCAAACCACAGATTTTTTTTATAATATCAAGTAACAGGACGGACAAGTCATGCTCCTGATGGTAAGCGTCACGCCTGTTCATAACAGTTGCAGTGGCATTCAGAGCATTAAAACACAAAGATCTGAGGGGCACTGCGTCTGCGCCCGTCACCATGAGACATAAGTTGATACGTTTCATGTGTCTGTAACCGTTACCCTTCAAAACCGGAACGCAGTAATGCTGATTACTGCTTGGCGACAGAAATAGGTAAGGTGGCAGTACTTCCCTGGACGAACTCTTTCAAAAGGAGCTCTACCGCTGCATCATCTCTAAAACCTTAGAATAATTACGCATAGAATGATAGTTTCATATCAAACGAACTGTCACAAGTGAGGCAAAAATCAAATTCATGTAGGCTAGTTTTAGTAGTAGGTTAATTTTCGGTTTTAGTGAATATTTATATAAAAATACAAGTTTAAACGCGTTACTTCCTTGTGGAATGTGATGTTAGTACCTATTTTATGTTTGTCTGACGTATTTTTACACTCATTTACCGCACATTTCGTCATTTTTAGCTAAAATTCTTGATCTGTTCCCGGTGCAAGTTGACCTTGAGCACTGAAGGCCCGCCCGCTCGTGTAGGCCCTTTTGGCGCGCGTCAATTTGCCTCACTTAGCGTGTGCGGACTAGGTTTCTATGCGTTATTCTTCTAAGTCTAAAACATCAAATTCCAAAAGTCACTGCGCACATGCTATGTGGATCAGATTATAACTAATATAGATTATGTTATATTTTTTATAGATCGGAGTGTAAATGTAAATTAATACCTTAGCACAGGGAAATACACGTGTTATTACTGTCGTTTGACCGCCATCTTGCATATGCGTTTGCGACTCCTCACACCAGAGTTAATCAATACATATTTTAGAATCTGTATCTGTCGTTATTGCGTCACTTATTGCAGTTTTAAGAGTGTACTGATTTACGTTCCGTTGCACGCATAACGTATGGAGTGTATTTATTTTTATGACTTGAGAAAAGATTACGAAGTGCCCTTTAATTATTATTAATTGTATTTACTTATTGAACACTGAGAGCTATCAGCTTCAAAAAGTAACAAATAATTGAGAAACTGAATAAAATGATAATTTAACTTAAAATTAATTAGTGTTTAGAAAACTGTGACTACAAAAACACGCTATTTTTTATTTTTTCTTATGTCGTTTGTATGTATACTTCTGCGCTTAAAGCCTAAAATCCTTTGTAACGAGTTAGCAACGAAAAAGCCGTCAAATCAGTCCCCTATTCTATGAATACAACTCTTCTTGCTCTCAAATCTAAAAAGCGTTAGAAACGAGGAAATGTTTCATACCCGTCTGAAAATCTTTTTATTGGATAATGAATTTTAGAGTGCAGAGAAATTTCCTTCAAAGAAATTGTAATTTTATCTTTATCGGGCGTTGGTGTATTTTGACAACTATTTGTTTATATATTTTTTTAGTTATACCATTTCCTTTTATAATTTAAATAAGAAATAAATTATTATTATTCTGATTTTATATATATTTTTAAACGACTTAAAAAAAATTAGCTTGCTTTCGAATTCGACTGTATTTTTTTGTGTGTATGTTACACTTATTACACCGACATTTGTGAACCGATATCCATGACACTTTTTTTGTTGGAAAGGGTAGTGGTCTCATTCAAATTTGAAGACAATATTCCACCTCTAAGGGTGGCAAGTTAAGGGATGGATCTGGTTTATTAAATTTCACACGCTTTCCGTTAGCCGATTTCAAGAAAACTTGGCAACAGATGTAATTACACAATCTTTTGAGGTCTTTGTTTATAAAAGAGGTTATAATTATTTATAAATCTATTGTGTTCCACTGGTTAGCAAATGTCTCCTCTAAAACCCTTCACTGCTCTGTCTTTGAAGATTTTACACCACTCCTTTTCCACGAGATCGTCCGCCAACGCTTTCTCAGCCGGCCCCGTCGTCGCCTTCCACCCTCTGGTACCCAAGGAGTAATGACGTTCGCCTACTTCTCGGACCGCATCCGGCTAAAGAAAGCCTGCCGTTTTCCGTCATTTCTTTTCACAATTACTACATTGAATTAGATCGTATAGATTGATTCAATTGAACTAGAAATAACCTTTCAAATCAGTCTTCAAAGAAGTATACATATGTATATCCTCAGAGACATGTGTCGATCGTAAATCATAATAAAGAATAGGAAAAATGTTACGTTCACCAAAAGACCACCTTCTTTTACAAACACCGGGTGTCTATAAAGTGAACTGCAGTTGTCTGCTCTTAAAGCTGTCATCTGCGGCCGTCCAGTCAACCCGTGACCAAGGAGCGTGCCACCGTTCCGAAATATCAGGAAAATAAAAAGAAGTCATACCGTGGTAAGAAACCTGATATTAGTGATAATCATTTACCTAGTTAATATTTAATTACCGATGAAAAGTGATTCCGTTTGTTTTGTAATTAGATGTTTTGCAGTTTTTGTCACACCACCGAATGGAACAGCCCCCCATTGTTGAGATATTATCTTTATTGCAATAAATACATAATATTTTTGAAATATACGGAGACGTATGCACAGGTTAGTTGTTGGCGTTGTATTATTTCAGCTTTGTAATTTGTGATTTCAGCGTAAACGAGAGTTGATATTTAAAAGTGATATAAGGCCCATTTGTCTGACGAGTTGCCATGGATGGATGGATTATTTCGTCTCTATTTCTGGTTATACACTCAATGACGACAGAGAACATGCTACATTTTGGTTTCCAACTGAAGCCCTATTAGTTATTAAATTCACATTTATCCCAAAATTTGCAAGTTGCCCAGTGGTTTAACGACACGCCGCGCCGCCCGCTGCCCCGTCAGTCGCCATCGGGCTCCTGTCGGCGTCGAATCTGTGTGAAATTTTTTTCGTCTTTCTTGTTTTATTCATATTAATATACGCACGGATTGTTGGACGCCAGAGGCCACCCCCACACCTCACCTTCTAAACTCATTGCTTTGAAATACATTGCCTTAAAGGTGGAAAGTAATTACGGTTTGTAATCTGACCCTTTTTTGCCATATTAAATTTTGCTACCCTAGTACATATATTTTGAAAGCTCCAATGTTTAATATGTGTTAAATCGCTCTTGGAGAATGTAATATTATAATATTTCGATTCAAATACGTTTAGAATTTATGTTTTGTTTTTTCTCCGAGTCACGTCGTCGGTGCTTGTTCAGTCAGTTTCTATTTTTGCTGTTCCTATAGACTGTTTTGCATTCTGTTTGCTTTGCAGGTAACAGATGGCTGAAGGTATTTTTAATGCCTTTTCTTTGTGATGTGGTAAAAACAAGGTATGTAGATACGAAATTATTTTAACTCTTTTTTTTTGTATATTAGACATTGATCTGTGCTTTGCAGGTACATCATCATTTCCCTCACCTCAGAAACTCAGTTGTCGAGTGGTGGCCCTGGTTTGGCACAAACACTGGTTCGAATCCTGTCAGGTCGAAGGATTTTTTGCGTTATGGTTTTGAAGAGTACCTAAGGTTGCTGGTAAAATTACAGGCACATGGGACTAGTCACCTTATGTGTCATTGGGACAGGCTTAGTGGCAATCTCCCTCAGATGGTTACCACCAGGTGCACGTCTTGTTCGTCTTGTCTCTTGGTACCATAAAAAAAAACAAATGTACGCGATATACATCGGAAAATATAGTTCCATTTTTAGAAATGTATTACTTAGCAATAAAGTCAGGGAGGCACATACTCGCCTCTATCTTTATTAGCAAGAAGCTATTTCTACATTTTCCTCATTTGAAGATAATGATTTTGGTATCATACTGCCCAGTTCCACGTTATTCAATGTTTAATTTGTTCTGTGTTATATTAGTTCAACATCTAGATTTATTATTACAATGTCGTGTAGTAATTAATATATTTGTTTTCTATTTATTATTAAATAGACAATATGCCTTCAACATGATTTTATGTCTAATGTTCGGACAGGCAAGTTATTTTATACAAAATAGCTCCATGAATAAATAAGTTGTGAAGAATAAAATTACTCATTAAGTCCAGCACTCAACGGACATACGTGATAAATAATTGGGTTGGCCAAAAAGTCTGTACGGTTTTTGCTACTAGCTAACTTAAAAAAAAATCTTTTGAAATTTTATATTGTCAATAATTTAAAAAATTAAAATATTTTAGTTCGCATTTTAAGAATAAGCGGGAAATTCAGAATTCATCATGTTAATGCCAAACCACACACATTCCTTACAAAGCCGTCCAGAATATATTGTAGTTTGGTTGAGATGGGTACCTCCATACTCCAGGCATCCACCGAACTCGTCCGACATAGCCCTTTCTGAATTTTACTTGTTACTTTAGAAAATTCTTTGAAACAGACCATCAGACATTGACTTACAAATAAATGGACAACGGGTCTAATACAAAAACCACGAAAAAAATGTCCCAAGTCAACCTATTTAAACGTAGTGACATGTAAAGGAATATGAAAAAGCTAAAACGTTAAATTTAAATTGTAATGTCATCGCAGTACTGTCTAATTTCGCTTGCTTTGCTGTCAGTCGAACAAACGAAGACTCAAGCGTGAATGACGCTATGTATACGATTTTAACGCCCTATAAGTTCGGACACTTTTTAGCGCGGACCCGACGTCCACATAATTGTAAGTCAATGCCATCAGACGAAACTTTGAGCTGTATTATCTAAAGACGACAATTTTTAGAGGAATTCTAAAATTACCCGAAAGATGGCAAAAGATTGTAAGACCAACATGGCCAATATAATTGATTAAAGGTTGATATTTAAAATGTTTCTTATTTTTATACTTTTTGGCACGGACTGTCGCAGACTGGATAATTCCATCCAGGGGATATGTACCTACACAATTTAATAATAAAATTTTCATTAAATTCTTGCTTTATTTCACCCTTTCAATAATACTACAGGTACTATTGAAGTAAACAATTCGATAGCGCGTTTCAAGGTACAACGGAAGTAACGCCATCTAGCGGTGGCGCGATAAACTAACAGCGTGTCAAAGTTGTTACAATTTTATTTTGAGCGTTAGTTTTCAAAATAAGTAACGTATTAATAATAACGCTCAAAATAAAACTGTAACAACTATAACCTAAAAACACGCTGTTAGTTTCATCGCGCTACCCTGAAACTCCTATCGAAGTATTCCATTTTTTTGTTATTATTTACATATAGAAGACAGCGCCATCTATTAAATGTTAGGTGAGATAACTAGCCTTTTTTTTGACGGGGGTCCCCGAGATTTCGATCTTTATAGTTATGTGGGGACTCTCCCTCCAGACTGGAGGACCTACCCCACTAAACCCCCCCGGGTTTCCCTCTCGCCGGTCGAGTCGGCGGAGATGAGTGAACATTCACCACGACGAGGTGAGATAACTAGCCTAAGGACAAACAAGGATTACTTTTGCCATGTTGACAGACTGTGTGATAGACTGAGTGGTGCAGTCTTTGCGTTGCGTAAACTGAAATTGCTCATTTCTGATTCTGCATTAAGACAGGTCTACTTTGCATATTTCCACTCGCTGATGTCGTACGGTTCACTCATATGGGGTAACTCCACGGATGCCAATAGAGTCATGCTAATGCAAAAACGTGCCGTACGCGTATTGGTTGGGGTAAAACACAGACATTCCTGCAGAAATCTCTTTGTAGCGCAACGCATAATGACGCACTACTCACTCTACTTATACGAAATTATAATGTATGTTAGAAATAATTTGTCTTCATTTGGTACTGTGAATGTTTCTGGCATCCCACTTCGCCGTACCGGTCATTTGAGAACAGTCCCTCGACGCATGGCACTTGCAGAGAAAAACCCGCGTGTCATCGGACCTACTTACTATGAGCGTTTACCCGCTACTCTCAAACTTGAACCGTCTGACGAAATATTTGGGCGCCGGCTGAAAGACCTTTTCTTGAAAAATCCTATATACTCCGTAAAAGAATTTATGGACTTTAAATTGTAACGAATTCAGTATTTTCTATATTTTTATTGTAATTTTTACCGCATTAACATACTCTTGTATAATTGTTATCAACTTATGACGATCCTTGATGGAGAATAATATTTGATATATAATTTAATGACAACAATATTATATAATGAATTGTTAATTTTCTAATTATTGTGTGCTTTTCTTATAATTTTCCTTTATGTCTGACGATCTCAATATAATTTCTTATACTTTGACATGTAGTGCAATTTATACTGTAATGTTATATTTGAGAAATAAATGAATCTGAATCTGAATCTTTGCTTGCTTGTTTTGCTACGTGGATAGATTGACAGCGATCGACGAATTGAAACGTTGCAAAATTATGCCGCTAGATGGCAATTGCTTAAATTAACTAACTACTCCAATCCAAAGTTAAACAAGAACGTTAAAATATTAGCAGTTTTATTTCTTTGAAATTGTACTTGCTATTGTTATTTTATAATTTAACGTTATGGCTATATGTACGGCACTCAAGTTGTTAAGACGAATCGTTTCCTATTTCTGCTAGCTTAGCTTCAGCACTGAACCTTTTGCTTTCATGCCATTAAGACGCTGTTCGATCCCTCTCTAGCTTTATAAACCTGCTCTTTCGTGGTTTGCATCCCAATTAGTAGTCATTCTGGGCACCCTTCTTCGCCAACATCGCTACAAAATTAATATAATATTATCAAATAGAATTTTGTCATATTTGTAATAGTATACATTGAGAATTAATACATATATTGCCGCCCGGTAAATAAGAAATTACTAACGAGAGTCTATTAGAAGCCCAAAGCTGAAGGCTGAGGGCGTCAATGACTCGCGGTTTGGATTTTTTTACCGGCCGTGCTACATACAACATTTTTCATCACGTTTCGGGGAAATAAATATAATGATAATTTATTTCTTGTATGAATAAATATCGCTTCACAACACAACAACTACAGAGTTTGCAAAAGGCGGTTTTTTAAAATAAACAGATGGCAAGATATTCTTACAACTCGAACTAAAATGTTGTAAACATCATACAACCATCATAATGGTAAAGATATAAAAGTAAATAAAAATAATTTCAAAATATTAGGAACGCTGCAGAATTTGAATTTATAAAATTAATTTAGCAAATGTTTAGTTTTTTTTTCTATACTTCAAGTTTCCATGAAATAAGTTTTTATTGAATTGATATTTAATTATTTTTTGTGAAATTACTCCACTAGTTTGTTATAATCATCCGACCGGATTCGAACTGACGCCTTCTAACAAACCGTACCAGACGCTATGTCAAGTAATCCACAGAACGAACCAGCGGACCTCACGAATTTTTCTATGTGCTGGTTGTCGGATCTTTGTAGATTTTCAACGACTTTTTAGCCGTAGCGCCATCTATGAAAGTATTTTGTCACCCAGTTAGATACCTTTACCACCTCCTTTTTCTAAGTGTTCAAATGATAATTTAGATTTTTCGAACATTAAACCTTTTTGGTTAATTTTAACGCATAATAGAAGTTCAACGCAAATAAATTAAAAAAATCCGTTAGGCTACAAAAACGCCCTCGGGTGTAATAGAGCACATTACAGCTAACTTTGCATGCGGGCGAAGTTGGCTGTAATGTACTGAATTACGCCCACGGGTTTTTCTGTTATGGCACTGTTTACGAGCAAATGTGATGGAAATGTTGTATAAATGGCGTGTGACACGTCAGTTATCTTTTTAAATCCATTTGTCAGGATCCGCAATGTTGCTTTTCGAATTATGTCATTTTATTATTATACCTGCAATTTGTTCGCCATTAAATGTTTACCAAGAAACTCTAGAATGATTTAATCTATTGTGTATTGGCCATTAATTCTTCAATGGCTCTCTAAGGGTCTCAACATAATATAAGTATTGTAGCACCGTAACCTCACTGTGCCGTAAATCAAGGAGAAGGCTGCTTTGTGACGTGGGAAACCGATTACGCCATTGGGCGCTGGCATGCGGAATGGGGTCTAATCAACAAGCGAATGGCTTTGAATGCACATAGAAGATTTTTTAAGAACCAAAAATTTATCTTAATTCATTGACAATATTTGTTTTTTTTAATCGACTTCAAAAAAGGAGGAGGTGTTCAATTCGACTGTATTTTTTTGTGTGTTTGTTACGAGATTACTCGATTTGGGAACAGTTTTTGATGATTTTTTTTGATGGAAAGAGTGTACCTCCGTATCGGTCCCATTTAAATTTCAAGAAAATATTCCACCTCTAAGGGTGGCAAAGTAGGGGATGAATCCGGTTTCTCGTACATTCCGTTAACCGATTGCAATAAAACTTGGCAAATAGATGTAACTCATCGTTTTATTTTTAATACAAAAGTTATAATTATTATGATATGATATGATATAATATGATATGATATGATATAATATGATATGATATGATAAGTGAAGGGACGACAAGTCGTGCAGCAGTGCAATTCAGAGCAGAGAGAATCACAAGATCTGAGGGTCACTGCCACTGCTCCCGTAACCTTGAGATATTAGTTGACAAGTTTAGAGATGGGTTTTTACCCGATAAATATCTATCTAAGGATAAATATCCGTTTTTACTGCGTATTTATCCCAAAACATGGATTATATTTTTTTTGTGTTTTTTTTTATAATAAAATTCATTACAATTCATTTTTTATGAAATAATTACGTTTTTGCCATTCTTTTATGTAACAATACTGTTCTACCTACGTTTTTCGAGTCGAGTGGTATAAAAAATTCGATTGACAGAAAGTTGTCGAACTAACTGTATCCCTTGAGCTGACCTATCCTGCGTTAATAAAGTGCGACCCAACTTTATGGTCTTGGGGTCTACTGCGTACTAAATTTAGTCATGTTTGGACTTGAAATAGCCTAAGGGTTCTCTTTCACATTTCACACACAAAATCTATGAATTAAAACACATGATATAAAAAAATAAATGTTTATAATTGTGTAGCTACACAAAGTGTTTCAAAAATACACTTGGTTTTACTACATATAAAATAATAAACCAAGATGAAACATATTTATCCACGTTTTTGGATAAATATCGAGTAAAAATATTTATCCTGAGTATTTATCCCAATGATATTTATCCATGACCCATCTTTAGACAAGACCCTTCTCCTTCAAAACTGAAACGCAGTAGTGCTCACATTACTGCTTGACGGCAGAAATAAGCTCTACTGCTACGAAAAGACTTGTATGGAATTAGTATGGAGCGTACTTTATTCCCAGAAAAATTTAACCAACCTCAAATTTTTTGCTGGAATTATAGAGTTTAGCAAAATAATAAAAAATTTCTGACCTGCATTTTTTATTTATTTATTTAAAAACAAAAGTGTGGTAGATATAGTAAATTAATTAACAGCACCACAGCGATACTAAAAAAAGTCCAAGACGCAGCAACACTTATACGCTAGAATATTCAAAATCTTAATTTTATTTGGTTATATAAATTGCAACCGGAATGACATTGACATCTGATCTGTCAATATTTTTTATGGCATTGTCCACTGACCAATTAGCCAAAAATTACATAAATTTCCGTTTCGTGGGATGGCGTTCCGTTTTGCATTACATAGTATTAAAAATCACTAACGATTTTCTGGATATTGCAGGTCAAAAAAATTTTTTTTTTAATTCAGCATTTCTAGATTTTGAGAGCTCTTCACAAAAAACCATCTAATAGTCTGGTTAAACTTTCCATTTCGTTCAGTACCACTTTAGGAACAACTCCTTTATGTTTACGCTTACTGTAGATATTATTAAAACGCACTCTAAATTCATAATCATAGAGCCGAAAGACATCCACTTTGGAGATTATACCTCTTCCAAAAACGTAGCGTGGGCAGAACACCCACAAGAATGTTGATGAGTTGCGCGAGGTAGCGCGAATTCGCTGAATCTTTGAATTCATAACAATAATTCGTTACTCATTTAGTTATGGAAACACAGGTATAGAAGTTCTAACAAAATAAGTATAGTTCAGACATTAGGCATAGCAACATATAAAAATATTGAATGCATATAAACAAATAAAATTATAATTTTGTATAAAAAAAAGAGAAAAAAGAAAAAGAGAAAAACTTTGGGAGAAAAAATAAACGATTTATTATTATTATTATTAATTTCGTAGCAGTTAGAGATCCTTGTGAAAGAGTTCGTCCAGGGAAGTGCTGCAATCTTATCTATTTTTGCCGCCAAGCAGTAATGTCAGCATAATTGCGTTCTGGGTTTGAAGGCTAAGGGTGCTGGTGAAATTACATGCACATGGGACTTGTCAACTTATGTGTTTGGGTCATGGGCGCACTTAGTATCTTAAAAAAAAACGTATTGAAGGCACATAAATGTATTGAAGGCATATTTTTTTTATAATATCTGGTGACGGGACGAACAAGTCGTGCACCTGATGGTAAGCTACACGCCTGTCCATAACAATTGCAGTGCCACTCAGGGCTTTAAATACAAAGATCTGAGGGGCACTGCCACTGCGCCCGTCACTGTAATTTCACCAGCTAAAAAAGCAAATAAACATATTGAAAGCATATAAACGTATTGAAAGCATATAAATAAATTGAAGGCATATTAACTTATTGAAAGCATATAAACATATTGAAAGCTTATAAACGTAATGAAGGTATATAAATAAGTTGAAGGCATATTAACTTATTGAAAGTATACAAACATATTAAAGGTATATTATCCATCTACTTTTTATGCATGAAACAATAATAAATTAGCAAAGTAAACAAGGTGTCTTATGTTTCTTTTTCATTAAATATCGCATGGGCTTGCTAACGCGGATATAGCGAAAAAATTCATTAAAATCAACGCGGTGATAGTGATTTTATAGAATAGAATATACCTAGAATGTACCTAGACATAAAAATGAATGGTATGCCATAACAACATTCGAATAACGTCGGACTGCGAGAATTCGCTGAAATATTTACACCTTCAAAGTCGTCTTCGCATCTAAATGTGAAGATCCCTGTTTCTATTTGTAGCAGGACAAATTTTGGAAAGTTTTCTAAATTAGTTTTACTCTAGCTATTCTAGGTAGTGTGCCGGAGATAATTTAGTTACTCTGTTACTCAGAGAATTGGGAATTTGCCGTTTTGTGATAAAGTAATTGCGTGGTGTTGTTTTCTACGTTATTATTATTGTTGGACTAAATTTCAGACAGTTACGTTTTGCGTTAGATAAGTAAAAAACCAACATTAAGTAAGTGTTTAGTAGTGTTGTTACACTTAAGAAATTGTATTTGAAATAAAGAAGATGTTGTTTAAAGTGCTGGCTTGTGTTATTTCCATCTGTCTGTCAATGCACAATGGTTGCAGTAACAAACAGAAGGATTGCAGCAACAAGCACCATGGTTGAAGCAACAAACACAATGACTGGAGCAACAAGCACAGTGGTTGCAATAATTTAATCATAAATTAATATAAGCCGTGGTAGTCTAATGGTTTGACCTACCGCCTCTCAAGCAGAGGTCTTGGGTTCGAATGCGGGTTCCCACCTCTTAGTTATTTAAAATTTAACTTGAAATTTACCATGAGTTTTTCGGTGAAGGAAAACGTCGTGGTGAAACCTGTACGTCGAAGAAGGTTCAGAAAAAGTGTGAACTCCCCAACCTGCATTGGACCAGCGTAGCGGACGATTCCTGAATTCTCGCTTGAGAGGCGATCCGTGCACAGCAGTGGAACGTATAAATGTGAAAGGGTTGTAACCCTAACAAGCCGTGACCAGGTTCACGGCAGTAAAACAGAAAACTTCAGGTCCACAAATTTAATTGAAGTCGGTTAAGGAGAAGAAAACAAACGAAAGCTGTAACAATAAAAGGTGTATAAAAAACAGGTATATTATTACGAAACACTCCCAAACTTGATGAACATTAAGATATTAAGTAGACGCTTGCCCCACAAGGGCCGAGTTATACTGAATTACAGATACATGACAAAGGCTGTAGTGGTCATAAACTTATTAAAATTGGCACATGATTTAGATTAGTAATGATTATAAACTTAGTAAAGGAATCAAAATTAGACGCGATTGAATTTTAACAGTATGCTGTTGCGATCGAGCAGGGTGTGACGGTGGAACTAAACAAAATCAGAATGCGAGGCAAAAGAACTATGGAACAATCATTGACTTACAAATAAATGGACGACGGGTCTAATACAAAAACCACGAAAAAAATGTCCCAAGTCAACCTATTTAAACGTAGTGATATGTAAAGGAATATGAAAAAGCTAAAACGTTGGATTTAAATTGTAATGTCATCGCAGTACTGTCTAATTTTGCTTGCTTCGCTGTCATTCGAACAAACGAAGACTAAAGCGTGAATGACGCTCTGTATACGACTTTAACGCCCTATAAGTTCGGACACTTTTTAGCGCGGACCTGACGTCTATATAATTGTAAGTAAATGGGAACAATTCAAAATTTAAATTTAAATATGAGTGACCAGGAACCGGAGAAAGGCGATAAAAAGGTGGGACGACGATGTAAGGAGGTCACACCGTCACAAATGGGTTCATGATGATGAATCTAATCAAGTTGTGGTTGATTCCATCAAGAATCTCATTGGCTAACTTGATTAAGGTCATTCTTTTCTGTGTAGCCTTAGTAAACATCATCACAAATTAATTATTATTTTATAACTATCAAATACAAAGATCGCAAATAAAGAAAAAAATCCTTCGACAGGACTGGAACCTGCAACCACGAGATTCCGTCCCATTGCTTTACCAACTAAGCTGCAGATCGAGTTTATTACGTCGATGAACTTATTCTGTATCTGTTAAAGACCTTAGCATTGAGTTTTCAGTTTTTCGAGACCGTACTGACATCTGTGAGAGATTTTATGAACCTTTTCACTCAGCCGGTACCTTTCCAGTTACCACAAGCTGACGTTGATGTATGTATTTAATAATTATAACAAACTAGTGGAGTTATTTCAAAATAAAGCTAATCAGTTTTTTTTATTTTTTTTATAACAACAAATAACGGGACGAACAAGTCGTGCGCCTGATGATATACAGTTACAGTGCCACTCAGAGCTTTAATTCACAAAGACCTGAGGGGCACTACCACTGCGCCCGTCACCCTGAGTAAATTGACGAGTCCCATATGCCTGTAATTTCACCTCACCTATGTCTTATACCAAATACACAGGAAGCTTCTTCACGGCCCGATTTCTTTGCCAAGCATCCTATCGGAAGTTTCGAGGCCCGTCGGTGAACAAATACGCTTTGTGTTGTCATCGTACGGTCCAAAAGTATTTATTATCTTACAGACTATTTCTAACACAATTTCTTCTTTATTTTGTTTGTTTACATAAGGTATTCCATATGGATTATACACATTACATAATGAAATATTGAAGCTCAAACACACATGAGGAAAAACAAAATATGCAATAGCAAAACTGATTTTTTTAAATTAACTTCATCGAATTTCACGATGTTTGTTATAATTATTAAAACGAAGAATAGAAAGATGAAGAAAAATTTTCATAAATTTGTCACAGATGGCGCTATGGCAATAAAGTCGTTAAAACCAAAAACCATGATCTGCAACAAGCACATAGAGAATTTTGTAAGATCTGCTGACTCGTTTCGTAGCTCTGTTAAGAGAGTGAAAGCCCTGGGGGCCTACCACAACCTCTTAAAACAATGGCACTTTAACCTTACATTGACTTTTCGTACCATGACGCGCTTAAAGTAAGCTTATTATAATGTTAAAACGATGATGTTTTATGTGCAGCTTTGTTACTATCCATTCACTCAGTTCGTACTACGATGCGAATTGTTCTTATGTCAAATTTAGCAATCTTAAAATAGTTACTCTAACGCAGGGAAACAATATTAATTTCGAATTTATTGTCTATACAACGTAATTTTAATGGATTTTATTATTACATACTTTTCTTTTTTTAATAATAAAAATTCGCTGAATGATAACAACATTAAGTACATAAAACATTATAGTACAATAAGACGATGCGGAACATTAAAATAGAAACAGATGGCATTATATACTTCCTATATTTAGTAAGGAAAAGACAATATTGGGAAATCATTCGTTATTTCAATCACATTAGCAATAATACATTACTTGGTTGACAGGTTTGTCATGGTACGAATATGAGTAATATTATAATAAGCTTACTTTAGGCTTACATTGAAATAAGGTTCTTTTTCGAAAGGTTATGGTAAGATCGCTCGGTCAAGTCCAACCGGATCGAAAGTTTTTTCTTCGTGCTCGATGTTTGTTTTGATAATTTTACTGGGCTTTATAATACGCGTGTCCATAACAGTTACAATGCGACTCGGAGCTTAAATTGCAAAGATCTAGATAAGTTGACATGTCCCATGAGCTCGTCATTTCACCAGCACCCTTAACCTTTCATAACCGGAACGCAGTAATGCTCACATTACTGCTTGGCGGCAGAAATGAAAAATGGTCTAAATAATAGGTACGAGAGACCTAATTATGTAATGATTGCATACAATACTTTTCCTAGTTAGTAGAGTTAATAAATATAATAATGAAACACACAAAAAATTAATGTGTATTTTGTTAACAATCCACGACACACACTCAAAAAAGTGGTGAAATTACAGGCACATGGGACTTGTCAACTGATGTCTTAGGGTGACAGGCGCGGTGGCGGTGCCCCTCAGATCAGTGCGATTTGAAGCTCTGAATGGCCCTGCAACTGCTGATGATGAATGAATAGGCGTGTAGCTTACCACCGGGCACAAGACTTGCTCGTCCCAGATAGAAAAAAGTAAAAGTACCGCTTATATTTTAATCAATCTTTTTTTAAAGGCATAAGACCCGGTGCAAGACCTTTTGCCAATTTAACCAATCAGAGGGCTGTAAAGTTTTTAAGTAGCGTCATATTTGATATTTTTAACCGACTTCAAAAAAGGTGGATATTCTTAATGCAATTACATTTTTTGAATGTTTGTTACGCGATAATTTGTGAACCGATTTTGATGAGTCCTTTCCAACAAAAAAGAATCGTCAAAATTTTATTGGTCGCATTTGAATTTAAAGAAAATATTCCACCTCTATGGGTGGCGAATTAGGGGATTAGTCCAGTTTCAGATTAATAAATTTACAATTAAGTATAATTAGCAAAATACGACGTTCTTTTTATGAAACTCGTCTAATTTTTCAGTCAGTAGCGAGTACCATAGACAATAGAATTTTGTGATTTAAATGGTTTAGGAAATCATAATTGTTTTATGAAATTTAGCACCATTCACTCTTCGAAAAACAACTCTTCCAGTCATTCTATCCGCTCGTTTCCATCAACCATTCGATCAGTGATACATTAATTCCTACGTAACTGTGTATTCGTTTTTTCTTTCTTCTTATTTAAGGGCTTTTGTTGGAGTAATGGCCAACTATCTTTGTTCAGCGCCCTGACTTCAATTTCTTGATAGAACATACACTTTTGTCCGTATCTGATCTAAATAACTTTGTCTAGGTTTTCCCCTGCATTTCTTTCGATTTTCCCTTCTATAATGTTTTTAAGAAAACCTTTGCAATTTATTAAATGCCCAATTTTTTTTCCTATTCGGTTCATTTATTTAGTAATAAGAAAACTCTCTGAATGACCATCACGCTCAACAAGATATTTGTTATTGTTATAACTTGTTATGTTGATTATAAACTACAGTACCGGCACGCTGTGATGGCCGTTTTGACAGATTACAATAGTGATGTCGAATTTCAATTCATTATCGAAAAAAATATAACCAAATACGAGTCACGTCTATAAGTTTTTAGATTTATAACTAGTCTTAGAAGGGGAGCCGATTAAATAGTTTTAATAAAACGAAAATACGCGTGTGTTGATGATTTTTACGCAATCAAAAGCAAAAAAGTGCGTCACAGATGTTGCTATTGCGTGGGAGCACCAATGATGTTCTGAGGATGATATCAGGAAGAATGGACTCTGCTGTTTTCCATATGTTTACGGAGTTGCACGTGAGCATATAATAATGAATTCATAATAATAATATAATAAAGTAATTTAATTTAATGTAATGCCATTGTTCTTCTTCTTCTACAAACTTAGATTATATGATTGTTACTAACAAATATGGACTAATGGGTCTGAGAATAAATGAATTTGAACATAAAAACCAAAAAAGTTTTATTTAATATATCTTTAATTCGATATCGGTGAAGGAAAACATCGTAAAGAAACCTGCACACATTTCTAAAGCAATTTAATGATATGCACGAAGTTCCCCGTCCGCTTTGGGTCCGCGTGGGAACTATAGCCAATCCCTCTCATTGTTTGAATAGGCCTGTACCCAGCTCTAGAAGGACGAAAGGTATGCAATAAAAAAAGGAGAATATAATATACTTCATCAAGTATAACAATAAGTTTATAACAAAAGAACCTGACAGTGTTATTATGTAGGTGAGTTGAGTGGTGTGGTGCAAATGAAAGTGTACTGCGTAGGTGAAGATAGAACAAGCTCGAAGCCGGGTACACGAAGTTGCGGGCCTTCGCCCTCCAAGGTTTAAGACCGAGGGCGGAGGTGCAGAACCGAAGCGCAGCGGGTTTGGCGCGGAGGCGCTAAGTGGAGAGGCTGCACCGACAACGGCGGTATTCGAACTTGCAACGTCTCCTAGAAAACCATGCCAACTAAGCCACGGAACGAACCAACGGACTTCACGAATTTTTCCATGTGTTTCTTGCAGTTCTTTGTTTTTAGGCTTTTTTGCCGTAACGCCATCTGTGAGAAATCTATGAAACTTATTATTTATATTATCATTTATTGAACTGAACCTACCTAACCGATTTCCCATCTAAACTATCTCCGATATTTATGAGTAATTCTCGGGCAAATTCCGTAATTGGAAATAATATATGTGTATATATTAGTAGGCATAGTGAAATTGAATCCTGACCAAATATTGGGTCTGTCAAAATATTTGGACCATGTCCAAATCACCCGGGGTAATAGTGTTGTAATTTTCAGTCTAATAAACATTACATAACCTTTAACCGATCTAACTACGCAATACTGTCGGAAATTGTACTATCAAATTACAACTTTTTGGTATCAGTAGAGCTCCTTGTGAAAGAGGTGAAAGGGTTGTAACCCTAACTAGCCGTGAACAGGTTCACGGCAATGAAATGGGAAACTTCCGGTCCACAAAATTTATTAAAGGAGTAAAGTTTAAAAAAAAGGCCCTAAATGGGCCGAGAAACTGAATTACAGAAATAGATACATAAATTTATTTTTGTTTTGATTGTCTAAGTGTTATCAATATTATTTTTTTTATCTATGTATTGTGGCGTTGCAATAAATGTCTATTCTATTTATTGTAAAAAAACAACAAGCTTCTCTGAAAAATTTTTGGAAATGTCGTTTACGCTATTTCTACAAAATATCGACAATATGAAATGTTATAACCCTCCTATTTAAGCATAAATAACTTCTTTATAGTAACAAAAGTACGTAGAATTACATCTAAAGTTTATCCGAAAGTGAGCGACATCGATTCATCCCCAAGTTTGCCACCCTTAAAAGTGGAAAGTTTTCTTCAAATTTAAATGGGACCAATACCCTGAGGTACTCTCTTATCAACAAAAAAATAATCATCAAAATTGGATCACAAATCGATGCTTACTTTCTCAAACTCGTATCTTACAAAGAGTGTTTACTCAGGAGAAGGCAAAACTTTCCATTTATTTATTTATTTTATTTTTATTTATTAATTTTTTTAATTTCTAGTGTTATTGGGTGTAAATTTGGATGCATTATTTTAAGAATAAGTAAATTTAAATTTATATGAATAAAATAAGAACAGGCGGAGAAAAGACACAAATTCAACGTTGACAAGCGCCCAATGGCGACTGACGGGGCAGCGGTCGGTGCGGCGTTTCGTGAAACCGCTGGGCAATTTGCAAATTGTGGGATAAATGTGAATTTAATATTTACAGGGTTTCAGTTAAAAACCAAAATTTTGCAGGTTCTCTGAAGTGCTTCAACAGAAATATCTCCATATAAAAATGATATAATATATATAATTCGTTTGAAATTTTATTTTAGCTTGTTTTCGGGATATTATGTGATCGGATAAAGTACATCCTGTCGTGTAACAAAAAAGCACATTCTTTAGATAACATCCATCAACAGTAAATACCTTGACTAGTTGTTACACCTAAGTAGTGAAATAAGTACTAAAATGGCCGCTGTAACAACATTTCAAATAATAAAAATGTTGCTCAATCGACTCTACTATACGCCTGAGCGCAGACTAGAGAGCGTTCTACCCATTTCTTGCAATTTATCGGTGCTATATCTCCTGCAATAATGGTTCCTTACGGCTTATAATTTTATGTAATGTATTCTTTGTTCTACGAAACCAGTGGCCGTAGCATGGCAGTTTAACGTATGATAAACCTCCCTATACAATGACAATATTAATTTCAATTGATAAAGCTAAGTTTGCTTATTTGGTAATGAACTATTGTTATATATTTTGAAGAATAAGGACAACGTTATGAAATTGCGTATCATGGTCGTTTTATCATCGCTGCGAAAACGATGAAACATAAGTTGTCGGGATTTTGTGGTTTCTGTTTTTACATAATGTACATTATATTAGTTATTATTTACCTATTTGTCTAACTACTCTCATGTATCGAACTGTATTAAAAATGTTCTCTGCATTTTTTTACAATAATTTACAAACATCAATTTGTTTGTTTTTATCATTACTTCTCATCTCGTTTGCTCAATTTTTACGTTGATAAAATTACTGTACAGAACTGTCAAAATGTTTTAAAATCTGCTGTGACCTTGCAGCCATGTTTGGCACTGTGTTAATATTTTGCAGTAATTGGTCGCGGCTCTCGCGATGACATAATGTGACGTCACGGTGCTCGCCATGTTAGTTATTGTGATGAAATTTTAAAATGTCAGTTTATCACTCGAATTTCAGAGCTAAATATGGAAATAGTAGCTTTATAGCGGCGGCATACTACCCACTGTCGGATATAATAAGTAGAGAGCAAAAACGAAAGTTACGACAAGCTGATATCTCACCCTTCGTTTAATAGGGCCACATCTGCAAAATGGAGAGAAGTGTAGAGATTCTATGAACGAAAGTAATCTGTAATTCTTTAGGATATTAGGAGATTAGTTTGTTTTATGTTATGTAGACAGCAAACAAGTATACGGCCCGCGTGATAGAAAGCGGTGACAGTCGCCTATGAACGCTTCCAACACCAAGGTTACGAGCGCGTTGCCAACCCTTTAGGACCTTTTCAAACCCCTTTTGAAAGACTGCATGCTGTATTCATTCATTCCATAACCTAATTGTACGTGAGAGGAAGGTACTCTGAAACCGTACAGTACTCATGGACTCACTGTCACAAAATGTTGCTGTTCATGTGAAACAGTTCTTCAGAACATCGGCCATTCTATAGGCGACAGAACAGGCATAGAAAGGCAAAGTCTCTCGTCGAAGACAGTCGTTGAATATCGTCTGTAAGCATAGGATCGCCAACAATTCTCAAAGCACGTCTTTGAACCGCATCAAAGGGCCTCGGCATCCGGGAGCTCCCACCCAAAGATGGCAGCAATACTCCTTGTGGCTCCATAGCCACAGTCCATACTTGGTAAGTACTCTAGCTTCATATACTTCGTATTATATTTATGACTTTCATGTCATAAGGAAAGTTTTGACGTACGATCGCAATTAGCTTCATTATATATATCAAAGGTATGCAATACGTATTTTATTTACTCATTCGAAAACTGCGTACCTATTTAAAAAAATAAACAAGATTAAAAAAATAAACAAGATAATCAAGATTTTTTTTTACTCCTGTAGTTTAATCTGTCAATTATAAGTTCACAAACCATATCACAAAGGCGCTCTTTTTAGCTCTGAATCAAAATTCTATTGTCTATTGTCTACTAGCTGCTGAACTGAAAAATTTCATTAAGGTTCTTTTCTGTACACAGAACTATTGTGTTTCAAAAAAAGAACATAGTATTATATAGAACATAGTATTTTTGCGAATTAAAATATCAAAACATGACGCTATTCACGTTCGTTCTACTGCCACCTGATTGGTTAAATTGGCCTAAAGGTCATGGCAACCAGGCCATAAACCTTTATAAAAAAATCATTGGTCAAAATATAAACGGTACCTACTTGGCCACTTCTATTCTATCTCTTTGGTGTTTTGTTTTGTGAACCAATTTTAATGATTTTTTTTGTTGGAAAGTGGATGCCTCCGTAATGGTCCCATTTAAATTTGAAATAGTCATTTTTGATACAAGTGCGGAAAGTTAGTCATTATTCACGAGGATCGAGGCTTTGTTGGCGAGAAAATAAAACAGTACATTTTAGTGGTGCGGCGCGCGGTAATACTCCACCTCCGGTCATTGTTAATACTCAAACAGCCATCTTTTTGGAAAATATTTTGGCATTTTCAATTGTAACCCGTTGTTTTATAAAACACCTATGCAATTTAAACAAATAAGAAGTTTGTAAGTAAATATAAGTTTTAATGACGAATGACTTACGTCACAAAGCACATAAATATTAAATAAATATACAACCTTTAGTTCCATGTTTAAGACTTGAAACAACAGTAAATTAAAAAAAAATGGAAAGTAAAAAGCAATAGTGCGAAAAATCCAACTTTCGGCACGATTTGTTGTACGAAAAATACCACGTTTATTAATACCACTGTATTAAAAAAAATCCTACCTCTTAAGGGTGGCAAACTAGGGGATGAATCCAGTTTCGCGCGCTTTCCGGTAACCGATTCCAATAAGACTTGGCAAATACATGTATTCCACGAACTTTTGAGGTCGGTTTTTTTAGTACTCTTTACTGAGATTATATGATACCAAGCGGCGGGACGAACAAGATGGTAAGCGACACGTCTGTCCATAACAGTTGCAGTGTCACTCAGAGCTATAAATTGCAACGATCTGAGGGGCACTGCCGTTGCGCCCGTCACCCTGTGCCACAAGTTGACATGTCCTTTGTATCTGTAATTTCACTAGCACCCCTTCATAACCAAAACGATGTAATACACACATTAGTGCAAGGCGGCAGAAATATTTAGTAATTAGGTTACAAAGGGCCGTAATTATTAATCTGAGGCATTATATTGAATTTAATATCACAAAAAAAAATTCAATTTAGAATTCAAAACAAGCGAGGGATATAAACTTAAATTGGCATAGATTCTCGACTGAAAATCGCGTTTCGCGTCTTTATTTCTGTGGCGAGGATAAAAATAACGCTTAATCCTACTTTCGCAAACTTCCGGGCAATTGTGTTGAAATTATAGCCTGCGGTATGTACGAGCATCTGATCGGCCTATCTCCGGCGTGGAAAAGGCAGTTCCAGGTAATAAATTACACGAAATATTTTCCGCAAAGTATCTTTGCTCTTTAATGTTGAGGAAAAATATGTCAAAGGATTTTTTATTCATTTTTAAGGAACGCAGAAGCATCTGTTAAGCCATGCTACATGAGGGAGCTTAAATGGAGGATAATGATTTTTGTTTATTATTAGCGCTGCATAATAAAGTACTTGTCATTATTTTTATTACAACACGAGTGTTTTAAAAAAAAAAATATACAGAATTGGAAATGAACCAAATTTTTTTCGGATTAATTGGCTTGTATTTGTTTTTTCAAACAAACCACGAAGGTGCGAGAAGGTTTTGAAATTTTAAAATACCCCAAATTTAAAAGGGAAGACGGTTTCTCCTCCAGCTCGAGATCCACAGTATCCTTTGATGAAAAATCCCAAACAGACTACAGTAATTAATTTATTTTATTTTTTCTGATTTTTATTACGTAAATACGATTTTGTACATCGTAAATTGGAATATCAACAACATCAACTCATTTATACGTCCCACTGCTTGACACTGGACTCCTCTCATTTGAGGGTTTAGGGCATAGTCGACATCACATATTTTTCAAGGGTGGCGAACCTTCTTCAACGTGCAGATTTCACCACGATATTTTTCTTCACCGAAAAGCTTATGGTAAATTTGAAATTAAAAATCGCACATAAATTCCGAAAACCTTAGAGGCGATCTCGGATTTGAACCCATGGCCTCTGCTTGAAAGGCGGTAAATCAAACCATTAGACAAGAACAACAACAACACATTCTTTATTGTTCTTTTCCACCTTAACAATACATTTTTCACCTCACTAGCTAGGAAAGGCTTGAAATCAGCGTGCAAAAGCGTTTTTTGCACGCTAGATGGAAAAGGATTTTGAAATTCGAACTTGACGATGACTGGACTGTGGTGTACCTAACCTTAGAATAATAACGCATAGAATGATAGTTTCATATCAAACGAACTGTCACAAGTGGGGCAAAAACCAAATTCATGTAGGCTAGTTTTAGTAGTAGATTAATTTTCGGTTTTAGTGAATATTTATATGAAAATACAAGTTGAAACGCGTTACTTCCTCGTGGAATGTGATGTTAATGAATAATGACACGTTCAAATAAACGACTTGTCGTATATTACTTATATAAGTAGTAAATAAAAATAAAAGTAGTCCTTCAGTATATTTCATTTTTATTATTGTTGACATTAAATTGACAATGATAACTAATTATAGGAAATGAAACTATTTTTCCGGATATAAATCGCGTATATTTGTTTTTTCAAACAAACCGAAGTTTGGGGCCCTTTACAGGTCCCATGGTCACGGTTGACGTCAACCGGAAAAATAGTTTCATTTCCTATGTGTAACAATCTCGAAAACCTAAGAACTCGATTAATAAATAGGGAATCGAACCCGGGACCTGTGTGGCAGACCAGGATGGTAACCATTGAGTCACGAAGTCAATATAATAAAACTATTGTATCATAATATGTAATATGTTTCATACACTGTTGAAGTATGCAGTTAAAAAAGTGCTCCGAGGCACACTTTTAACTGTTAATTATCATGACACCGAAAACCTGTTAATGTGAAGAAATCCACGTCATCTACACACGCTCACACAAAAACATTTACACGCACGCCAGCACGCACACTTATTTACAAGGTAATTCAAATGTATGCACAGTACAATAATTTATACCCAATATTGGAGGAATCACTAACTCCTAAGATACAGAATATCCTAGTTCAGGAGTTATGGAATAACTTTTAAATGGCATTTCTTCTCTTCTTGTACAACTTATGTCTTTGTTCTCATGCACCTGGTAATGTCATTGTTTTTCTTTATTAAATAAATTATTATTATTATTATACTAAAAAAAGTCGTTGAAAGACCAAGTACAAAGACACGACGCAAGCACATAGAAAAATTCGTGAGGTCCGTTGGTTCGTTCCGTGGCTTAGTTGGTATAGCGTCTGGCACGGTATGCAAAAAGACGTCGGTTCGAATCCAACCGGATCGAAGGAATTTTTTCTGAGTGTTCGATCTTTGTATTAATAATTATAACAAACTAGTGGAGTAATTTCACAAAAAATAATTGAATATCAATTCAATAAAAATTTAATTATTATTATTATTATTATTGTGAGTATTTGTGCCCAGGTGAAAGTTTCTGACGTATTGAATCCCACTACTGGACTCGGGAATTTGTTTTTATGAACAAAATATACCTATACCTCATCTGATGAAAAGTGACGATAAGGTCGACGATGGATCATGCACACCTAAATAACACCTATTCACACTCGCCTTCAAAAGGCCCAAGTTATAGCGTTCAAGGTACAAGTCTGCTGGCAGGGAATTCCTCTCCTAAACCGTTCGTCATATATTTATTTGTATTCATGTCACTTCCATGGTGCCATTGTCAGTCGCCCTTGGTCACAGGTTTGGAAAGTTGGTTTGTTTGAAAAAACAAATATGCGCGATTTAAAGAAAACAGTTTTATTTCCAATTTCAGTTCCCTCGTATAGTCGCGACACACACGTCCGGTACTCACTTGATTTTAGGGTCCACTGAAAATCAGCGTTACAGCCTTTTCTCGGGGCGGTTACAATAGCTGAGTGGGATCCTTTTACAAACGCCATTGTGGCACATATGACATTCACTCTAATTGTGTTAAATATTTAATGTTTGCTTTGTTGTTGTGTATGATTTTATTTTTATTTTATTCTATTCTTTTGTTTTAATTTAGCTTAATCTTTCTGTTATCTTTCATTTGTGTGTTGTGGCGCAGTAATAAATGATTTCTATTTTATTCTATTCAATTTTTAAACATAAATTTAGGTTTTAAAATATGATAACGCAAAGGGACAACGCTGTGTAAAAAAATATAGACAGCACTTTTGAAAGATGTCAAAGAAAAGAATTCATTGGTGTTTTGCTAGAAGGCGTCGGTTCAAATCCGGCCGGAAATAATTTTTTTCTGAGACTTTTAAGATTTTAATGCAGCAAACATAACAAGCTAGTTAATTACTAAGCACTTGTTAAATTTATCCCAGTTTAGAATGATCAAACAAAGTTTATTCAAGCTCTTGGCCAGCGGTTTAACTTGGCGAAATTCGTAAATTGTCAAAGACCCGACGTCTCCGTTTAAACTTGTTGAATATTTATTATTTCCCATTAAGCGACTCCGTTTCATGTTTTAATACCTTCATTTGACTGTTTACTTTCTTTTGAGGATTAAGTTTTGAAAGAACAAAGATACTTTATAAGCACACAATATAGTATACATATACTGCCCTGCTTCTCATAACTAACGCATTCGTATTTCGGAACTTTCGATATTATTGACACCTAAAGTTTTATTGTCACCTAAAAAAAAGTCGACTTACGCTGATTTCACTTACCAATAAAACTAAAACTAATTAAGATAATAAAAAACCGATTAGATGGGGTTGCAGATTTTGTTTCGCTGATCCCAGACATGTGAACAACTCAATTTCTTTGAAATATGCGATTACGTTACTTATGATCAGGATGGCAGTATAGTACACTTCATTTCACTGGTTGTTATTCTACGCATAAAATTGATCACAAAATCTGGTATTTTACGTAAACAAATATATACAAAGATCGAACACTTAGGAAAAATTCTATACATTATATATATATAAATATAATGTATAGATATGATGTATACATATATTTATATATATATATACTCTTAGAATAATAGCGCAAAGAATGATAGTTTTATATCAAACGAGCTGTCACAAGTGAGGCAAAAATCAAATTCGTGTAGGCTAGTTTTAGTAGTAGGTTAATTTTCGGTTTTAGTGAATATTTATATAAAAATACAAGTTGAAACGCGTTACTTCCTTGTGGAATGTGATGTTAGTATCTATTTTATGTTTGTCTGACGTATTTTTACACTCATTTACCGCACATTCGTCATTTTTAGCTAAAATTCCTGATCTGTTCGCGGTGCAAGTTGACCTTGAGCACTGAAGGCCCGCCCGCTCGTGTAGGCCCTTTTGGCGCGCTTCAATTTGCCTCACTTAGCGTGTGCGAACTAGGTTTCTATGCGTTATTGTTCTAAGTATATACTCATCAACTAGTCAGAAATTAACAATAGAAACAACTATCTATGAAATACTTTCATACATTTCTCACAGATGGCGCTACGGCTTAAAAGTCGTCGAAAAACCAAATATCCTACTAGCACATGGAAAAATTCGTGAGGTGTGCTGGTTCGTTCAGTGGCGTAGTTGGCATTGCGTCTGACACGGTTTGCTAGAAGACGTCGGTTCGAATCCGACCGAATCGAAGGAATTTTTTCTAAGTGTATTAATAATTATAACAAACTAGTGGAATAATTTCACAAAAAATTCTTGAATATTAATACAAATTTCAATATCGTTATTGCTATTATAATTTTGTTATTATGTTCCTTTGTTTTACACCTGACAACGATTCTGACATTGAAACAAACTAGTATGAGTCTAAATAAACCGTACTGTTGTTAAAATAAAGTTTAAATTGAAGTAAATCCCATTCGAGTATAATACGATCCCTTTAGAGTTATCCGCCGCCATTTAAAAAAAATATATACAGCGGAATTTTGAGCAACAACATTTCCATAATGATGTGTGCATACGTATCACCCCATTTGTTTTGTTTTTTTTTTCAAAGGACAAACGATACAATAAGCATTAAACCATCTGCCAGATGTCATGGTTCCCATTCCCACAAGGACTTGAATCCTCGTAACCCTTATTGTGTAGGTTTAAGGTATGCAATCAAAATTCGTCATAATGGAAGGACAATTTTAACACCGAGATTTAGTACCAACATAAACCAATGCCATCTAGTGGGTTTTTGTGGAACTATGAAAAGTGCATAATTAGTCAAATTTTGTCATTATGATTTATCTTCTTGTTGGTGGTAGCGTTTACTTTTATTGGGTGAATAATGTTTTGTTGCATTAACAATAAATATATAAGAAAACATTGTATTGTAATTTTGTGAAGCAATTTTTTAGACACAGGTACATACTATTATGAATATCTCCATGGCGAATAGACAACACTTGGCCTCGTTCCCACACTCCTTCCTACATATATCTACCCGCAAATTTATGAAAAGAAAGATTTCTCTAAGAGAATGTGATTTATATTAAAAACGTAATTTATTTCTTTCTTAGACATAATATGAATAGGAGGGACAAAAATGAACTGGTTGTTGTTGACATAGTCACGAATTCATTTAATTTAACAATGTACATGTAGGGGAACGTGGGGTATTGGGAGCCCGCGGGTAATGAGAGCGGTGTTAAACTGGACTTTCCCAATGCTCGTATTTGTGCAAACGGCACTCCTATATCTTCGTTAACGTTCGACAAGATTCGAGTGCCGTGGGCGCCCCCGTAGAACCCCGCGTTTAGTCGTATGAGAGGGTTGTGTGTTTTTCGCTACGCACTTATAAAATTTGCTAAATTTCATCACCCCAGGTAGGCATTAAAATGCATAGCTACTACATTGTATTTACACTAGCTATGTCACCATATCTATCAAATTTTAGAAGTTATGCTTGAAATCACAATAAAAACAGAAATGTTTTTACTGTTTTATTCCTTTTTCAATTCGATGTTACGCGGGTAATGAGAGCTATTTGGCTCTCCTTACCCCATTGCAATATTCACTGGATATTTCTTTAACACTTTCTTGTTTCTTTTCATTACTTTTTAACTTATATAATTATATATTTTATTACTTTAATTTTTTTTCAGACTGATTATATATAATGGCTCCCATTTGACATACGAGATTCTTACCGGCTCCCATTTCACGAACTGTGGGGTAATGAGAGCGAATGACATGTTTTAGTTTTTTATTTTTTAACCAAATATTTTATTTTAATTTCACATTTTTTCTGTGATTATCTAGTACCCAGATATGTGAAGCGTACGTTCATAACTAATACAAATTTAAATTACCTAAATTATGACTTTTATTGTCAGTTTTCCTTACTAGGCTCCCATTCCCCCACGCTCCCCTACAACATTATATGCTTCTACAATAAGATTTGGTCTACAAAGGTGAACCAGACAGGTGGTCTACGGGCAAGAAGCGGATTCCAGTTAATATTCAAAATTTACCATTTACGAGGGTTAAAAAAAAAACTTTACACTAAAGATTATTTATTAAACAACTTCTGTGTACTTAATGAAATCCATCGTAATAACCCGTCTTGATTTACCATATGTAAAATAAATTTTGTAAATGATAAATGTATACAAATAGGAAAGTGCTTTACAAAATAGTAGTAGAGTTTAATCAATACGACGATTTCAAGTGTAATTTGCTAAATATGAATGAAATGAAGATTATTTGACTGAAGCACCATGGAAGTTTACAACACCATTGGAGCTGCCTAGGCGTTGCCGGCTTTTGAGAGCTCTGTTTACTCGTTCAGGACAAAGATTCTGCACACGTTTTACATAGACTTTATGGTAAGAAAACGGACATGTACCACTTGATCAAATCTAACGGTAAAAAATTTGATGAACAACGGTGATTGATAATTTTGAGCCAAAAAGACACCATCAAAATAAAAACAAGGAAACGGTCGCGCCAGACAACAAAGGAGAAAAGTATGGACTATAGTTATTTAGGGCGTTTTATATATCCTAGGGTATTCTTTCTATTGTCACTTGTAATTAAATAATTACACTTAGCAAAATAACAATAAAATAATCTCTGGGACTGTCTGTTGAACTCTTCCAATGGAACAAGAAGGCTCACACGAAAACAGAAAGTTTGTGATTGCACTGGTCACAAATACTTTTATGAAGTGAGCAATTTTAGAAAGCGTTATTTGAATTGTTATCTGGTAACGTCGAAACTTTAATGCGAAATAGGTCAAGTGAAATGATTAAGTATGCAAAAGGAAACTTTTGAAGCTAACTCTGTGACAAACTTCGAAATACTTGCCTACCCTTTTGAAGAATATTTATGTCAAAACGGTTTGAATCTCGAAATTGGAGCGGACTATTTTGGGATTCAAGAAACTGTTTCAACTGTAAGTGCTTGCTTCCCAGCTTTTTACATTGGTGAAATAAGTAAAGTTTTGGAAAATGTTCAAAGTTAAAGAAGATAGTTATAATTATTAATACAAAGATCGAACATTCAGAAAAAACACTCAGAAAAAATTCCTTCGATCCGGTCGGAGTCGAACCGACGTCTTCTTGGATACCGTGCCAGACGCTATACCAACTAAGCCACGGAACGAACCGACGGACCTCACGAATTTTTCTATGTGCTTGCGTCGTGTCTTTGTACTTGGTTTTTTAACGACTTTTTAGTCGTAGCGCCATCTGTGAGAAATCGTGGCTTAGTTGGTATAGCGTCTGCCACGGTATGCAAGAAGACATCGGTTCGAATCCGACCGGATCGAAGGAATTTTTTCTGAGTGTTCGATCTTTGTATTAATAATTATAACAAACTAGTGGAGTAATTTCACGAAAAATAATTGAATATCAATTCAATAAAAAATTAATTAAAGAAGATAGGTTTAAATTTGAAAACACGAGATTTTCGTTTCGTGACTATATTAATTTAAACGTACGGTATGCATTAGTTTAATAATAATTAACTGATGAATTTAAATTATAAAACTATTTTATTTAATCTATTTTCCAATATAAATCATATTCATTGCGACGACGCAGCGCATCGGCAGGGCCCGTGTGGCTTCGCTCCTACGAACTAGACGTAGAAATCGATCGTCTTGCAACAAGGCATCATCGTCGATTAGAGGTATTCTTAGATATGTGAACACTCATAATGATTAAAGTGATAGCCAAGGGAGAAAATGATGGGTTCGCAATTGAGAGGGCGATGGTCGAATCGCTGTGGTTGTATGCACCCAAGACTTTGATTTCTGTGAAACCTGTATTTCGAAGAAGGTTTACAATAACTGTAACATTAGTAAAGTCCCCATTTCGCATAAGGTCAAAGTGGTGGCTAAGGCTTAGAACAGTCACACAATGTAAAAAATTATTTAATTACATACAACAATAATAAAACAACATACAATATTATAAAAAAATCATATAAAAACATTGCAAATTAATAATAAAACTAACATGGAGTGCATAGTTCTCGGCGATATTCTAACAAACTAACGCCACAGCAAAAACTACAATTGAAAAGCAAAATATATTTAAGATAAATCGGAACTGTTTGTCAAAATCAAAATATTTTTTTATCAAATAAAATGTTATTTTACCCTTTTACTTGAAATATAATTTCAAATACACATTTACAAGGATGTTAGTGTGAATTTGAAGGGTAGATGAGGGGCCTTCCATGTCAGGTAATCAGTTAAGAAATTTATATGCAAAACTCATTAGAAAATCCTTGGATATTTTTATGTACCTAACCTAATTTGAAGCAGGCGCTCACGATTAAGTCAAGAGGACGTCGGCAATTTAAATTAAATGATACTTTGTGCTGACGTTTGAATTTTATATAAGGTTCTGAGAACCCCAAAACATTTACCGATCTGATGGTAGAACTGGAAGATTTGATACTTGCTATTTAGTACCACAAATAACAGTTACAGTATTTTCGGATTTAGGACCAGTTCCTAGTCCGCCGATGCAGCAGATAACATTCTACGGCTGAGGTAATATCCGCTATGTAAATTAAAAAAGCGTCGGTCCAAATACTGAGCCCTGAATTACAACCCTAATTACGGGCATTAGTTCAGATGCCAACAAATTTTCCTGGAAATATTTTATTGCAATTAGATAGCTACTACAAAAATATAATTCAAACCATAGTTAAGCACCAGCAGACAAACTACATCTCTTTGTCTAACAATACATTTATTGACATCACTCCAAATCTACAAATTTGAGAGCATTCTTCTTGCCCTTGTCAGACGCCGTCAATGTCAACAATGCTGTAATTAAATAATGCAGTCGTAGTACGATGATTGCGCCTGACATGCGCTCCGAACAAGCCCAATAATTCGATCGTTGACAGATTTTAGAGAGTATTGAAAAAATATGCTATAGGCTTCACATCGGCAAACCCTGTAATTTGTAATAACCCTTTCTTGTAATAATAGTTATAAGTGCTAATTTTTAAGAAGTATTATTATTATTCCGTTACATCAATCGGGCTTTCGAAAAAGGCATAGTACCACAACTGCCTTATTGCACGTGGTGGATGAAATTCTTACGGCCTCTAAGAATAATCTAACTACTATTTTGGTTTTGTCAGATTATAGTCGCGCTTTCGACAGTCTCATGAGGAGTAACCTAGTTTATAAACTCAAACAATATGGGTGTACCGATCTAGTATGCTCGTGGTTCAAAAGTTATTTTAGCAATAGTGCTTAAACCGTTGAATGTGTCGACCATGATGGAATAGTGGTAAAATCAACAACTCTACCAGTACCTCGTGGTGTGGTTCAAGGATCCATACTAGGACCGACTCTATATACCGTCTATACAAGTGACTTGCTTAAATACTAGTACAAAAATACTAATCCAATATCATACTCAAGTCCATATTAAGTGCTCGAATTGCTGTATTTTATCTCTCTGTGGTTCAGCATGTATTAGGATTTATGTGTCAACCACGTACATATGTGCACTACCTGATTGTATGCGGTTAAGCAAGTCACTTGTATAGACTGTATATAGAGTCGGTCCTATTATGGATCCTTGAACCACACCACGCGGTACTGGTAGAGTTGTTGATTTTACCACTATTCCATCATGGTCGACACATTCAACGGTTTGAGAACTATTGCTAAAATAACTTTTGAACCACGAGCATACTAGATCGGTACACCCATATTGTTTGAGTTTATAAACTAGGTTACTCCTCATGAGACTGTCGAAAGCGCGACTATAATCTTCCACGGTGAAATCTATGAAAATAGAAGTGAATATAAACTATAAACAATGCAAATTAAAAACACGAACAAGGATTAGATGAGCCAAACAATGATTAGGAGACACCACAAAGTGACTCCTGATTTCAATTCAGTAATAACGAAAAACAAGTGCATTTATAGATTTGAACACACGCTAACAACTACAATGGCGTCGAAAGCTAGAGGTTAGAAAAGGAGCCTTGGGTAAAAAACATTAGCTTATGAAGTGTTATCACTGTCAATCGACGATGAACCCCTTACATGTACAGCTGTAAAAGAAAAGGTATTTCATACGTGTGTAGAAAAAGAAAACACGGGTTAAAAAAATTTGTTAAATTACAAAATGCTTTATCTTTTATACCTGTTTAGGGTGATTCCATGTCAATGAGCATGGGTCACCACAGGGAGTCATCCCTAATTACCATTTTCTGTTTTCACTTCCAAGAGCCGTAACTTCCCTCGAGTGCGAATCCGTGTTAAGGAAATTGCGGCTTATTCTGCTTTCGAAGGCACACCCCGGACACTCCATACAACGGTCGAAAATTATTTACCTACTACTACTACATACAGCAAGACGCTGTCTGCACACGCGCAAATGTGTGCGTGAGGTGGCAGGGTTACCCATCACTTGCTCGTAATATTACGTTACGTGATCAAAGCGGCAACATAGCGAAAATTCTAACGTTAATTTGTTATCTATAATTCTATTATAGAATGCTAATATTTACACATGTTCATTATATAGGCATTTATATCGATACAATATTATATTTTCATTATTTCACTAACTAGAATAATATTGAAGATTTATTTTAAAATATATTAAAAGCACTTCAAATGTTAAAATGTTTGGATAGTTTAAAATAAAGTAACCAAAGTATTTGAAATTGCGTGTCCAAGTTTATCATTATCTAGTTAATAATTAGGTATATTCACTACGTATTATTTATCGGCAATACAAATAGAAAATTCGAGAACCCTTGTCTAGCTCACCAAGTTATGGCGTCCGGGATTCCTTTCCGCAATTATTTTCTTCTCGAGTTTGTTTCTTAGTGTTTGGCATCCTGAACGAAATTATTTAAATTATATTACTGTTAATTTAATAAAAACACGAATCTAAAATATTTTTAGGGTACAAGATTAATGAATTAATGTTACATTATCTGAAAAATTATGAACACCGTTTTTCAAAAGTTTATTGGGAAAAATAAAACATAATGCTTTAAAACAATATTCGAAACTGTATATTATATTTAGAAATATCACAACAATTTCAAATTTGGTGGCGTCCTTAAGTTTTTAAAGGGCCCTCTTCTTGCCCTTTGGTGGCACATGAGACAAAAATATTAAGTTTTTCTGGCTTCATAAGGTCTTAATTTTTGTTTTATTCTAAGGTCGTATTTCAAACTAAATTAACGAGGCAAATTTTTTCATTTCAAAATTTTGTCATTACTTTATCACAATTTAATGATTTTATTTTATTTTTGCTGTGATTTTGTGACTCAAATTTGTTGGTGGCGTTTTTGTAACCAACTAAACATAAATCCAAATATAAATACGCTGCACATAGTAACAGATTCGCCACATGCTCGATGCAGAAACAAACAAAAATTCTACACCATGTCACAATTAAGTCCCTTTTGTCCAAGTTTAACGTGTGTGGTTTGACATTATTGCAAGTGTGGTCATGGAAGGGTGGAGTTGGAGGATTTTTAAAAAGAACTGCGGATCAATTGGTGTCATTTGGAAACGACATTACTGACATTGATTCGTTTATTTGCGCGTTGAAAGCTGCCAGTAATAACATTCAAATTAAACGTGTAGAAGATTACGAAATTATAGAAAAAGATTGGCTCATTCCTCAGGATTTGAAGCCTGTTCCTGGCAACATGAAGGTTCATCAGGTTGTTTGGAGAAAAAGTAATTACTCTAAATTAGCACTCCGTGCCTTATCTTGCATCAAGCCTCGATGTCTGAATAAACCCATGGCACGTCCTCATGGTAAACATTTGGGCTTCTACAATTTACCTTTACAAAATATTCGTAGAGATAGCGTTGTATATCGTAGTTCGTCTTCAACTGCCAATAAAAACAACAATGAAATGACTCCCCCATTACAGCAAAAGAAAGTTTCAACTATGCATCGTTTTAAAGGGGCAATCAAATTTGTATTAGTCCAAAAAATAGCAACGGTATCTCAAAATAAAGCTTCTTCTATAGGGGTATCAAATATTGATTCAGTAATTAGGCAATGTGGTACAAACTCGGATTTTGGAAATGTTGTCCTTACTAGTTCAGTCTTTGAAAACATCAACACCAATACATTTTCTAAGTTTGAAAACTCTAGAGATGCTTCACTACGTCACTAAGATGGAGATCAAAATGATGTCACATATTTAGATACAAATTTTAATGCTGGAATCATTGCTCTGAGTGATGATAATTATAACATACTTTAATATTCTCCAACTTGGTAAATAATTACAAAATCGATTTTAAAATGGTTATTAAACCGTAAAATATAAAATATAATGAGCCTTCGACGATTATATTATGTTGTTTACAAACATTTATTTCATTTTCTTTGAAGTAAGTTCATCAAGTCAAAAATTACACTTCCGCTAAGATTAGGAAATCAATACGTAATATTTCGAGTTCTTAGGTTTTCGCGATTGTTACACATAGGAAATGAAACTATTTTTCCGGATTTAAATCGCGTATATGGTTTTTTCAAACAAACCGACGTTTCGGGCCCTTTACAGGTCCCATGGTACGATAACATAATAATTTCTTTACATTTAAAAATTAAAATACTTGATTAAAGTATAAAGGTTGCCCACATATGAGGATAGGTTGAAGCAATTTAGTCTCTGTACGCTGCAGTCACGGCGCGTAGTTAATGATCTTGCCGCCATGTATAAAATTGTCAATGCAAAATGGGACGCATGCGAATTGTTGAGCCACTTCTCTTTGAGGGTTGGAAGTAAACGTACACAGAGACCATTTCATGTACCATGTTGTAGTAATAATGTTACCTACAATGACCCTCTCTTCCGTATGTGTCGAGTTTATAATGAAATGAACAAGGACAAGAGTTTGGACACATATTTCCAAAGTAATCCTGCATTTTTAAAAATTTGTTATTTTAAGACAACACAGTAAAAATAATAATAATAATAATTTTTAGATCCTCACTTTCGTTATTATGTTTTGCTATGTAAGTTAAGTCATAATTTTGGTAATTGTAGTATCCTTCAGTCAAAATTTTCTTGTAATTTGTAAACATTTTTTGTTGTGTTTAATAATATGAGAATGCTGTGCGCAACTGTAAATGGAATGCAGATTTAATCTCTATTTCTTTTAGTAATATAAGTTTGTATTTATAATGTAAATTTGTATTCGTAGTTGTGCCAATGAATAAATAAATAAATAAATAAATAATTATAATTATAATTTTTTGCCTAATAGTGGTTTCTTCATACTTAAAAATTAAAACACTTTATTAAATTAATTCAATTTTGTTTATTTTTACGTGCATTCCAACTTTGGTGGCAATATTCAATTCTGTGGCAACCGATAAGCGTTTTGGTGGCGACAAAAATTTTAAATTGCCAATATCTCTGATTGCAAATATAAATGAAATGTTTTATTTTATTGCAAATGAGTTTCAGATACTGGAAAATCTTAAAAAAAAAATTGCGCCACCAAAACTTACAATAAAATGCATTTGTTGATATTCACCCTTTAGGGTCATAATTTTATTAATACCTATATTTTATGTAGGTAAGTGACTTAGTCAATATTAGTTAATCCTAACTTAATAAGGGTTAATGCTCTGGATTAAGAGTTTATGGGTGAAAATCTAGTTCATTTTAATACCCGCTTTAGATCTTTATTAAGAAAATTGAATATAATAATTTACTCGGTATTAATTAAATTTTTATTGAATTGATATTCAATTATTTTTTGTGAAATTACTCCACTAGTTTGTTATAATTATTAATACAAAGATCGAACACTCAGAAAAAACACTCAGAAAAAATTCCTTCGATCCGGTCGGATTCGAACCGACGTCTTCTTGCATACCGTGCCAGACGATAGCGTCTGGCACGGTATGCAAGAAGACGACGTTGGTATAGACCAACTAAGCCACGGAACGAACCAACGGACCTCACGAATTTTTCTATGTACTCGGTATTTATTAAAATAAAAACAACAACAAAATAAAAAAGACTACAAAAGAGACTACAGCCGGCAGCCGGCCAAATCACTATCCGTCTCATCTCTAAATAAATTAAAATACTGAAATATAAATTATGCTTCATACGCGAGGCGAAAAAAAGCTGCCGCATAGAAGGCGAATTGCATCTTCTGACAATGGTTTCCAATATATGGATGGAGCTGTGACGCAACTTGCAGAGCAGTGAGCCTGACTTTTTACGCATAATGGCATAAAAATCATCCGTATGTGGTAGCCCCAAAAACACCCGAAAACCATTGTTGTACTG
>NW_020653492.1:5669215-5721003 GCF_003589595.1 Hyposmocoma kahamanoa
AAGTCTCATGTGCCTGTAATTTCACCAGCACCCTTACCCTTCACAACCGGAACACAGTAATGTGACCATTACTGCTTGGCGGCAGAAATAGGTAAGGTGGCAGTACTTCCCTGGACGAGCTCTTTCACAAGGAGCTCTACTGCTACTAAAATACATTATTATTGCTAAATTCAAATACAGAAACGATAAATTTTATTCGTCATTTTTAAAATATAATTAAGATAAAAAATCCTAATAAATAGATTTCTCATAGATGGCGCTACGACTAAAAAGTCGTTGAAAGACCAAGTACAAAGACGCGACGCAAGCACATAGAAAAAGTTTTTTCTGAGTGTTCGATCTTTGTATTAATAATTATAAATTTCACAAAAAATAATTGAATATCAATTCAATAAAAAATTTAGTTGGAATTATTTACGTGCTTAAAATACGATTATCAATATGTAGCAGAATAAGTAAGTAAATCTATGTGAGGATTTCCAGTACAAATTTGCTTCCCCATACAATATACTCTTATTATCAGTAGTAGAGCTCCTTGTGCAAGAGTCCAGGGAAGTACTGCCACCTTATCTATTTCTGCCGCAAAGTAGTAATGTAAGCCTAACTGCGTTACGGTTTTGAAGGGTGTTGGTGAAATTACAGGCACATGTGACTTGTCAACTTATGTCTCAGCGTGACGGGCGCGGTGGCAGTCATATCTTTGCAATTTCAAGTCTTTGAGTGGCACTGCAACTGTTATGGATAGGTGTGTTGCACACCACCAGGCGACTTGTACGTCCCGCCTCTGGATATGATAAAAAAAAAAATATTACCTATTATTACTTACTTATAAAATATACTACTAGCAAATGTAAAATAACAATTGTCAGTGCCACTTTTCTCATCTGTTTGAACTTGCCTTACGTGATGTTTAGTTACGTAATTGAGGCCCTCTAAAGAGAGACCCTTTTATATGCACCTAACGCCGGTCCCGTTTATGTAATCAAACATTTTGTACACATTCGGCACGTGTGTTATCCCACGAGTTATTAATGTCAGGGAGTCCTCGGTACGGAGGAATTGTTTATGGAAGTCGTTTGTTTTGCCATTGATTGCGAACACAATGATAAATTCATTAGCAGCCTTGTTCGCGAACTTTGTTGCCCAAACTAATTGTAAATATCTATTAACGTCTTTATAATATCCATTATTATTTACTTAGCCTTGTTTTGCTTAAGAATATTATTTATTATCCAATCGAACCCTTGAATTTATTAATTTCACTTGTATTATCATTTCTTTATAATTTGAACTAAATATTAAATTATTTATTTAAATTAATTTTATAGCAGTTTTTTAATTTATTTTTAATTACAATTTGTAACAACCACAACTTTAACACGCCATTAGTTCCGTCGCGTCGTTAGATGGCATTAGTTGTACTTTGAAACGCGCTATCGTTTTGTTAACTCCAATAGTTTATGTCATCTCACATAATGGATTTTTGTTCCTTACTACCGCTATAGCATTTCTATGGCACTAAAAGTTTCTCAAGATATTGAGACATTTCGGTCCCTACTTACTGCTGTTCTTACTTAAGCTTCGGCACTAAACTTGCGCTTTCACGCACGTAAGACGTACTGTTGGGTCACTAGCAGCATAACTTTTTGTTTTGTCTATAATCATAATATTAATATTAATCATAATTTTTCTTTTACTTTGTTTTAGTAAATTTAGTCTAACGCATGTTTGAAAGTCTTAAATATCAGATTTTTTATATTGCTTAAATCTGCGTTTTGGTCCATATATGAGCTTACCTACAATTTGAATATACATAAGAACAATACTACATGTAATATCTAGAATAATCATACACGTGTAACTCTGTTGGTTTGCCAGTAAAAAATCATACTTTCTTTGAATTTTTTAGTTTCCTAGTGAAACAGTTGGTCCAGTTATCAGTTAGATGAACAACCATAATTTTATTTTATAACCATATTGTTTTACAATTTATTAGTCACGTGACATGCTCATTTCAGATAATTCAAAACTTTAAAAGGCTCCCCTGTAAACTTGGCAATTTCGACATACGATACTTTACGTAGGAGGGGTCGATTTATTGCTTTTCAGGTTTGAAGGGGAAATTATACGCACATATACATATATATCTTAACTAATGTCTCAGAGTGACAAGCGCAGTGGCAGTGTCCCTTACATCTTTGCGATTCAAAGCTCCGAATGGCACTGCATCTGCTATAGAACGGCGGCGTGTCGCTTAACACCAGCCACGCCATTTGTTCGTCCCGTCGCTTGGTAAAACAAAACTTTCTTTGAATTAAGAAAAGGGAATGCTTCGATGGTTCGGTCACATGAAAGGGATGGATGTTTACAGAATGACGATACAAATTTATAGAGCAAACGTGGAGGGAAACGTGAGGGAAAACCGACCTCTGCATACATCTGGCGAATGCTCTTAAAAAAGGCCTGGTAAACACAGCGCCGTTTGAAAAGATTGATGCGAGAAGAGGATGTGCAAGAGCCAAGTGCCTACACAAGTGTGCTAATTAGGAATGTACATGACAAGAGTGAACGAGATGAATTAGTGACTGAAAGAACAGAAAGAGATATACGATACAAAACTAAATGGAGTCAAAAGGTTCCGCATAGCCGTTCTCATTTCTTTATGAAGGGGCGAGCAGAAAGCTTTTGAGTCGTTGCGGGCCCGTGGAAGCCGAGATACTGGACGAGTTACTGGATACATCCGTCAGAAAGGCGTACTACAGAGTCTCCCCAGTAATCTTTGTAAAGTACAGTATACCTGGAAATTTAATTTAGCGATAAAGACGCCTGTTCTGTGTTGTTATTGTAATTTCTATGCAATAGAGAATATAAACTATAATTCAATCATTCAAAGACAGTAGTTATACGTAGAGTTCAAATAATATTTATTAAATTTTACGAGAGACTTGATAAACCAACTTTTCCGATGACCATGAATTTCCTCGACAGAAAAAGGCGGCTATTCTCAACGAGTGTCAGGAAGCTCATAAATTTTGCTAATCTTTTTCGAGCTCCGGTTAAACTCACGAAGTTGACAATTTAAGTATAGATTCGTTTCCTCACTCAGTGTTCACTTTAATTTTCCAATTTCGAGTTTCTAGAACGTAATAGATTATATAATGCGACGTTATTGCTCGCGCAAAGCTAGATTATATTGCATACCGGCTTTAATACTGACATAACTCCAAAATGTTATTTTTCGGGATGGGTCAAAAATTGGTTCTAAAGTTTTTCCGACATTATCGACATCTCTTTACACGTTTCATTTCTGGGCATGGATCTTATTTAAGGAGAGGGTTCAGGCCATAGACTGCCGCTGGAACCGAATGCGGTTTGACTTGATACTTTTTCGAAGAGTAACTTACTACTAAACATTTGTAACTTTAACATTTGTGTAAACAAATGTAAGTAACTTAGAAATAAAAGTCATATGCATATGGCACCATTGGGGTTCAAACAGTTAACCTTTCCATTTTGAGAAGCAGCCGCTCTCCCACTAAGCTATCGCCGGCCGCCACCGCTATGGTATAGTAAAATTACAAATAGTCGTAATAATTAATCACATAGTTAGGAAACTACTTTTAAACCAGAAATACCAAATATTTAAACTATGTCAATATTGTTTAGATTTATTGCATTGTATAACATTATTTACATTAAGCCTGAGGTCTGTGTCCTGTAGTGAACGGTCGGCTGATGTGATGATTTTGTTGATTATTTACATTTAATAGTTAAGGCACTTTACTCAAACAAAATTTGTTAAATATAAAAAATAAAGATTTTTAAGTTGCGACACTATTGCATCTTGTGTGCAATATCCTTAGTTATTATAACATTGCTTCGTCGCATATAAGAGACTTTAGCGATATATAGGGGGTATATTGTTATTAGCAAAACGTATTACATCTTTTATAAGGTAAGCAAGAGGTAAACCTACACTCGTATAGCAAGTGGAAGATTGTGATCTCAGAGAGCGTCCAGTGTATGCACGCGCATTCTAATTGTGTTGTTATTTTTAATCATACTATAAAAGACTGTACAGCGTGCGGTATTTATGTGGTGGGATTATGATAAGATCGAGATATTACTACCTTGTCAAACCCTAACGGTCAAACCTAAAGGGTCGTTCCTCCGATCTATCTAGTGTAGCCCTACTACCTAACGTTTTTTTTAATAATGGTAATATAGCCTAACCTAACCATTCCTCTTACAGTGTCGATACTTCTTTTATTTTAGGGCTATATTGACCCTGAATAGTACGTTGCTACCTTGACTGCGCTGTCCGTGGCCCCGTAGAGATCTTCCCTTGTTCAGGTAGGACACAGAGGGCACAACAGTAAGTGCTGCATGGACTGTGTTGGGGCACCGCAGTCACATCTGCAGCGTCCTACCTGAGTGCGCCACAGATCGCAACCTGGCGGTAGGTGCCTAGGTACCTCAAGAGGTTTGATGAAACCAGGTGGTAGGGGGTTTTCCATTTCCACAGTGCATACCTAGTGACAGTTGGATGGTCACTCGTAGCGTTTGTGGTGTGCAGGAAATTTTTACGGCTTTTGAGGCGAGCTCGAGCAATTTGGTGGCCATATAAAAGGTGTCGAAAAACCTAAACTAACATGTAACCATAAAATAGACAGATGGAGAAATAAGATAACATGCTGCACTAGGTTCCTTCGCGTTTGGATACCACTTTCCACTTAACATCAGGTGGAGTGGAGTCATTTGCCTGTCAGGTATAAAAAAAAAAAAAGATAACATAATAAGATATTCATCATATATACAATTAGTTGTTGCGATGCCAAATCTTGTTTGTGCTTTTCTTTATATTATTGCTTAAAAGCAGATTAGCAATATTTGTTTAACAATCATTGACTTAAAAATAAATGGACGACGGGTCTAATACACAAACCACGAAAAAATGTCCCAAGTCAACCTATTTAAACGTAGTGACATGTAAAGGAATATGAAAAAGCTAAAACGTTGAATTTAAATTGTAATGTCATCGCAGTACTGTCTAATTTTGCTTGCTTCGCTGTCAGTCGAACAAACGAAGACTAAAGCGTGAATGACGCTCTGTATACGATTTTAATGCCCTATAAGTTCGGACACTTTTTAGCGCGGCCCCGACGTCCATATAATTGTAAGTCAATGTTAACAATAAAACAATTGAAGCATTGGGAACAACAAGGGCGTTCGGCACCCAAAGCCCGTTTTGATGTTATTGCATCAAAACACTAACTAGTACCTTGTGACAAAAACTCATTTCGGTCTCTCTTCTAGATGGCGTAATTTTCATTCATTTAGAAGGTGACGCTCCGCCTTTGTAGCATAGATTATAAATGTGCATATGAATTTCTGGCACGTTACTGCAGTTTATGAAACATATTTTAATGAAAAAAAAAAGTCTGTAACGAGGACTTCATCATCAACATGGAGCATCTAGGAGGCCAATGAGACCTGCTGAAAATGATTCTGTCGGTTCATTTAAATCCAGTGAATGTAATAAATGATTAAAAATACGTTTAATTTTTTTATCAATGCAACTTTTAAATGAGACTGATTCACTATTTATTTCCTTAAAAACCAATAATAAAACGAACGCCCCATTAATTTACCGGTTTCGTACAAAAAGGCGGATAATACAAGGGAAAAAAAATTCAAACGTTTCCAATTGTTTTGAAATAAGAACAACATCTGAATCTTTTCGCTCAATCATAGGACAAATAAATAATGGAGGATATAAGATTCATACTATAAATATTAAAAATAATAATTAAATAAAACACACACTCAATATAGCCTCGCACTAGGGAAACCCTGTGTCGCGGGTGCCATGGACACACACATACACAAGCACAAATTACACCCAAACTCACGAGAGAAATAAATGTAGGCCATACAGATATTTCTCCCGGTCCGGGAATCGAACCCGGGACCTCTGCGTGGCAGTCCAGCTTGGTAACCGTTCGGCCACGGAGGCAGTTAAAAAAGATATAAGACATTAAAATTTTATTTTAAATTTTCTCAAATCTCACTTTTACGTGGCACGCCCTTGTTACACCCAATGCTTCAATTGGTTATTACAATAATTATTATGAGCATTGACTTACAAATAAATGGACGACAGGTCTAATACAAAAACCACGAAAAAAAATGTCCCAAATCAACCTATTTAAACGGAGTGACATGTCAATGAATATGAAAAAGCTAAAACGTTGAAATTAAATTGTAATGTCATCGCAGTACTGTCTAATTTTGCTTGCTTCGCTGTCAGTCGAACAAACGAAGACTAGAGTGTGAATGACGCTCTGTATACGATTTTAACGCCCTATAAGTTCGGACACTTTTTAGCGCGGATCCGACGTCCATATAATTGTAAGTCAATGATTATGAGATAACTTCTAGCGAACCTTCTGTGTCGACGTAAGTCTTAGTCAGGATTAAACGGTCGTTTTACATCCTATCTTTTTTATAACGAGATAATGCAAAGTAGAATTTAATTTTAAGTAAAAGATTGTATCGAAGAAATAAAAAAATGTATGATATCTCTCTCGAGTGTGATAAGTTTACGCATATTTCTTGTTTACCAAGCCTTATATATTATAGTAAAGGAAATAGCTCGTGTTTTGGCAGTAACTGAAACTCAATTTGGTCCAGAAATTGCTTACGTCCTGTCCATAGTAATAGATTAGTTATACATATGATGACATCACATTCACACCGAGACAGTTACTTCAATTGTATCCAGCACAAGTGCGGTCGTGTACGGAATACTGTTGCCACGTATGGGATGGTTCTGCAAGTCACCTACTTTGAATTCAGTCGAAAAGCGTGCCAAAAGACTTGTAGGTGACTCAGTAGAGACGAAGCTCAGGAGCCTCGAAAGCCGTAAAACTGCCTGCTTCGGTATTCTAAGGATATATCACGGAGAGTGTGCGGTGGAATTCCATGATTTATGGGACTTGGCAATTTATGTCTCAGAGTGACGGGCGCGGTGGTATTGCCTCTCAGGTCTCATACAATACAATACAGTACAGTACAGTACAGCACAGTACAGTACAGTACAGCACAGTACAGTACAGTACAGTAAAATACAGTACAATACAATACAATACAAATATCCTTTATTGCACACTGGTACAAATACAAAATAATACAAACAATAAAAAAACAGGTACGACAGACGATCTTATTGCTATATAGCAATCTCTTTCAGGCAACCTTCGGGTTACAGGAAAAACTGTGAGATAATAATTAATTGAGGGCGCAACACATATTGCACTTACACAAGTGAAAAGAAAGGAAAATAATAATAAAAATACTCTAAAACAGATATCCAAAACAAAGGTAATAAATAAATAAATAAATAACAAAAAAATTACATATGATTACACAAAATGAAGTAGGATTATATAGAATATAATAACAACACATAAGACCTCATCTCTCCATTTCACCTCTACATTTATTTCTCTCGTGAGTTTGGATGTAATTTGTGGTTGTCTACATGTCCGTCCATGGCACCCGCGATACACGGTTTCCCTAGAGCGGGGCATTGAAAAAAGAAAAAATTCGCAATTCTTTTTTTATTTAAAAAACTTTGTTTCCCTGCGGTTCATCATGTGATAGTGCGCGTGGCGTTGAATGACAAGGTCCCTGATTCGATACAAGATAGAACCAATTTTGAAATGTAATTTTCTTATTTGATTTTGGCCTGAGTTTTCAGGAATGTACCCCGGGATCAATTCCGATGCTCTAGTACTCTTAGTAAATGAAATTCCTTAGTTTGAGTTAAGGTTAACTATTTCGGAATTAATTCATGTGCTTGTCTGGGACATTATCATTATATTATTGATGTTATACGCAGAACATGTAACCGACAGGTGTCGGGCATTCACTTAATGTCATTGGTGGGGTAAAGCACTAACAGATATCTTGAAGGTTTATTCAATATTCCATATTGTTATTTGAAGGGGAACTGTAATCATTTGATCTATACGAGTATAATGTATACTTGAAAAGCAGTGGCAAGAGAGGTAGACGGTTCGAATTTCTGTGACGGTACGTAACTATTACTTAATTTTTCTATATTACGTTAGTGAATGTTAGTAATTAATTGTGAGTAATCTGTTTCTAAATAATATTATACAATTTTCTTGTTTATTTTAATGGGACAGAATGTTTAAAGTCCGAAACCATAGAAGATACAAGGAAACTGTCTTAGGAACCATTGAAGCCTTTTTATGTAAAAACAATTTTGGAATAGTCAATTTTTGGTCAAGCGTTTATAAAAATGAAACCTAATAAATTTATATGGACCATGTCTTTTTTTTACTCTAAAGCTTGGCCACAGGGGGAAGGCGGGATTAAGTCGAGCATTTCCCTGGCTGTTATGATTTAGCAATGCTTTGTGTTATCTAATAGTTCAAGTACACAAGATAAATGACGCCACAACTACCACGACAGTGCATGCAAACATAGCACAGGTTTTGGGTAGACGGAAGTTGGCAGATTCGTATTTCCGCCCTCTCCCCCAAGAGACTTCCGTGTCCGGCGCGCTACCGGGCGGCCATATGTGTGAATATTTAAATTACACTTTATTATAATAGAGGTGTCCTGTGACACGTGTATTTGAAGTCTATAACAATGTTAACACAGAAGAACCTTCCAATTGGAACAGCACCCTCGTCAACTTTCAAAGACTGAATCACAAAAATGTACCACAATATAAACGAATTATCGAAAGATCTAAGTGGCAGAAGTCTGTGAAAGAGTTCGTCCCGGGAAGTACTGTCGCCTTACCTATTTCTGCCGCCAAGCAGTAATGTGAGCACTACAACTGTTATGGACAGGCGAGTAGCTTACTACCGTCCCGTCACTTGATATTAAAAAAATATTGGCAGTTTCAACTTTAAAAAGAAATTAATTCTTGACTGTTAAGATAATTTAAACTTTACCCTGTTGGCATATCGTTAAAAGTTCTATACCATTAATGCCTATTATTGCAAGATATGACGTCTTTATTTTATATTAATATTTCAATCAATGTGCTGCCATCTAGCGGTTCATAGCTAAACGACGACGAATTCGAATTTTTACTTAGTTCTCCAAAAAAGAAGCTACTGTATTGTAGCAGTATAAGGTTTTCTTTCGTTACTTGTATCAGAAAAACGATTACATAGGGCGCACTATAAGTTTCCGGAACTGGTTACTTCCATAAACAATATTTAAAAAGTAATTACATTTGAAAATGGAACTCTTTGGCTGTAGAATACAGTTTGTTTCATCTGACTGTCACTTGTTTTTACATTGTGGCATCATTTTAGGAATTGGGTGTCCATATCACCATGGATTTACTGCTGTGAACAACAAAAATATCGGTGCTGTGCGCCATATGATCAAAACAGACAGTCATGAGATACGGGCATCTTTAGGCATAGGCATGAGTCAAATACAATTAGTACTACACAACCATTTGGGTGTGAATAAGCTGTGCTCCCGGTGGATACCACACAATTTTACTGAGGCTCAAGAAACGGATCGCGTCACTTGGTGAAATGCCATGCTTACCAGATTTAACGAAGGTACATCAAATTTGGTGTGGGACATAGTAATAGGTGACGAAACATGGATTTACAGTTACGATCCCAAAACAAAGGAGCAATCGAGTGTATGGGTCTTTCGAGATGAGCCGAAACCAACCAAAGTGGCGCGCGTGCAAAGTGCCTCTAAGCGGATGATTGCTTCTTTTTTTAATAAAACTGAACACGTGGCTTCTGTTGCTTTGGAGAATCGTTGTACCGTGAGTGGTGATTGGTACACGACCATTTGTTTGCCGGAAGTTATTGACCAATTCCGTAAAAATAACCGTAAACGCCGTATCATATTGCACCGCGATAATGCCAGTTCTCACACGGCCAAACAGACAAATGAGTTTTTGAAGGTGAACAACGTTGACCTTATGAACCATCCCGCGTACAGTCCGGACCTGACCTTGTGACTTTTATTTATTTCCAAAAATTAAGAACCAGTTACGCGGTCAACGATTTTCATCACCTGAAGAGGACAGCCTCTTGAAGAGTATGAAAAATATGTTTCAGAGTGGCATAAATGTTTTCAAAATTGGTTCATTCGTATGAAAAAGTGCGTTAACGCTAACGGAGAATATTTTAAGAAGCAATAAATTCATTTCTGACCATTTATAGTATGTTTTTCTTATTCACTCCGGAAACTTATAGTGCGCCCCACGCACAAGTGCGACTATTATTTTTGCACTCTAGAACAGCGAAATCAGGCATTTTTCTACGATTTACGAGATTTTGCGCGAGATAATTGATGCGACCGTAATGTACAAAGCGAAAATGGAGTTCAAGTTTGCGGAACTCCACGAACACTTGGCACACATGTCACATTATTAAATGTCCCGTTGCCGAGTCAGACTTTCAGTATTGTTCTCGAATTGCCAAATTAAACAACGAAAGTCCTCGACCAAGATCTGTATTAGTGAAGTTTAATAGCAGACGCCTTCGCGACGAGTTTCTAGCATCTGTGGTTAAATTCAACCGGAATAATCCTACAGACAAGTTGAATACAAGCCACCTAGGTATAGGAGGTCAGAAAAAAAGCCCTGTGTACGTGTCTGAACATCTCACACCGGAACTCAAATCTCTCCACGCTGCTGCTCGGCGTGTGGCGCGTCAACTGAACTATAAATTTGTTTGGGTGCGCGACGGAAAAGTTTATATCCGAAAAAGCGACAGTTCTGGTTTTATTCACGTCCGCTCTGAAGACACCTTAAAATCTTTGTCTTAGTTACTTTTTTCATAAAGCATTGACACATTTGTAATTTATCCAAACAAAATTTTTAATTTTTTTTTTTATATTGTTATTGTTTTCATTCTGTTATTTATTTCCATTATAAATTACACTTAATTTTAAATTATAATTCCAATTTTATGAGTAGTTTAAATATTGTTTCTAGTTCTGCATTTAGACCATTAAATGTTTATTACCAGAATGTCAGGGGCTTAAGACTTAAAACTGTATCTCTTTTTAACAACGTAATCTGCAGTTCTTATGATACTGTTGTGCTGACGGAGACGTGGTTGAACGACTCTTTTCATGATTCTGAACTTTTTGACGATCGTTATATGGTCTACAGGAGAGACCGAGCGGTTGGTGGCGATAGTGAGGATGGTTTTCACACGCACAAATCTATAGGTGGTGGTGTAATTATAGCAGTTTCTAGGGATTTGTGTTCTAGGCGTCTTTCCAGCTTTGAATCTAGATGTGACGACCTGTGGATATGCCTGGAGGTTAGAGATCCCGACGGTAAGCCAACTAACTTATATCTTTGTGCTGTCTATCTGCCGTCCCCTTTGAAAAAGGAAGTTCTCTTAGAATTTATCAATAATTCAAACAAAGTAATTGAAGGGAATGGGGTTGATAATGTTGCTTTCATGGGAGACTTTAACATGGGTAAGATTCCATGGAGCTGTCTTGATGATCTCTCTACACCTCGTGCAGAGCCTGTGAGCGCCATGTCTAGTATGCTTATCGAATTTGCCTTACTTAATAACTTAACGCAGTACAATGCACTTCCAACTATCAGGGCAACATTCTGGACCTGGTGCTGAGTTCTCACACTGTCATATACGCAAAGGAGTGTATGACTCCTTTATCCAAAGTTGACCAATTTCATCCACCTATAGAGTTTTCATTTTGTTTTGCCGCTAATAAAAATATGTCTGCGCATAATAAAATACGCTTCTGTTTTTATAAAGCCGATTATACGAATATTCTTCACGATCTAAACAAAGTAGATTGGGACAATGCATTCGCCTCCTGTAATTCAGTTGACGATATGGTATCTTCTTTCTATGCAATAATTCGACAAGAAATAAACAAACATCTTCCTAAATCCAAGCCCAGGTCCAAAAAATACCCGATTTGGTTCTCACGTAATCTTATAAGTCTATTACGGAAAAATATAAGTACCGCCAGAAGCTTCGAAAGTTTAATAACAACCCACGCGACAAACTGGCTTTCGAACTTGCAAGGTCCCGTTCCGATAAAATGAAAAATTTATGTTATAAACAGTACATAGCTTGCCTGGAGAGTAATCTACGTTCGAATCCAAAATTATTCTGGTCGTTTGTTAAAAGTAAATGTAACAACAGTAGCCATTATCCTTTTCAAATGTACTTGCATGAAAAATCTGCAGTTGGTAGTAAAGATATCTGCAATCTGTTCGCTAATAACTTTGCTTCAGTTTACAACAAACCTACTGACACCTCTGCTGCGGTCTACGATGCGCCATCTCTAACTAGCAGCTTTTTAACTATGATTCAATTTAATGACGACCAGGTATTCAAGGTTTTGGAGAGACTCGATCCATCGAAGGGAGCTGGAAGTGATGGAATTCCTTCTAAATTTGTGACCATGTGTGCCCCAGGACTAGTTCGACCTCTACGACTAATTTTTAATACATCTCTGAGCACTGGTGTCTTTCCGACTGCATGGAAAAAGGCTCTTATAGTAGTACCCTTGTATAAAAATGGAAACAGGGAAGCTGTGAATAACTATAGGCCTATTTCCATTTTGCCAATCTTTGCTAAGATCTTTGAGTGCTTGCTGATCCCCATACTCTCTTGGCATTTCAAGGGTACCATGCTCTCCGAGCAACATGGTTTTACCAAGGCACGCTCCACAGTTACTAACCTCGTCCAATTCATCAATAATATTTCTCACTCTCTTGACCAGCGTTCTTCTGTGAGCGCCATTTACACTAAGTTCAGCAAGGCTTTTGATAAAGTTAACCATCAACTTCTTCTACGTAAACTTTCCATATATGGTATAGCAGAGCCTCTGCTGGGTTGGTGCGGATCGTATCTGTGTGGCAGAACGTCTACAGTCGTTGTAAACGTGGATTCATCGGAGCCTTTTGGAGTTTCTTCTGGAGTGCCGCAGGGTTCACATTTGGGTCCATTGCTATTCAATGTCTTTATAAATGACATAGATCAGTGCTTTAGGCACTCACAGTTCTTGCTGTTTGCTGACGATTTGAAATGTTTCCGAGTTGTGAATACCATTGACGATATTGCAAAATTACAAGAAGACATTAACCGCCACCTCCTGGTGCGACAATAACCAAATGATTTTAAATGTCTCTAAGTGTTGTGCAATCTACTTCACCAGAAACACTAAGCATGTCGTCAACCCTATATTCACGATTAAAGGTAACCCAATTTCTAATGTGAGTCAAATTAAGGATCTGGGCGTGCTGCTCGATAGCAAACTTCGCTTCCATATCCACATCGACAGCATCGTATCTAAGGGTTTTCAAACCCTCGGTTTCGTCTTGCGAAACTGTAGGGACTTTAAGTCGCCCAGCATTAAAATTATGTTGTACAGTTCTTTGGTGCGAAGCGGGTTGGAGTACTGCAGTGTTGTATGGAACCCTTTCTATGACGTGTACAAAAAGAAACTTGAAAGAGTACAAAAAAGATTCGTGTGGCACTTGACCTATTCCTGCTTTCTTGCTAAGTCCTTAAAGAATTACGACGCCAGACTTGAGCACTTCAAAATGGAAACATTATCGCTTCGCAGGAATACACTTGACGGTCTGTTCTTGTTTAAACTAGCTCGTGGAATTCTAGACACGCCTGGCTTACTGAACGAACTCGGCTTTAACATACCGCGTAGGTTGCCAAGGTCCTCGCAGTGTTTCAAGTTATTCTGGACCCACAGCTCCCATTCAAACTTGGGCCTCTTTGCACCTTTAGCCAGACTGGCACACCAGCATAACAATAATCTTGACAAGACAGTTGACATCTTTGCTGAAAGTTTGCCTAAATTTAAACGTTCTGTGAAGTCCCTGACATCTTAAAAAATATATTGTATTCGATTATTTTTATGATTTATATTTTTATTACTTTATTATGGATTCCATTTTTTTTAATTAGCTTTATCAACGACATTTATATTTTTTCAATTTAATTTGTTTGATGGATTAAAATTGCAGTAGTAAATGTTAAAATAACACTCTTATTATCTTGCATGTTGTCTTCACCTATAATTGCTATAGCATTAAGCTTTTTTTTTATATATATAATAGACACACGTGTTATGTATATATTAAGCTTTTGTTTTGTATTGTTAAATATTTGAATGTTGTAATGTATATAGTGTTGGTGAACTAAATAAATAAATAAATAAATAAATAAATAAATAAATAAGTAAATAAACTAAGCACTTGTACTGTATTTATTGTTCTGTGCCATAAACAAACATACAGACAGATAAATATTAAAATAAATAAACCATATAGCTTTATTAGGTTAGTATCAAGTTTTTCCTCAAGAACAATCACATTTTCCTGTTAAAGTTATTCTCATTCTCACAATTCCAAATAACAAAACATTGACGTCTGTATTATGACTTATTTGTCGAAAAATATTGTACTTATACAATAAAAAAAAACCACTCAAAGTTTCGACGTAATAGGCAAGTCTTAAAACAAATACACCTGTGATGAAATAAGACACCTATTTGATAGTAGAACTTATATAAACAGTATAACGTCTATGTTTTATGTTCATCATTGTAATATAAATTTGATCCAATGACATAATTCGTTCCGGGAGTACTACGTGAAATGTACACACGATCGATGCATTAATATACCTGACCCCCTCTGAAGCCGACCTTTTGGTTCTAAGAGCCTTCTTACGCATTCAACAGAGGAATCTAAAATAATTTCAGCTTTTTGGTTGAAATTTGTATCTAAGTTATGTATAATCTGTTCCATGCATATTAAACAAAAAGTAAACAAAGCTATTTGGTTAAAATTCTAAAGCAATCACTCAATAAGTCGAATAAGTAACGCTTTCACGTATATTTCAAAGATTTCGACTTGATATCTCGTCACTTTTTCCAGTAATATCCGTTTGAATAACATCGCAAAATCGTATTTGAAAAATGTGTAAAATGAAAAATTAGTCCAATAGTGAGGTGATTTTTCAACTATACAACTATGACTTGTCCATGGCTGCCTAGAACTGTACGAGAAAAAAACATTCGGTTCATTAAATTAAAATTTTCGTAATAGATTAGTAAATTGAATATTTCATCGCAATCGAACGATATCGAAGGTTTGAAGGAAGATCTAAAATTAAGATTTCGGAAATTTTTAATATGCTTTATAGGTTATGTAAGGAAAACCGCTATTGTGATTCAATTCAACAAATCGATTCATTCAATTAAGTAATCCGCTAAAGAGGGCATTAGAATCGAGAAAACATGTATAGATATCGTTGATAAACAGTATGAAAAGGTAAGGACCCAGATAAGATCCTTGCGGAATGCCAGACGTTGCCGCGTAAGGATTTAAGCTAAAACCGTTTATCATTACACTGAGATTGTGTTCGGACAGATAAGAATCGAACCAACTCAGCAAGGATCCCACTATACTGCAACTCTTTAACTTATTGATTAAGATATTATGATGCACTCTGTCGAACGCCTTGCTGAAGTCGGTATAAACCGCATCCACCTATGTACGTGCATCTACTGCCTCCGCGAGGTCTTCAGCGGATGTCGTTCAGCGCCATATCTGATCAGGGCTGGCCATATCAGTCGAAGAATTGATAACCGATGGGGAAAACGAGTTCTAGAGTGGAGACCGCGACTCGGCAAACGTAGTGTGAGACGCCCTCCGGCCAGGTTGAATGACGACCTGCGAAATGTTGCTGGCGGGAAATGGATGCGACAAGCTGAAGACCGAATGAAATCATCCGCATATTGGGGGAGACCTACGTCCAGCAGTGGACTGCGATAGGCTGATGATGATTATGATAATGATGATGAGTGTTACAATGCTATTTATTCATTTATATTGTATTGCCCACAAAATAGCACATATGGTGGACTTAATGCCATAAGGCATCTACCAGTCAACCGGAAAACCGGGTACAGAACAATTAAGAACGGCATGACAAAAACAGATACGATCAAAGTTTGTAAATAATTATTATGATACCTACATAATTTAAACACAACACAAAAATACACACATTATGTGACATGTAATACATGACTAACTATATACTTATACAAACAACTCATATACCCACACATATTTAAAGAATCTACAATGTCAGACTAATGGGATGCAGATTGAGGCTCCAACACGAAATTGCGTTGTAATTGCTTGAAAGCTAGCTTATTCGGCGCTTTTTGAATATGGAGTGGCAAAGCGTTTCAGAGTCGTATTGCCTGAAGAATATATGAGTTAGAAACAAAACCAGAACGGTGAGGAGGAATAAAATGAGTCAATTTGCTGTCTGAGCAAAGATTGCAGCTATGGGAAAACCCAAATACTGAGACATACATTTCAAATAACAATAATAACTTTATTCACTTTCACAAAGGCAACGGTAACTAATACATTGTTAGTAAAAATAACATTTTCACCTCAGCAGCTCGAACAAGGCTATTTTGCTGTGTGAAATCAGTGAGCAAAATCTTATTTTGCTCACTCCGTGAGAAAAAGTAGCTTTTTGCTTTTTAAGTGGAGACTTGTCATTTAATGCGAAGTGCAAAGTCCAAATTGTATTAACAATTAAAATATAACGCTACGACAACAGTAATAATATTCAATACTTACTTTTGCGGCTAGGAAAGTGCAATCTGGAGCTTCATTAAGAAATTTTTCAATATTAGCAGCCGTGAAAACTTTCGATTTTTGTGAAGATTCGATAAACCTAAAACAGACTTCGCATTCTTGGGCACAACCTAGCACCTCCAGTGATGCGAATCATACCCAAACCCGCCCAGAATCACCAACTTTTACGGTGCGGGAAGGGTCACAATCCAGCTCAACTCATAATGAAACCTCGACCACTACTCAAGTAGCAAACACTACGACGATTACTGTTCCAAATAAAACAGTAACTTTTAATCTACAGAATTGTACAAACTTCACGTTCCACTTTTAATTTTTTGTAAATTCTGTATTTTTGTAAATATACAATGATGCATTTGCTTTCATGACGTGTTTTTATTACTTGTCCCTTTAGTATATATATATGTTCTCGCTGCTGAGATGAAAAGTTGTATGTATCACGCGAGAGCAAAGTTATTTTGCAGCTCGTCTTTTTGAGTCCCTCGCTTCGCTCAAGATTCTAATTCTGAATCACTCGCTACGCTCGTGATTCAACTATAGAATCTTTCGCTTGCTCAGGACTCAAAAACAGCACTCGCACCAAAATACGACTTTGCTCTCTTGTTGAACAAATAACTATTACGAACCTTCGTGAGAGTCTGGTGTTCATACTAGCCAGGCCTTCGCTTCGACCGTTGGCCATTTTTTTATAATATCAAGTGACGAGACGAATAAGCCATATGCCTGATGGTAAGTTGCACGACTGTCCATAACAGTGCAGTGCCACCCAGAGCTTTAAATCGCAAAGATCTGAGGGACACTGCCTCTGCGCCTGTCACACTGAGACATAAATTGACAAGTCCCATATGTTTTTAGTCGATATAACGCTCAACAGATATGATTAATTTATGGTATACAGGCATTTGGCATATTCTTGCATGATATAAAGGTCACTGGGTATAATAGACGAATGATATAACAACTTTCAATCTAATATACCAATGGCATAATGTTCATTTTATAAAAAGACTTCAGATATAACATTCACTGAGTGTAATGTTGAACGTGTATGTGTGAAAAAAAAAATAATTCCAGTGGTGTTTAGGTGCAACGGTGAATGAACCTAATTTGTTTGCATTTCCTAGTTGGTTCGACCTCCTCCTGTGGGTTCAGGTTATTAGTATATGAAATATTGTGTTATATTATTTAATACATTACACTGGTAGTACTTATACCATTTGTTCATTATGTCACTTAATCATTACATCTAATGTTTGTTATACTGAAGGTTCATTATACACTTTAAAATTATGCCTTTAATATAATCAAATATATACATATGTTACCGGAAATGTATGAAATCTAGGTATTGTATACAAATCCTAGGAAATGTATACAATTCCGAAGCTATCTAGGAAATGTATAAAACATTGTTTCAAAAACTATTTGTTCCATAAATGTCCTAGAAAATGTGTACAATTCTTAGGAATTGTATATAATTCCAATATCGTATTAGGAAATTTATAAAAACAATGCTTTCTGTAATAAAATAGTCCAATTCGTTTCTGCCCAGAGGAACTTCCGCGTTTGTATAAAAAAAACCTAACTTAACCTAAATAATCCGATTCGTTTCTGCCCAGAGGGACTGCAACGCGTGTACGCACTGACAGTTTACGCGGCACTAGCGCGATCGCCTGAGCAGACGAAGCAATACCCTCCCCTCGCCCCGCTATATCGTACCCATTGAAATCTTAAATGTTTTACATTTCCGATTGCTATTTAGGAAATGTATAGATTTCCTAGGAAATGTGTCTAATATAATTTATTTTACACATTTCCGTGCGGTTTAAGGAATTACATACATTTCCTAGGAATTGTATACAATGACGGATTACATACATTTCCAGTAACATATATAATAATAAAAAGGTATAATCACTCATTGTATGTAGTTATTATTTATATGTAGTTATATTATTATATGTAGAGATTATACCCTTAGAAATTATATCAAATGTTATTATACCAAGTAAAAATAGATTATTGGTTGTTATATCTTCCATTACACACCCACCTGTAATTTCACCACTTAATAAAAAAAAAGATGAACACTGTGAGTTAAATATAGAAAATAAAAGCAAAATAAAATGGTGCGTGTAAGTGTTTTAATTGTACATGTGGTATGAGTAAGTGTGGTTATGATTGTGTGCGTGGTTGTGTGTGTGTGTTTAATGTATGTGGTGTACGTCGGTGATAGTTAGATTAATGATAGTGTACAGAGTGGAGGACATTCTCAAATCACGGCGGCCCTGGCGAATCATAAGCCACTTCAGCTCATTGCGATTTTCATTGGATCACATCAGTCTGCCAAGTTTATAATGAAATCAGTTAACGGAAAGTGGGTGAAACTCAATAAACTGGATCATCCCCTAATGCAAATTAGGGGATGATCTCATTAGAGGTGGAATAATTTCTTTAAATTTGAATGAGACAAAAACATCGAAAACGATTCCCAATGTCGGAGTAGTCGCCTAATATACGTACAAAAATAATACAAAACAATACAATCGAATTGAGCACCTCTTTTTTTGAAGTCGGCTAAACGTAATGAAATAAACCACCGGCTTTTGTATTCCTCGAAATCCCGTTTCCGCATTCATATGGCGGACGCTATGGAGCGGAATGCAGCAGGGCTGCTGCAAATTTATTCCCTGAATGCTACAACTTGGGTCTTTTCAAAGCGAGATGAAATAGGCATTATATAGAAGTACAGGTGGCATCACATAAGGTGGGATTGACGTCAAATGCGCATTTATTTATAGTAGCAGTAGAGCTCCTTGTGAAAGAGTTCGTCAATGGCAGTATTGTCACCTTACCTATTCCTGCCGTCGAGTAGTAATGTGTGCATTACTGCCTTCCGGTTTGAAGAGTAAAGGATGATTCACATTAGACCGTGCCGGACGCAAGCCGTGTCTGAGTCATCCGAGCCTCGAACGTGCTGCATATCCATATTCACATTAGACCGCACCGGGTGCGAGCCGTGTCCGAGGCATACGAGTCTCGTACGTGCCGCACGATCTTAAATTAGACTGAGTCAATCAGTAGGACGCGGAAAAAAGCCGTTAATAAGAAACAAAAATCTGCAACAACACTTAGGACTAATCCTATAACACCAGAGACGTTTGACCGAAAGAGAACATATTGACAGTTATCGGTGGCTATGGCTACTACTATTTTTTTAGCATTCTATCTTTTTATTAATAATTATAACAAACTAAATGGATTTTAAGACTTTCGTGGTTATTCACTAAATGATTATCACTAATATCAGGTTTCTTACCACGGTATGACTTCTTTTTATTTTCCCGATATTTCGGAACGGTTACAAGCTCCATGGTCACGGGTTGACTGGACGGCGGCAGATGACAGCTTTAAGAGCAGACATATCTGTCTACCCTCTTGCGTTGTTGACGACTACCTTCATCGCAATTTATTGTGGCGTTACCATTGTCACACACTTTTTTCACACAAACCACACTCACTGTATCCACACGCGAAACTGAACTCGAGGTGTTTTTGTTTTTATTACTGCACACACTAAGGACCGGATTCCATGCACTGGACAGTTTAAAACCATCATCACGGTTAAATGTTTTGTACTTCTTGATCTCGATGGCTTCTCGTACCAACCGTGGTATCTAGTGACGTTCTGTCAAGAGTACCTGAAGGCTATGCAACGCGATCCAGTGGTTAGTGTCAGTCTGTGTGAGATGTTGTGCTATAGCCGACTTCTATGCATCATTGTTTTTTACTGCTCGGATGTGTTCCTTCATCCAACGCAAAAGGGTAGACAGATATGTCTGCTCTTAAAGCTGTCATCTGCCGGCGTCCCAACCCGTGACCGTGGAGCGTGCAACCGTTCCGAAATATCGGGAAAATAAAAAGAAGTCATACCGTGGTAAGAAATCTGATATTAGTGATAATCATTTAAACTAAATGGAGTAATTTCTCAAAAAATTAATATCATGGATATAAAATATCGTTATATTCAATAAACTTAATATTCATTGTAGTCGCAAACGACCAACTTACTTTATACCTAATTAACCCTAGATAGCTAACGTTCCTAAACTACTACGATAAGCTAACCATTCGACTTTTTGACGAACACTTTTTATAAACATACAGCAAGTGTGCAAGCCAAGCAAACGCAGTTGTAATGGCGACGGGTTAACCGGTCAAATACAATATGTAGAAGTAAGTTTTATGCGTCGTATTACTGCCGCCGTACTCTTTAACTTGGTTGCATGTTATTAGCTGTCTATCTTTATGGTTCAAGCTCCTGGATTTTTAGGTTTTTTATCGTAGGACAGTTATGATATGTGACATTAAAAATCTTTTTTTAAATATTTAATCTACGACGTTTAGTTTAGTATTTTAAATAGGTAGTTTGAAATGTTGTATATTAGTTGAAAATATTATCATACATTTAGAACTATTTTCATTATAATTTTAATTACTAAAATATCATTATAATTTTACAATACCTGGTTGATAATGCCTCATAAATAATAAATAAACCATTTATTTCAGGCCATAGCCCATAAGATAATAGTGTTAGTTACAAAAGAAAACCTTAGAACTATGTTAGTATGATTACATTGAATTTTGAATATATTGACAGAAAATTTAAATATTAAAATTTGGAAAATGCACAATTATTGCTTAATTTGCCCCGTTGTAATATTTACCCAAAACTTTAAAATTTTACAGTCAAAACGATGGGCAAACATCCTCAGGATGCCATTGCCACTGTCACGCACTCGCTTTAGCAGAGATGACACTCTTTTACGCCTGATGGCATAAAAGTCATCTGTTCGCAATAAAATACGTCAGTTAATCAACTGTACTTTTAAGTAAGTATAGACCATTTCTAATTGTTTTCAGCTAAATTCTTCCAATACCATTATGCACAGACCAAGCATACTGATTTCCACAATCAACTTATGCCAACTTAAATAAATGGGTTTCGTACAAAGCAATCGAGTTCAAGTGTTGTTGTTAAGCTTTTGAAATATCTGCGAATATACCTATAACCTTCCTATAACGTACTCCATTCAATAAGTTTTGAACAATGCTTTTGTTTAGTTTAAATAAGAGAGCTGTGTTAGCCTTATGGAAGTGCGATAGCAATTTAGAAGTAGGTGGTTAGAATTCCAGTGGCAGCATGTATTTATGACTTCAATTTCTAAGCTACCTACATTTCTGAATTATATAGTGAAACCTGCAAGACCCTAACAAGCTTGCACTGTATCCCGTCTCTTTATATATGATCTTCCAGAATCCAACCCTGCGTCCTACAAATTTTTATAGTATTCTTTTGTTTTCTTGTAATATCAAAGGACGGGACGAACAAGACGTGCACATGGGGGCCTATCATAACCTTTCCAAAAACAATGTTATTTGAAATTGAGCTTAAAGTAAACTTATTATAATATGACTCATATTCGTACCATGACAAACCTGTCAACCAAGTAATGTATTATTACTAAAGTGATTGATTATTTATTTATTTGCTGAGCATTGGCTATAGAGTCATCAGCTTAAACAAGCAACAAAGCGTTAAGAAACTTAAAACGTAATAATACTTAAAACTTAGAATAATAACGCATAGAAACCTAGTCCGCACACGCTAAGTGAGGCGAATTGAAGCGCGCCAAAAGGGCCTATACGAGCGGGCGGGCCTTCAGTGCTCAAGGTCAACTTGCACAGCGAACAGATCAAGAATTTTAGCTAAAAATGACGAAATGTGCGGTAAATGAGTGTAAAAATACGTCAGACAAACATAAAATAGATACTAACATCACATTCCACAAGGAAGTAGTTTCAACTTGTATTTTCATATAAATATTCACTAAAACCGAAAATTAACCTACTACTAAAACTAGCCTGCATGAATTTGATTTTTGCCTCACTTGTGACAGTTCGTTTAATATGAAACTATCATTCTATGCGTTATTATTCTAAGATTTAAAATTAGTTTAAAAAATCCGTGCCTAGATATAAAACGCATAAAGGGGTGTTGATAAATAATTAAAACTTCAGAACTAATTTTCGAACCAGTCTGAAAATTGTGAAATTACACACACATGGTGTTTCTCAACTTATGTCTCAGGGTGATTGTGAAACAATCACATTTTTGCGTTATGTCTGTATTGAAGCCGGTTTGCAATTTGCAACACACCTAATCTAGCTTTGCGCGAGTCGTAATAACCTCGCTTAATAACCTGTGTAGTATAAGCGCCCAGTTACTCGAAGCGAAAGTTTTCGTTACCACGCCTTCGTGTACATCAATGGCGAGTCTGAATTCTATTTACTAGGCAACCAGGGCTGCCGCGGAATCCGCCCGGCGACTGCGCCAGATTCAAGCCAGCCTTGCCCGCGTGCCCGAGACGCTCATTTAATTTAAAATGTAAAAGCTAAACAAATAGAGCGTATTTTGCCATGACAGGTTGACGCACGCGGTCGCTGCGCGGCGGCAATGCGGACTCCGCTCTTCGACCGCGCGGAGGCCGTGAATAAATACGCCCTTAGGTGTGAGTAACTAGAATTTATAAATTAGAAAAAACGGAGTGAATTCCTCACGGGAAAAACTTCGTAAGGTTAATCGAAAAAACTAGGGTTCATTCGTTGTCCCCGGTAATGTATGACTCCCTGGTACATGACCTGATTTCACTAGATTTTGGATCAAAATGTGTGTTTTAACTGCCTCCGTGGCCGAACAGTTACCATGCTGGACTGCCACGCTGAGGTCCCGGGTTCGATTCCCGGGCCGGGAGAAATATTTGTACGGCCTACATTTATTTATCTCGTGAGTTTGGGTGTAATTTGTGGTTATCTAGGTGTGTGTTCAAGGCACCTGCGATACAGGGTGAGGGGCTATGAGTGTGTGTTCGTTATTATTTTAAAAACTTGTTCTATTAATTGCCAAAGTTCATGTTATTTCAAATTATTTTCATAGGGGCTTAATATCACATGCCTATTTTTTTTGTTTTTGTGAAAGCATTTATGCGTCTGCCAGTACATTTTATTCAAAAATAGCTTTGAATTACATTTACCGTATCTAACACAAAATCGGGGCATACACCACAGGGGCATAACGAACAGACCCTAAAACTATGGCCTCAACCCTTTACCGTGCCGGAACAGTTTAAAAATATACGCAGAAAATTTAATATAATTTTTGCCCACATGCCTTTCATTGGACACACCCTCTTTAATAATAGAATATTTGGACCGCCATGCTTGGCCTGGGTTTGTGATTTTCGTAAACAAGTATAATATTATCATTGGCAGTGAAGATGTAATCTAATAAAATGAGGAAACGCTGTTGCCTATCTCCTCCAAATTATGTCCCTTAGGTCGCTTTCTCGAGATCAGCGAAGGTCTATAGTATGTGGCATAACAATTGTTCGCATAATTAATAATGCGCATAATAATCTCCTTTGGGAAATTATGCGGATGAAGGCCCAATGTCTAGCAAAACGGAATAAAGAAAAGATGTGTTTGAACAAAACCTTTTTGTTGGGACTGCGGTTGATTGTTTTTCGTTGTGTTTATAATAATTTATAAATTACATAACACTTGACAATTTTTGCATATTTTTTTATTATACCGAGTGACGAGACGAACTAGTTGAAAACTACGTACCTGTCCATAACAACTGCAGTGCCACTCAGAACTTCATATAATTATTCAGGTCTTTCCGATTTAAAACTATAAGTGGCACTGGAACTGTTATGGATAGGCGAGTCGCTTACTACCACGCGAGATTAGTTTGCACAAGTTATTATTATTGTTAACCATTGATCTCCACAACAACGGTAAGTTGTGCAACCATGGCTTCTCTCCGCTCCGTTTCAAAAGTGTCATAATTATGCGCAACCATTTTATAACGCATATTAATAGAAATCATTATAAATGCCATAGGTACGATCAAGATGCTATGCCCGACTTCACTGACTTAGACTTCAGATTTGATGTAATTATCTCTAGTCACTCTAAATATATTAAATAAGTTCTTACATTTCAAATGTAGTCTCTTGTCTGCGTAATAATAAACATCGTAGACCAATTTCCACACAAAAATTTAAAAAATTGGGGCCCAACAAAAGGGACCTTTTCATTTAAATTAACGATGTCATAAACGTAAAGGCCTTCAATAAAACCCTTCGACCGTACAAGACATCGTTTGATTGAAGAGATGCTCAGCCAATAGAGATATGCAAGAAACCGACGTGTGTATTGAAGCGGGCAGTTTTATTATGTTAAGGCAATCATGGTAGGGTTAGTTTGATAATCCAAATTAATTCGTGCTCTATACTGGTTGATAATATAGCAGATATACAGTGTTGGCAGACTGGTGGGGGAACGGTGGGTTCTCAATTGTGACACTTTTAGAAGAACTCTATGGAGTCCCTTTGTCTACGGAGAGACGTTGGCCCTCTGTATGCTCTGAGAAACTTTTCGAAATGGTGCCACCATCTCGTTTCCACCATCGCACCTCCCGCCAAAGGAGTAGAGTCCATTGTAAGACGACGCGGGTACCTCGTTCTTTCCTTCCTCGAACCTGCAAGATGTGCAATTATCTTCCCCCTGAATTTCCTTTGGGCTATGACAGGGGTTCTTCAAAAAGCGAGTTTACAGGGCTCTCAAAGACTGGCAACGCATAGGCAGCTTATCTGGTATTGCAAATGTCCGTGGGTGACGATGACCACCTCACATCAAGTGGCTCGTCTGCTCGTTTGCCTCCATATCTATTTCTGCCACTGTTTTGAAGAGTAAGGATCAAACTTTATGTTGATTAATTTTAACTGCCTCTGTTGTCGAGTGGTTACTATGCTGGGCAGCCACACGGAGATCCCGAGTTTGATTCCCGGGTCGGGAGAAATATTTCTATGGCCTACATTTATTTCTCTCGTGAGTTTGGGTGTATTTTGTCTTTGTCTATGTGTGCGTCCGTGTCACCCACGATACAGGGTCTTCCTGGTGCAGGGCTATCAGTGTGTTATTATTATTATTATTATTATATCTCAGGTTGACAGACGCGTTGCTAGTACCCCTGCGATTTGAGGCTCTAAGTGGCACTGCTACTGTTATGGATAGGCGCGTCGCTTACCAACAGGCGCAGGACTTATTCGTCTCGTTACTTGATATCATAAAACAAACATGGTTCTACGACTAATTTCTAATTTCTACGACTAACAGAGTCATCTTTGAATATTGAATAACAAATGAATGAGGCACTGGGAAGCGCACCGTGAGTTTCTACGATACGACGTCGTGCCGTGCGTCGCATCGTGACACGTCGTATCGTATTTATGTGTAAGAGCCCTTAGAGCTGTTGGTCATGTTTATATCCCACTATTACTATCCTCATATATTGATTATTACAATTTAAAATACCTGCAATAAATTTGCTACTCGCTACACTGAATGCTTTATTTATCTACTGTTGTTACCTTCTTCATCTTCTTCGTGTACCATCTTCTAATGAAGGTCGCCGATCGTGATGACAATCTGAACTTTGAACACTGCAGCTCTGAATAATGATCTGTTGCTCCTATTGAACCAGTGGCTCGAAATTCAAGGATATTCTCCTTCTTCCTACGCCTCTCTTTCCTAGGATTTTGCTTTGGATTATTAATTGCAATAGGTCGTACTTTGGGTTTCTCAGTATATGACCCGGATACTCCAGTTTCCTTCTTTTGATGTTATTCAACACTTCTCGTTTTCGACCAACATGTTGCAGCACCTTGCGGTTCGTGACTTTATCTCTCCATAATACTCTCAACATTCATTGTTGTTACCTATTGTTGTATTTAAAGTCTGTCTTTTTGAAGACGGAGTAAAATGACAGTTCGTTGCGCAAAAATGTTGCTAGTGGTTGCATTCGATAAATATTCTATCGACTATCGACTAATTTATTGGTCACGCTTATGAAATAAACAGCACAACTTATTTCATTTGAATCATCCTCGCGCCATTATTCATACATCATGGGGTGGTATAACTAAAACTACTTTACTAATCATTGAAAGAGCCCAGCGAGCTGTCCTAAAGGTTTCTACCTACCGCCCTTTCCGTTACCCCATTGACCTTCTGTATAAGTCATGTAAAGTATTAACTGTAAGGCAATTATTTATTAAGTCCACAGTCCTCAAACAGCACGTATTGCTCCCATACTGAAAACACTAATAAAAGACGAAAAGATATTGTCTGCCCCAAAATTATATCATCAAAACATTCTTTTATTTCAAGATTTTTTGTCTTTCTTGGACTATTTTTGTACAATAAATTAAACGCCAAATATTCCATTTATAATTTCTGTTGCTTTAGAGTAAAGAAAATTCTCCAAGAAGCTCTTCAAAATATGTCCTATGAGGATACAGAGAATTTATTTATTATCGTAAAATAAATGTTATCATGTTTTAGTGTACATTTTGTTGATTGGCAATTTATTGTTTAATTGTTTAATTTTATTTCATAAGATTCTCCTAAAAAGTATTTATAATATTAACAGTATCCACGTTTATAATTAGTAGTACTTTTTACCTGAAATACAGGAATTTCCTAGTTCAGGTACGTGTGTTATTTTTACATTAAATCGCATAAGTAGTCTTTAGTTTTCTCTGTACATTATGTTACTGAATAAACAATTTTATTATTATTTTATTATTCATCCAATTACTGGGCACATGTTCATTAGAACTATCAATTTTTGTAAGTTTATACATACATACACCGTATTCAGAAGTATATTTATGATAAATACAAACAGGAGATATATTTTAAAGTTTTCAATTTTAATTCAATATAGATAATCAAATCTGGCTATTAAGGGAGCGTGGGGGAATGGGAGCCTACTAAGGAAAATTGATAATAAAAGTCATAATTTATGCAATTTACATTTTTATTAGTTATGAACGTATGCTTCAAATATCTGGGTACTGGATAATCACAGAAAAAATGTGAAACTAAAATATATTTGGTTAAAAAGAAAAAACTAAAACATGTCGTTCGCTCCTATTAGCCCATAGTTCGGGAAATGAGAGCCGGTAAGAATCCGGTATGTCAAATGGGGGCCATTATATATAATCAGTCTGAAAAAAAAAATTAAGTAATAAAATATATATAAATAAAACGGATTGCAATGGGATAAGAAGAGCCAAATAGCTCTCATTACCCGCGTAATATCGAATTGAAAAAGAAATAAAACAGTAAAAACATTTCTATTTTTATTGTGATTTCAAGCATAACTTCTGAAATTTGATAGATATGGTGACATAGCTAGTGTAAATACAATATAGTATCTATGCATTTTAATGCTTACCTGGGATGATGAAATTTGGCAAATTTTATAAGCGCGGAGCGAAAAACACACAACCATCTCATACGACTACACGCAGGGTTCTACGGGGGCGCCCACAGGACTCGTACCTACGACACGACACAGGCGTGCCGTTTGCACAACACAAGCATTGGGAACGTCCACTTTAACACCGCTCTCATTACCCGCGGGCTCCCAATACCCCACGTTCCCCTATATGAATAAAAATAGATCTCGATACTAGTAGGCCAACGGTCAAAATAAGAATAAATAAGGCAATAACACAATGAGTCATTAGAACGTCGTAATATTCACAATTAAGTCATTTCTGGCCAAATTTTATCTTCTTTCACAATCTATCGGTTAAACTATCGACAATAACTAGATAACTATTTAAAATTTTATGAAAACTGGCATCCTTAAAAATGTCATTTTACTTTGTCGTCGAAAAACACAGACTATAATTATTTACATCTGTTTTCAAAAGGTTCGGGAAAAAGCATTAGGTCAGGACTACATATGAATAATATTTAAATCTTTCTTCCTTTTTTAGTCAAGCTTCGTGATAGTTACCTTTCGTTTTCTAGATACCTTTTTCTATTTTATGTCCGCATAATAGTGTCGTCCCCATTCTGTCTAAATCGGACGATCCTCTATTGTCCTGCGGTCCCAAGTGATAACCATAAAAGCATATTGATTCCTTGAGCAGTCCGCAGGTTACCTTAAATATTTTCCATTTATATATTGCACGTTGAAATCAATACTTTCAGTAAACGAAACTGTCTACTTACGGGAAATAAGTTTATATTTGAAAACGCGAGATTTTCCTTCAATAAAATCCGTTACTATACGGGTCAAGGTCAAATAATCATTTACTCCATAGATAAATTTTTACACTTGAAAACGTAATTTTTTAAGTTCCTACTCGTTCACTGCGTTGACTACCTCGAGAAGAACTAACTAGAAACTCTAGGGATGGCTCTTTTTAAATAAACTTAAATGCTATGGAATACAGACCTGAATGGAATCTAGACTTATGTCGCCTTTCCACCTTTATCGAAATCGAAAAACTCGTTTCTTTTGTTTTTTCGAATTTTGTTTTTGTTACCTTATTTTTTTACAATATTAGTAAATAAATAAATTACAAAAATAACAGAAAATGACAAAAAAAACAAAGTTGGCGGGCGTAGTGTTCTTTCAAGGTATCGTTCTGTACAATTATGCTATCTTTCATAAATTTCAAACTATTATCAAAACCAGCTACTAAATCGTGACATCCGTTTAGAAGATAAAGTCGGGAACACGGAAGTACAAATACGCACTATTTCTTATCTCAAATGCAAATAGCATGACAGATATAACCCAAAGTAATTAGCCACTGTAATAAATAATCCGACAAATGGTAACCGTTCGGCCACTGAGGCAGTTATATTGTAAGTGTAAAATATAAAGATAAACGGGTGTGTAATGGAACTTTCACTTGGTATAATAACATTTGATACCGTAAACCGAGGTTACTTTGATCAATTTTAAAATTGAAAAGTCTATAACTTTTTAACTTGTGAATGTTTTTTATTAAAAAAAATTTCGAATTATCGGTTTTAATAGTTCTCTCTAAAAACGTTAAAATATCAAACAATTTTTCAATACTTTTTTTTGAAAAAAAATAAAAACAGCGTGATTGAAGTTATAATTGATTTGGGGTTACTTTGGAACCCCCCCTTTTTTAGTATGAATATTGAAACTAGCCCCAATTACTATCCTAAAACAGAAAAAAAATTAAAAGTCAGTCAACAGGGAAAAAGTTATTGCTGTTTTTATATCTTGGGGTAACTTTGATCGAAGAAAACTACTAAACATGACACCTTTGTTTTAATTAGAGATTGTTGTTATTTATTATTCAAAGTTCCATAAGATGTATTATAAAGCTGTGATGTCTCATGATTGAGTGATGATGAGTGATGAGTCTCATGGTTAGCTTACCGACCACGATTTGACTCAATGCTTCTTCTAACCTGGCTTCTCGAGTAATTTCGGTACTCGGGAACCTAGTTTTCAGTTACATGTTTAGTTGTATGTTCGTGGCATCGTTCTCAAAACAAATAATATACAAAAATTAAAAGCAAAGCCACAAAGCAAATTTTCCTGCTAGCGGCTGGGGTGACTTTGACACTTGATCAATCTCACACCATGCACCCTATCAATGACACACCGCATAAAATAAACCGACGCCATAACGAAAGCATCAAGGTTAGAACAATAAACAATTTTGTTATGAATTCACAAATGTACAATACTCTTTTGATTCTATCTAAAAAAATCATGATCCACACACTGAGCTGCATGAATTTTTGCAACACATTTTTTTTATTAAAAATAGGTTGTAACGGAAAACTTACCATTTTGTACAGTAAAATACAGGGAAATCTCCAGCGCATCCGCAGATGTGAACTTGACTGTTTATCAGTATTGCCACCCGAAAAAAAAAATCTCCCAAAAGTAGCTGTCTTTTACGCAATTTGTAGTTTTATGTGAAAAGGAAGTTTTGATTAAAGTAATCCCGAGAATCAAAGTAATCCCGGTCTACGGTATAATTTCTAAGGATATAATCACTTACTGTATATAAGAACAAAAGGCATAATTTCAATGTGTATAATGAACCTTCAGTATAACAAACATTAGATATAATGATTAAGAGACATAATGAACAAATGGTATAAGTACTACCAGCATAATGTATTAAATAATATAACACAATATTTCGTTTTACGAATAGTGAAGCGCCCTACATTATGTTGATAAGATTTTTTTATTCCATTAAATGTACAATCACAAAATATGATTGTTTTTGAATAGCTTTAAGTGCTTTTTGTGTTCTAAAATATATTTATTAAAACTTTAAGCAGAATATTTAATTGCATATGCTAACCTAAACTTACAGGAGGAGGTCGAACCAACCCGAAAATGCAAACAAATTCAGTTCATTCAACGTTGCACCTTTCATTCATTCCAGTGGTGGTTACCACTGGAATTATTTATTTTTTTCACACATACACATTCAGCATTACACTCAGTGAATGTTATATCTAAAGTGTTTATATAAAATGAACATTACGTCATCGGTATATTAGATTGAAAGTTATTATATCAATCGTCTATTATACCCAGTGACCTTTATATCATGCAAGAATATGTCAAATGTCTCTTACCATAAATTAATTATATCTGTTGAGCGTTATATCGACTAAAAATATGTCATTTGTTGTTGTATATTCCGAATCGCACCCGATGTAATGACCACTCTAGTGCACAAATAAATAATGTAGACCAAGTGCGGGTAGTTGAAAAAACTCGCACGGCTAGAAGATGTTGACACCCGCCTCTTCAGTTCCTTCGAGACCATGGACGTTGCAATACGTCCGAAGCGTCGAGGTAGTTAAAATATGTTTTGTACATGATTAAGTCCTAAACTAGTAACATAATCTTTATTTGGCATGATTATTATTACAGAGATCGAATACTTACAAAAAAATTCCTTCGATTCAAACCAACGTCTTCTAGCAAACCGTGCTAGACGCCATGCCAACTAAGCAACGGAACGAACCAGGGGACCTCACGAATTTTTCTATGTGCTTGTTGTCGGATTTGGTTTTCAACGACTTTTTAGCCGTAGCGCCATCTATGAGAAATCTATGAAAGTATTTCGTCACCCAGTTAGGTAACTTGACAGCTACCAACCCTGGCTAGATGTGTCGCTATTAAATGTAGTTAAATTTGTATTGAATTGGTATTTAATTATTTTTATGTCAAATTACTCCATTATTAATACAAAGATCGAACTCTTAGAAAAAATTCCTTCGGTCCGGCCGGATTCGAAGTGACGTCGTGGCAGACGCTATGGTAAGATTATTTAGGTTTGAGTTTGAATATTCACTCGAATGTAGTCGGATCGATTGAATTAAATATCTACAAGATAAGATACCACCACCCAATCTCACTTTCAAAGTAGTCTATTACATACCGGGTGTTTATTTTCGTAAAGTTCTCCCGTTGGTATTATCTTCCCGATTTATGACCTCGTTACCTCGGAAACATCGTTTCAGTGATCCACACGCTCACGATTACATGTAATGGAGCGTGTTATATACTGCGTGTTAAGTGTTATTTACTGTAACTTACTTTGTTAACTTTGTTTGAAACTTGAGTGGTTTTTGGTAGAATCAAAAGTGTAGAGATACTGAATATGGTTGCTAAGTGTACTTATTGAGTAAAGTTGTTAAGAGTTGAGTATATGTATATATAATAAAAACCGACGTACTTGTAACGAAAAGTTATATCCACCGCGTTTCACATACAATATTCCAATAAATACATACTAAGTATAGTTTACAAGTACGTTTGCTAAGTATAACTGTCAATTACAGTCCTCATCATCATCTTCAGCCAATTAATACGTCCCACTGCTGGACACGGGTCTCCTCTCAGGCGAGATTTTAGAGGCGTCGTTGTACTTTCCTGGACGAACTGTTTCACAAGAAGCGCCACTTATACTAAAATATATTTATTTACCCGTCTTTAGTTTATATTAAATCTTAAATATACCTAAATAATAATAATAATAATTGACTTTCTCCACAAAATACAACGACAAATATCTTTCTTAGCCAGCAGATTAAGCTCTGCTGCATACGCAGTCCGTAGAATACGTGAGCTTACTGCTAGACTAGATTGCTTTAGTTACTTCCATAGTACAATATCCTACCAGATTCTCATGTGGGGTAAAGCTGCTGATATACAAACCATATTTGTGTTGCAAAAACGAGCGATTCGTTCTGTGTACCGTTTAGGTTCTCAGAATTCTCTCAGAGAAAACTTTAAAGAGACGGGTATCATGACTGTGGCAACATATTAGTATATTGAGTATACTCACATGGTACCACGATTTCGTTTAATAAGGTACAGTGAGATTCCGGAGAATAATATTAAGAGTATCATTACCTAAGTTTAAAATTTACATTAAAAGTATTTTAATTAATAAGTCATATTACAAAATTGAAGAGTATGTTTTAGATAAAGAAGTATGGAAAGACAACATGAGTCTAGATTCCACACAATTATGATTCAAAGCGTATTCCATAGCATTTAAGTTTATATAAAAACAGCAATCCCTAAAGTTTCTTGCTCGTTCTTCTCAGGGAGGTCAGCGTGGTGAACGAGCAGTAGCTTAAAAAGTAGCTTAAAAAATGACATTTGTAGTGTAAAAAATGATTGTACAATAAATGATTATTTGATTTTGACAAAAACATCTTAGTAATTTTAGAGCAGTGTTTTGTAGGAGCTGGTGCTTGCTATAGGTTTAACACCTGTGCTACAAGTTACCAGGCCCCAACCTTTTAGCAGCAGTAGATTTCCTAATGAAAGAGTTCATCCAGGGTAGTACCTTACCTTACCTATTTCTGCCGCCAAGCAGTAATGTCAGCATTACTTGTCAACTTATGTCGCAGGGTGACGGGCGCAGTGGCAGTGCTCCTCACATCTTTGCGATTTAAAGCTCTGAGTGGCACTGCAACTGTTATGGATAGGCGTGTAGCTTGCCATCAGGCGCACGACTTCTTATTCCCGTCACTTAATATTATAAAATAGCCTTGCAAATGAAACATATGTTGCTAAGGTACATATACCAACCTAAAATTATATGTATGACAGAAAAAAGATGACAGAGAAATTAGAATATTTATATAAAAATAATTTACGGTAACCATTGACTTACAATTAATTATATGGACGTCGGGTCCGCGCTAAAAAGTGTCCGAACTTACGAACTTATAGGGCGTTAAAATCGTATACAGAGCGTCATTCACGCTTTAGTCTTCGTTTGTTCGACTGACAGCGAAGCAAGCAAAATTAGACACAGTACAGTACTGCGATGACATTACAATTTAAATTCAACGTTTTAGCTTTTTCATATTCCTTTAAATGTCACTACGTTTAAATAAATAAATAAATAACGCACACACTCAACATAGCCCCGCACTAGGGAAACCCTGTGTCGCAGGTGCCATGGACACACACATAGACAACCACAAATTACACCCAAACTCACGAGAGAAATAATTGTAGGCCATACAACTATTTCTCTCGGCCCGGGAATCGAACCTGGGACCTCTGCGTGGCAGTCCGGCACGGTAACCGTTCGGCCACGGAGGTAGTTATAAATATAAATAGGTTGACTTGGGACATTTTTTTCGTGGTTTTTGTATTAGACCCGTCGTCCATTTATTTGTAAGTCAATGACGGTAACAGAAAAACCTTCGAGATAATTTTTCTATGTGAGTTTTCCACCCCTATATTTTGGTTATTCCTAGGATTCGCCCGAAGCGTTTTGCTTCCACATTCATATGGTGAGCGACTAGAGAGTGGGATTCCCTACCTGCGGACTCATTCCACAAACGCTATAATTTGGACCTTTTCAATGCGAGAGTGAATAGACATGATTTAGGTGTGCATGCTCCATCGTTGACCTCAGCGTTGCTTACCATCAGGTGAGATGGAGTTCAAACGCGCACTTACTTTTGTATAAAAAAAGTAGCAAAAGAACTCCGTGTTAAGGAGTTCGCGCAGGGAAATACTGCCGCCGAACGGTATTGTGAGCATTACTGCGCTCCAGTTTTAAAAGTTAAGAGCGCTGGTAAAACTGCAAGCACATTCACAGGTGATTTGCAATTTTACGTTTCATGGTGACGGGCGGTGCTCCGCAGATCTCTGGGATTGCAAGCCTTGAAAGGCACTACAACTGTTATGGGTAGGCCTGTCGCTTTCCACCAGGCTTGCGATTTATTAGTCCTGTTACTTGATGTCAATAAAAATAATAATAATATAGTGAAATTCGAGCCAACCACACCAATTATTTGACTTCTAGGTATTTCCCAAAACGAAACGGCTATTTCCCAAATTGATCCTACCGGGAGTCGAACCGAAATTTACTTTTGTTGAGTATTTTAATCTATTTTCTTTACCTTTCTACTTGAAAGTAACGTTTTTTGATTATTTATTATATATAACACGTAATATCGTTGCCTAATTCTCAAATTACATTTGAACATGAGAACCAAAATATTTTATTCGATTCTATCAAACCTTTTAACATTTTAAACACTACGGTTTATGGAAAGACACGAGCGTTCGAAATAAGTTGAAAGTCGTCGCGTAGCAATGAATTATTCGTAGCACTCATTAGTGATTCGTAGCACGTAGCTGCGGCGCGTAGCCGTTTCATACCCATATTTGTTTCACTCTGTCCTCCATTCGACTGTTTAAATTTTGCAGTGATCCCTTTTTGACATATTGTGTGGATGAAATAATCGCTTCAGACGAGCCACATGCACAGTAGGGCGATATATAGGTTTATAATGAACGTTTAATAAACCTGATTTTTTGTTATTATTATTAATACAAAGATCGAACCCTAACCGCCCAGTTAGACGAGGAGAAAGACCAAATTGAAGTCAGACTCGCTCGCGTGTCCAGGACACTCATTTAAGTTGAAACGTAAAAGCTAAGTAAATAGAGCGTATTTTGCCATAACAGTTAGACTCACTCGGCGACGATAAAATTCGTGTCCAATAATCGACGCGTCCCAAGAAAATAAAAGTCGTAACCTATAAAAGCAACATTTCGAGAAACAGACATTTAAAGTTTTAATCTAGGTTTATGCGTTTCATACAAATATTACAGTTGTGGATGTTTGTAATTTTGTTGTATAAGTTATCTGTAATATATTTCGCAATAATTAACATCAATTAGAAAGCCGTATTTGTGGAGAAAAATGGGAAAATGTATAGTTACGACCCTTTGTTACCAGTGCAAATCTCGTAACTTAAGAATACGACTGTATGCGTGGTTTAAACTTTAATTATAATTTTAAGCAAGGTGTCGTATGTAAACATACTGCTTTTTGTGACGTTACATTTGACTCATATTACTGGGTCATATTATTGAATTATTCATTACGAAACCAAAAATAATCTTTATGAGAATAAAAATAAGTTTCAAAATTAAAAACATTTGTTGTTTAACTGAAAAAGAAACACAATCACTGTTCTTAGTTATAATTTAAATTTGAATTGTAAACATGAGATCACATTAATTATTATTAATTAAAAGTTAAGGCCTGTAGCAAAAACTATCTTTTGGTTTTTTTGGAACTAGTACTAAGATAACAAAATTATAAGTGTTAGCACTGATTCTCAAAAAAAGGTTGTTTTTGCTATTGGAATTAGTATCAGTAGAGCTTTTGTGAAACAGTTCGTCCAATGAAGTACTGCCACCTTACCTATTTCTGCTGCCAAGCAGTATTATGAGCGTTACTGTGTTACGGTTTTGAAGGGTAAGGGCGCTGGTGAAATTACAGGCAGATGGAACTCTTGAACTTATATGTCAGGGTGATGGGCACTGGCGGACGCACGATTTGTTCATTACCCACATAGTATCATAAAAAAAAACTTACTATTAATAAGAATTAATATGATCTAATGTTTGTGATTTATACTCAAATTATAACTTTGTTAAATGATTGCGTTTCTTACCAAAAATATTTGATGGCTACACTTAAATATTTTTTTCTATTAAACATTGCAATGACTTGTTATATTAAATATTAGTAGTAGGTCAAAAAAAAACTAAATGTTGTTTTTGCTACTGCATTTAATTTATAATTTATAATAATTAATGTGATTTCATCTTTATAATTTAGACTTAAATTATAACTTAGATCAGTGATTATGTTTCTTACCCAAAAGATTTGGTAGCTACGATTTGATTTTTTAATTTAAAAATTGCAATGACTGATTAGTAAAATAAAAACGTTATAAATGTCAGTAAAAGTTAAAAAAACCAAAAGGTTGTTTTTGCTACTGGATTGAACTTATATTTATAATAATTAATGTGATTTCATCTTTGTAATTTAGACTTAAATTATAACTTAAGACAGTGTTAGTGTTTCTTACCAAAAAGATTTGATAGATACACTTCATATTTTCTTTATTTTAAAAATTGCAATTATTAGTACGATAGCAAAATTAGTATTAGTTTATTTCGGTTTTTTTTCGAACTTGTTTACTAACATTTATAATTTCGTTGTTATCATTTTTAAATAATAAAATTAAGTGTACCTTTCAAATATTTTTGATAAGAAACACAATCACTGTTCTAAGTTATAGTTTAAATCTAAATCATAAACTTGAGATCACATTAATTATTATAAATTATAAGTTAAATCCAGTAGCAAAACAGCCTTTTCATTTTTTGAACTTGTACTAACATTTATAATGTTGCTTACCAATCAATCATTGCAATTTTTAAAAGAATTACAAAATGTACGTATAAAAAAATTTTGGTAAGAAACAGAATCACTGATCTAAGTTATGATTTAAGTCTAAATTACAAAGTTTATAGTTGTATTTTGTTGAGAACTAATGTCATTGAGCTTTGGGTTTCCAAATCGTAGCGGTAGTAAATGACATTATTCTGAAGATGAGTAACTTCTTTGACCAGGATCCATGTCCGTTTAGGGCTACTACAACGAACTTGTGGAACATCTTTAAATACTAATGTGTCCTTGGTGTTTTCAGACTCTAAGTTGAATTTAGACATCTTAATTTTGTACATAACGAGAAGTTGTATTAAATTTTGCCAAATTGGTATCATGTAAATATATCTTAGTTGCAAAAGAATAATTGATAATTAATATAGATTTGCACATTCCTACGTTTCTATAACACCAAGGGGACGTGGTGACTCTATAAATAAAGATTAAAAACGTAAATACCTAATATATTTAGGTAACTTTTTACTAATGAGAAACTTTTTTTTATTATTATTATAGATTTTTTGTATTAAAACATTTACATTATTTAGAATACACAAAAGGTCGTAAAAAAAGCACAGCCGTACATAAAGTCGTATCCTTGATATACCATTGTTTACAAATGCAAATTTAATTTATTGAACGTAGATAATAGTTGTAACAGCAAATTACGACGTTCGATTCAACAATTTAAACCACCAAAAAGTCGTATGTTGTTGGGTTATGACTGTATGCGGCGGATTATGAAAAAAATGTGAATAAAACAAAAACTATAGTATAATCATTATTTGGACCAATAAATATTTGAAAATCTAAAATTGGAACAGTTCTATTAAGTTTTGGTCACTTGAGAGATTTGTTTGTCATAAAAATAGATTGTAATTTAAATACTTATACCTTGAAGGTTATGTCTTTCCAATTCATAACTATTATTATGTTTTAAGGCTAAATTTGAAATGTGAACTGTCACTAATCATTATTGCAATTTTTAAATCACTAAATTGTTTGAAAATAATATTTCTAATAAAGAAGTTTTCAGTTGGCGAATCGTCGTAACGTTGTAGTTGCTACTCGTGATTGGTCGAGCGATCGCAGAGTGCTTCGTCGCATAACATCGTATTTGTAATTACGACTGTTTCCGCGGGAACGGTTTGAACACACGACGATGTGATGAACTTTTTTAAAACTTTTGTTTTACGGAGTAATTTTTAACGTGTCATTAAGTAGGTACCTATGATACGCAAAAAATTGATTTTGCATAAAAAATGACTTACGACTGTATGCGTGAGACGCGTCGAAATGCGCCCTGAAAAAATTCCTTCGATACGGCTGGATTCGAACCAGCGCCTTCAGCATACCGTGGCTGACGCTCTCCCAATTGAGCTACGTAACGAACCAGCAGATCTCACAAATTTTTCTATGTGCTTGTTGCAGGTGTTTGTTTTTGATTTTTAAAGACATTTGCGCCAACGCCATCTGCGAAAAATCTATGAAAGTTTTTCTTCTCTTAGCGAAGTACCTTTACAGCTACCAGCCACTGACTAGAGATGTTACTTTAATAAGTGTAATTAAGGTTTATTACATGTCTAGATGTTTCAGCACGATGATATTCAGTTATTTATTGTGAAATTACTCCTCTAAATTGTTATATATTATATATTATACTATAACATTATATTTGAGACAAATAATCCAATCTAACCCAATATGAAATATATATTCTCTTCTATTCTATACAAAGCGATCTTATTGCAATTGTAAACTGGTAATTATAACAAGTTTAACGTCGATGATCCTTCTAGAATGTACCTAAAGGCACGTGTAACTATATAACAACGTAACACAGCATAATTGGCACGTAGTTGTTTACAAATGTAACCTAATTGAAATGTGTTTGTTACGTAAAATCACTGACTTGATTCTTAAATGTTATTTATATAAAACAATGGGAGAAAGGTTACTTATTTTTTAACAGACTTCGAAAAAGGAGGAGGTTCTAAATTTGACTGTATTTGTCTTTATCTTACGCCATTACTCGATTGGCATTTATGAACCGATTTAGACGATTCTTCATTACTGCATTTCGGTTTTGAAGGGTTAGGGTACGGTGAAATTACAGGCACATAGGACTTGTCCACTTATGTCTTATCTATTGCTTAGAAAATTTTGAATAAAAACGTTCATTGGCAAATAAATTTTATTAAAAAACTATATATTCAAAAACGTAATACTGTATAGAATAATATGGAAAGAAAATGTTATTAAAATTCCACAATGTGAGGTTTAAGGAGGATTGATATGCAATGCAATAAGTACTTGATTAGGTCCTTGTTTTTGTTTTCAAATTTATTTCTCTAACTTCATTTGAAAAATCTGTCAACACGTACTCTGTGTAGAAATTTTATATTACCTTGTATTCCTCGCCAAGTGAATTTGTATTCTTTCCAGAAATAAATATCTTAAACCATAAATCGTAATAGTTTTAATAGTATGAAACCTAATTTCATGCCAGTTGATAGGCGAAATAGTGTGGCACTTAATTATTGTAATATATTTAATTTGTTAATAGATTCAGGCGTTACTTTGCGGAAGTCCATGTTAATAAAAATGGAAGTAAGTTAACTTGCTACTCCGCGCACCTGGTCAAGGTCAAATCGTGCAAAACAGCTGCGCTTGTGTTGAATATTTTTTTCATGCAGTTAATTTTCCCACCCTCTACTACTACAGTCACAAACCATCACCACAAAATTATACCCACACGAGTTTTACCTCTCCACGGGTCATCCTCAGGGATTGTTGATTACTTGACACTCGGCCGAAGAATGAGCTCGTTGAGAACGGTTGGTATATTTATAGCCCGCTACCATTGTTACCATTGGGTATAATATTGTGGTGGTGGTTTGTGTCTGTAGAATTGATGAAAAAGAAATATTCAACACAAGCGCAGCACCGGGTTCGCGTAGTAGCTAATTAGTTTACTTCCATTTTTATTATTTAATTTGTTATTGTACATTCAACAATGAAATGTAACTTACAACCCTATGGCCAGCTACGTGAAATATAAGCATATTATTATAAACCTCAAGTGTCTTGTTAACTCGCAAAGTCCCTCCAGCGCACCCTCTCAGCCTTTCCGTTCGGCGGCAGGCACCCTTAGCCGAATGTTTTTTTTTCATTACTGTGCACTATTTGTCGCCATATCACAGCTCTTGACTTTTTTATGTTTTTAATATTTGTAATACACACCTTTGGTGTAATAAGGTCACATCGCAAAAATTGCAACCTTTCAAGAAAGAGTCACAATGATTCGACGAAATAAATTAGTCGACAACTTTTTTATTGTTTTAGTAGATATACAAATTTTTCAGATATACATAATGACATGACATGTGATCACGTGTGGTCTTGTTATACCAAGAATACGTATTAAGGTGCTGTTGTGTTTTTGCACCATCATGTCCAAACGCTTATCCACAATATTATTATATATGACGGCCTCCGTGGTCGAGTGGCTAGCATACCGATTTTCATAGAGACACCATCTCTGAGGTTCCGGCTTCGATCCCCGACTGGGTCAGTGTAGAAAACTATTTATATATTCAGGTCTGGGTGTTTATGTTACCGACGTTGCTTCCGATTTCCATAACACAAGTGCTTTAGCTACTTACTTGGGATCAGAACAACGTATGTTATGTTGTCCAATATTTATTTATTTGTATATCAATGATATTAACCAACGCCGTGGCTAGTGTCATCGTTCATAGAAGGCTGGCAGAAGTTTTCCCTTTGAGTACCTATGCTTACACTTTGATGGAATTAGCTGCCAGTCTTCCGTTCCCCGGAGGCCAAATACCCCTTTGTTTAATTATTCCTAAACCCTGGGATAGCGGGAACAAAATCAATATTTTAGCAGAAAACACCAACGTTTGGACTTGAATGTGAAAAAACTTTAATACGAAAGTAGATCTCGCACCACTACCTTAGATTTAATCTTAAGATTGCCCATCCCACTTAAATATTTCAATAGATAACACCAAAGTTTGGACAATACACAAGTACGAAATACTGGGAATTCAGAAAGCAAAAGTTACAATAGTAGCTGTAATAACAATGTCAAAGCGGTGATGCTCGATACGGCACGTATCGTTCACCGGTTTTTGAACCTGAGTCCCTGACCCCGGCCGATTATACCAATGTTAGGAAATCCAAAGTCAATTTTTTTTAATGGAAAAGGCGAAAATCAACAGTAAACATGTAGTAGCAGTAGAGTTCCTTGTGAAAGAGTTCGTCCAGGGAAGTACTCAGCAATAGCAGTAATGTGAGCATTACTGTGTTTCGGTTTTGAAGGGTAAGGGTGCTGGTGAAATTACAGGCATATGGGACTTGTCAACTTATGTCACAGAGTGATAGGCGTCAGATTTTTGCGATTTAAAACTCAGAGTGCCACTGCTGCTGTGGTCCGGCGAATCGCTTTACACCAGTTACTTAGTATTATAAAAAAGCATTACGTGTAATACGACCATTCACATTCAAATTTAACCAAGGACCTATAACTCAAGAGATGTAGTATTAAGTAAAAATAACTGTTCTCCGTAAACACTCCTCTCACACATAATCAACACACTCGCACCAACACTATACGTACTGTCAAAGACAAAATGTAGGCCAATAGCATCGCGTTTTTGATACAGTACAGACATAGAATTTAAAAAAAAAGACGACTGCTAATCGGTATACAACACAGCGTAGTTGAGAATCAAACAGCTGTTTTTGAGGTATTTTAATGGTAGCTATTATAGATACAGCCTCGCTTTAACTGCCTCTGTGGCCGAACGGTTACCATTACCGACTGCCACGCATAGGTCCCAGGTTCGATTCCCAAGCCGGGAGAAATATTCGTATGACCTACATTTATTTCTATCGTGAGTTTGGGTGTACTTTGTGGTTATCTAAGTATGTGTCCATGGCACCCACGACACAGAGTTTTCCCTAATGCGGGGCTATGTTGAATATGTTGAGTGTGTGTGCAATGCAATATTTACTCAGTCAATTTATTGTATTATACTCTATGTAAGGTTTTCATATACGTGTAAGTTCTTTGGGTTTGCAACGTCAAATACGTCATTCACGAAGCCGCCCCTTATTGGCGGGCGTAAGCACTACAAGCCGTTATTTCGAGGACTTTCGCCGTGCTCTCTACAAGGCAAAAATGACCGGTGTTAAAATATACAAATTACGTAAAATCTCATGAGACCGTGAAGAACATACATATCGTGAACTTGTCCATAACCCAAAGCCGTGCCCCGCGGATCAAACAATCCTCATCGTGGTGTCATCCAAATAGCAGCACGCGGTGCCTGCTAGCTAGCCGCCGGGATTCAGCAACTGCTGTATCCATCAACCAAATCAAGGTAAGTGGTGCTTTGTTCAGTGTTTGGCATTGACGATGCAAACCTGTAGGTACGGTTCTCACCTTCCCAAAGGAATCGCGAAATAGAGAAGAAATGTAAGGTCATAGTCCGGAAATAACTTAAGCGTGTGACCAGCTGTACGTACTTAAACATTTATAAAGGAAATCCGTATTAACGTTTGAAGGAAAAGCTCTCATTGAAGGATATTTACTTTTTATTTGACAGGACAAATATCCGTTTGCGCGGACAAATATATACTTAGCTTTAATAAGTTCATATACAAGGTGCTCATAAATTTGATAAAGATAATTTTGAACGATATATTAAAACTCGTTCGTAATGAAACCTGCATATTAAATAAGGTAGCAAGCAATAGAGTCTATAAAGGTACAAAGTTCGTTCAGGGAAGTACTGCCACTTTACCTGATTCTGTGTTCCAGTTTTGAAGGTTGCTGTTTAAAATAATAGGCACATGGGACTTGTCAACTTAACTCACCGCCGTAGTAGTGCCAATGTAATCTTTGTCGTTTAAAATATGATACAAAACTCTCAGTGGCGCTGCTATGAACAGGCGTGTCGCTTGGTAACATAAAATAAATGAAGGTTTCAAAAGAAGTAATTAATACAGATTTTTATAGCCTTTTTATATAGCTAGATTTTTATTTCAAAGCGATTATAATGAGTTTTTTATTTTTCAAAGTGACTATCTTGAGGTTAATTTATTTATTAATATGTTAAGATAAGTAAATGATTTTATTATTATTTTGTGCATCTATTTTACACAGCCGATTTTCCTATGAATTTTGAATTTACGAATGGGTGGCTGCTTTCCCCAACGATAGCGATGGTGTCTTTACTAATTTCTTAGCACCGTATATATTTTGCTGCGATGAAAATCGCTGGTCATTGACGCATTGCGGAACAGAGGTGCTTTTTAATCTATTTGATTTGTTTAAGGTGTGAAGAGTACAGTACTACTTCTGTTAAGGTCAAGCTTCGGAGACACTCGGATTTCACGGAAACAGACGATTGTAAATGTTATTCAGAAACTTTTTCCAGTATTACATCATTTCAATTAGAAAAAGACAGCAAACGGTACAGCTCTTTGTGGAAGAGTGTGTCCAGGGAAGAACTGCCACCATACTTACTTCTGCCGCTAAGCATTACTGCGTTCCGATTTTAAAGCGTAAGAGTGTTGGTGAAACTACAGGCATATGGAACTTGTTTGCTTTAAGTCTCCGGGTGACGGGCGCAGTGGCAGTACACTGCAGGTCTTTGTGATTTCAAGCTCTGAATGGCACGAAAAACACAATATTATCTTATAATACCAAGTGACGGCACGAACAAGTCGTGCGCCTGTTGGTAAGCGACACGCCTATCCATAACAGTTGCAGCGCCACTCAGAGCTTTAAATCGCAAAGATGTTATGGACACCGCCACGGCGCCCGTCACCCTAAGACGTAAGTTGGCGATTCCCATGTTCCTGTAATTTCACCAGCACCTTTACCCTACAAAACCGGAACGCAGTAATGCTTCTATTACTGCTTGGCGGCGGAAATAGGTGAAAGACTAATACTGACAGGTAAACACATTCGATACGCTAGGTTTGCTTAACAAATTAGATTGCTAATGCTGCCGTAAAAGATGTTAGCATACTAGACCTCAGCAAACAAACAAATTAATAGTAACCATAATATTAATAATCCATTTATTTGCTTCATATTTGTAAAACATTGTACAAAAAGTTGTAACAGAAAAAATATATCGTATATAATAGCATGCAAATGTCTAATGATAAAATCCTTAAGAAAGTCTCATTTCACAATTTTTACAGATTAAATAATATCCAAGAATTACAAAAAGTATGTCATAGTGTTTCATAATAATGCAAAATTAATGTTCTAAATATTCATTCATACTCATTGTAAGTCAATGTTCATACTGCAAATTATTTTCGAACTAGCCATTTATAGAATTTAGTGGTCATTTTTGCATGTGTCAAGTTTTTTGTTATAATTTTTTATGCATGTGTAAGTATGAACTTTTTAAGTTCAGAGTAGCTTCAGGTACGTGCTCTAGAACAAGTCTATTTGGGTTTCTTAGTAACATAAGACCACGTTTCGTGGGCACGTTGTCAGCACGGCAAATGTGCTGCACGGGTTGCCTAATCAATTGATATCGGCGTCGTCGGCCCGTGTGGACATACTTGTTTGGCACATACAGATCGACTTTTGTTAGAATACCGCCCATTCCGTACAGAGATAAGAAAAGAAAAAACAGCTTATAGTAACCATTACATGTATCGAGCGAATTTTCTTTGACTTGAGACAGTATTTATCCTTATAAGGATCCGAGATTGCCGCGCAGTGTTCCAGTTTACTTCTTACGAATGCAATTTATAGATATTCGTGTCACCTACCCGCACGAGCGCACGACATGTTTGTCCCGTCACTTGATGTGAAAAAAATATCATGTTTTGTTTAAAAATCACATCTCCATGTAAAGGCACGAATATTGTACGTTATAACGTGTATAACCTTTCTTAAAATCAATTTCCTTAATGGGACAATAAAATGGAAATATGCGAATTACGCAACTTCGTTTGTTCATGGCCACTTCTTTAAAGTCTTTCTTTGCTGTTTAAAAGTAGCGGAGGTATTTATATTTATTGCTCCACTTTTGTTTGTTCGAATTTCGTTTCAGCCAGGTACATATTAAGGAACGTAATGTTATAAAATGAATTATTCATAGGCATATTGTTGACTTGTTTCTCTGATGGACCGAATCCCTAACGAGGTCATACGTCAGAGAACTAAAGTGACCGACATGGCTTGCAAAATCACTAAGCTGCCACTTAAGGCAGTCGGCATGTCTGCAGGAGGGTTGATCGCCGACAGAGCAGACTTGTTCTGGAATGGCGACCACGTCAAGGATAACGTAGTGTGAGACGCCCTGCGGCAAGGTGGACGGACGACCTGAGCAAGGTGGCCGGCAGTGGCTGGATGCGGGAGGCACAAGTTCGGAAAAGTTGGCGTGCTCTAGGGTAGGTTTATATCCAGCAATGGATATGTCTAAGCCAATGATGATTTTTTTGACAAACGCGTAGGTACCATCGTAAGTGACATAATCGATATCGTCACCGTAGATGTGGATCTTATTTATTAAAATTAACATTCCTAGTTTATTATGACCTATCTCAATTCGCACCCTTGGTGTAATAAGGTCACATCTGCAAGATGATAACTTTGCAAGAAAGAGGGTTCAAGATTTTAGGAAGGAAATAAGTCGGTAACTTTTTATGCTTAAATAGGAATTGTTATTGTATTAGGGGTTAAAGTATGAAATTGCCGTTTTATTGCAATAGGTTCTTTGAATTTTTATAGAATCTTCATGGTTTGAGGTTTTCGAATGAAACTTTTTTCAAATGGTTTCTGTGATTTTTTTTTTTTTTATTTGAAACATTTGAATATCGACTTTCAATTGTTTTTGTTATTCAATTTAGACAAGAAAGATGGATACTGCGAAAATTCGAGTGATTTTTGAATACGAGTTCCGACGCGGAACTAACGCGGCAGAAACAACCCGCAATATCAATGCTGCGTTTGGAGAGGGGTCTACTAATGAACGCACCGTGCGATTTTGGTTTAAACGCTTTCGTGATGGAAATTTCGACTTAAAGAACGAGCCACGAGGAAGACCGCCCACACAGGTGAATAACGATGAATTAAGAGAGATAGTGGAAGCCGATCCTAGTCAAACTACCCAGGAATTAGCGGCATGGTTTAACGTTACCTTACCCACAATATTGACTCACTTGCGTCAAATCAATAAAATAAAAAAATACGAAAAATGGGTGCCTCATGATTTGACTGATCTGCAGAAAGAGACGCGTGTTGAAACTTGTGTTGCCTTGTTGAACCGGTACAGAAATGAAGGAATATTGGATCGAATTGTAACATGTGATGAAAAGTGGATTCTTTATGATAACCGGAAAAGAAAAATGCAATGGCTGACCCCAGGTCAAATGCCACAACAGTGTCCTAAAGCAAAACTTACCAATAAAAAGGTAATGGTAACTGTTTGGTGGTCTCAGCATGGTGTTATTCACTATAGTTTTCTCCGATCTGGTCAAGCAATAACGGCAGATGTCTATTGTGCCGAACTCCGAACCATGTTGACAAAACTAGCAGTAAAACAGCCCCGACTCATGAATCGATCTTCACCATTATTGCTCCACGACAACGCGAGACCTCACACAGCACGAGAAACCATTTTGACCCTTCAGGAACTGCAGTTAGAAACCATTCGTCATCCCCCATATTCACCAGACCTTGCTCCAACGGACTACCATTTTTTTCGTGATTTGGACAATTATCTACGTGACAAGAAGTTTTCTTCCCAGGAGGCAGTACAAAATGCTTTCACACAGTTTGTGCAGTCTAGATCGTCGGAGTTCTATCGCAAAGGCATTAATAACCTTCCCATTAGATGGCAGCAATGTATAGATAATAATGGCAACTATTTTGATTAAATAAATTTGTTAAAAATTTAAAAAATAAACAATTTAGATTTTCAGTACAAATCGGCAATTTCATACTTTAACCCCTATTATTATGGTCTTGTGATTGAAATTATAATAAAATTGTATTATTATAGTTAAATGGAATATCTACACGGGAAACCGGTTACTTTTTAATTTTTCGGTTCGATATATGCAATATCACCTCTTTATTAAGCTCAAATGGTTTTTAGTTAGCTTCACAACACTTAGAAAACGTCTAAAGTCCCTAACCGGCAATGGACAAACATGGCAAACTTTGGCCTAAGTCTTCGCTTCGAGGAAACCCATGTCCTCCAGTGAGACGCATGTTTATTTAAAAAAACTTTTATCAGTTGAAAGTCATAAAAATTATACGAACTACACGAAACAACTTTTTTAACACTTTTTGTTTCTCTACAGAAACCATGTAATGCGGGTGCCATGGATATATCGTAGACAATTACAAATTACACCCAAACTCACGAGAGAAATAAATGTTGGCCATACAAATATTTCTCCCGGCCTGAGAATCGAACCCGGGACCTCTGCTTCTTCTGCACAGACCAGCAAGGTAACCGTCCGGCTTTAAATAGCACAGCCTTGAGGGACACTGTTCCTGTCCGTTACCCTGAGATATAAGTTGACAAGTCCTATATGCCTGTAATTTTACCAGCACCCTTACCGAGACCGGAACGCAATAAGGCTCATATTACTGCTTGGCAGCAGAAATAGGTAAGGGGTAAGTACTTCCTTGGACGAACTCTTTCACAAGGAGCTCTACTGCTTATACTATAAATTTTAGAATCTTAAGAAAAAATTTAGAAAACTCCAGAATACGTCCCTGTTAAAATGTCGCTTGGAAGTTTGCGTGTCTCAGGTAAATTAGCGGTGTTTGAAACACCTGTGATTGATGAACCCCGGAAAGTATAAAAGTTGGTCGTGGGGATATATATCCCACGCAGACGTCGTCGTTTAAAGTTGTGATCGCATTCTCGAAGACAAATTTCATTTCACGTACTTTCGTAATCGACTTCCGTAATTGCGTTTTTTCGACGTAATATTTAAAAAAAAGGAATTTGAGTTTGAAGATTTTGAAAGATAATTAAAAGGTAGTGATGTAACGGATCTGTTTCTGCTACTTCACATCCGTTTCTGCTTCTGCAACTTCTACAACTTTTGAAGCTTGTAAGGTTCGCGACGAGATTGCACAGATGCACGTTCTTGAGATGCACGTTCGGATTCTTTAGCATTTTAATAGCAGAAGAGGTCCTCGTGAAAGAGTTCGTTCAGGGAAGTACCTGCCACCTTACCTGTTTCTGCCACCAAGCAGGAATGTGAGCATATTAGTTTGGAAGGGTCAGGGTGTTGGTGTGGAAATTACAGGCACATGGGACTTATCAACTTATGTCTGAAGGGGCAATGGCAGTGCCCCTAAGATTTTTGCTATTTAAGGCTCTGAGTGACACTGCAACTGTTATGGATAGGCGTGTCGCTTACCATCAGGCGCACGACTTGTTCGTCCCGTCACTTGGTAACATAAAAAATAAGTTCTTTTTGGAACTATTTCTTTGAGATATTCTTAATATTTATACTTCCTGAGACGTGCAAAAGCTCGACACGGACCTGACAAGAAAATAGTTTCTTCTAACAATTCAAATTCAAATTAAAATAAAAAATACTTTATGTCTGATTCTTTATCCAAATTGGTTAGTATAACAAAGAAAAACTTACACACTAATGTTAGTAATCACAAACTTATAACTATGTGCTGGGTTTAGGGTACACATGAAGTGTGGTCCAGTGTTCCAAAAATTAACCCAGCGATAATATTCACGATGCTGTTACCGCTGCCATGCACTAATTTTTATATGTAACATATTTTTTACATATAAAAATTTTCAAAAGAAACCCGAAGCAGGAACCACAACTAAACCAAGGAAAATAACTGCATTCTATTTGAGTTCCAGCCGAGCGAGTATTTCATCAGAAATCGCTCAGCCGAAATATTGTAATTTAACGCTAACTTTCGCCTGTGTCGAAAAATAATTTCTATTACAATAAATGGTGACTTTTGAAGTAGCAGTAAGGCTCCTTGTGAAGTACTGCCTGACCTATATCTGCCGCCAAGCAGTAATATGGGCATTGCTGCGTTCTGGTTTTGAAGGGTAAGGGTGCTGGTGAAATTACCGGCACATTAGATATATAAACTAACGTCTCAGAGTGACGGGCGCAGTGGGCGTGCCACTCAAAAGCTCTGAGTGGCAGTGCAACTGTCATGCTGTAAATTCGCTCCTGCGGGGCGTTCAAGACTCGCATTGAGCATGGGAAGCAGGTACAGTATTCTTAGGATCAAATTTCCTCCTATTAATTCAGTAATATTTTCCTCGAACACAAAGATAAATTCGCGATTACACACTGACATGTGCCTAATTACGCTCTTAGGGCGCCTTCAAATTAGATGCTTATAGAAGCACTGCAGTGCGCAGTGGCGCAACTCTGGCCCAGCAGTCGCGCTTTAAGTCTTTCATCACTAATTGATACTGCAAAAGCGCGCGCGCATGTCACGACAATAGCGGGCTTTACACAGACACTCTATCGCGCGTGATACAACAGTCGAGCGCGATTGAGCGCGCGTATAAAGGCGTTGGAAAGAAAAGGGAAAGACAGCAACACGTGCCAATTTCACGCGGTCTATCCTGCGCTATTGGCCTTTACACGGACGCTCTTTCCTTGTAACAATAACGAACACGAGAACGAAAGAAAGAATTTTAGCTTAAACAATTTCGAACAGGTAATCGCGCACGATTGCGCGTACAGGCTTTCCCGCACGCAATGCAGCGCGCTCCTGATCACGCGCAGGGGACTAACGTGTGACAATTAATAGTGACGCGCCACTGCAGCACTTCTATAAGCATCTAATTTAAAGGCGCTCTTACACACACCATACACGCACACACCTTCACACGATTTTAAATTTATTTTGTCTATACATTACCACAATATCACTTGTACAGTACACAAATACACGAACCTTATATCAATAGCTTTCATAACGTAGGTCAGCCGTTGAAAGTTAAGAGACAAACAACCTTGAGACAGTGCAAACAGGTTGTAATGCAAATTTTAGTAATATTATTAGTTATGTAAAATGCTTAAATGAGTCTTATTATTATTTTGCGTTTCTCTTTGAGATTCTCATCTCTTCCGTGATCCTAAAAATGAATTTTTAAATGGAAGTGTTGATGTGGGACAGCCCCACACGTGCCGACGACATACCAAAATAATCCAACCTCCTCAAGTTTTTATTACTACTAAAAATTTGTGTGAATTTGAAGGGTAAATTAGAAGAAACTCAAATTAAACTTAACAGATAATTTTCTCAATATGACAATTGAGAAAATTATCTACAAAGCTTATTACGAAATCGCGGGATATTTATAAGATAATTTAACTCGAAGCAGCCATTTACGATTAAGTCGGGAGAACGTCGGCAATTTTATTCAAATGAGATGAAAATCTCTCTTTGTAACGGATTTGTAAGCGTAACTTTATTGTTTTATTCATTATCCTTATACATCATACTAGGCGCGGGCGCCACTTAAGGAAAGTTTAAGTCATGTGATGTATAATTACGATTATATATTACGAATAATAATAATAAGCGTGCCTCAAAGTCTGCCTCTCACATGCCAACTGGAATTCGCTCTAGGCAACCATTTTTAACCGACTTCAAAAAAGGAGGAGGTTCTCAATTCGGCTGTATGTTCTTTTTTTTTGTTTTTTTTTGTATGTATGTTACACGATAACTCCGGTATTTGTGAACCGATTTTCATGATTCTTTTTTTTGTTGGAAAGGGGGTACTTCCATAATTGTCCCATTTCATTTTGAAGGAAATCATCCACCTCTAAGGGTGGCTGTTCACGCATGAAGATTCATTTTTATAAATAGCGCCTAACTTTAATTTAGGAGCAATTGCTTTTAGCAATTATTTAGTTGATTTTGCTATTTCTCCAATTCAAGGCGTTTTTCCCTCGATATACTTTGAGTAGCGTCGTAGTGAGAACCTATTTTTATTATATCCAGTATCAAGTCCTGTATAGTGGCGAACTAGGGGATATTTCCATGAAACTTAGCAAATAGATGTAATTCCACGTACTTTTGAGGTCGGTTTGTTTAGTACTCTGTACTGAGATTATATTTTAAAAGGTCTTTTTACATATTTACAGTATTTGTTAACAGGTTTTCAAATTAACTATTAAGGAGTGGTGTGTATGAACGTATTGCATATCTATGCATTCATACAGGATCATGCATTCATCATTCATATGGAAGTGGTGTCACTCCTCAACATTCACTAATGAAGTCAATTTAGTGTTGTAAGGGA
>NW_020653492.1:5761003-5779237 GCF_003589595.1 Hyposmocoma kahamanoa
GCCAGGACTGGTAGCTGTAAAGGTACTAACTGGGTGATAAATCTGCAATAGATTTCTCATAGATGGCGCTACGACTAAAAAGTCGTTGAAAGACCAAGTACAAAGACACGACGCAAGCACATAGAAAAATTCGTGAGGTCCGTTGGTTCGTTCCGTGGCTTAGTTGGTATAGCGTCTGGCACGGTATGCAAGAAGACGTCGGTTCGAATCCGACCGGATCGAAGGAATTTTTTCTGAGTGTTTTTTCTGAGTGTTCGATCTTTGTTTTAATAATTATAACAAACTACTGGAGTAATTTCACAAAAAATAATTGAATATCAATTCAATAAAAATTTAATTAATACTTTATGATGTTTTCATTCACCGTTAGCGAGGTGTTACTACTAAACATTCGAATTCGAAGCCTCTCAATTGTGAAATCTCCCGCTAGGGTACCATCGCTCTCTAAAGCAGTAATATATTACTTTCCCGACAGTCAATTACTGAGAAATAAGCTTTAGATCTTATTCTTCTTTACGTAAGACTTAAGGCAACATTTGAACCGAAATTGCGCAGTAAATCGATTTCTACGTCATGTCCCTCTCTAATACTCATTCTTCCGCTCTTATTGGTTGAGGTAACGCGATTAGTGTTCGCCAGTCGATATTTCCCGCTCTCGAATTCCGTTGCCGCAATTTCCTCACGGTTATATCTGTAACTCTATTTTGTCACGAGTTGATGTGATTTAAGCCTTATGAAATAAGGTTCTAAAGATAACGATGTGGATTATGAGAAGTTTTGAGATAGGGTATTGGACGAATAATGAGTCGTTGAAGAAAAGTAGGAACATGACGGATCAATTGAATAGAACCTACATTGACTTGTCTTTCTCCTGTAAAATTGAGATTTATAAAAGCACCTTTGACTTCGATTAAACAAAGATGGCGTGTTCAGCAAGTTTTTTGTAGTGAATAGCAACATCTCTAACCGGGTCTGGTAGCTGTAAAAGTATCGACTGGGTGACGAAATACTTTCATAGATTTCTCATAGATGGCGCTATGGCTAAAAAGTCGTTGAAAAACAAATGCAAAGACATGACAACAAGGACATAGAAAAAATCGTGAGGTCATCTGGTTTGTTTCTAGGTATAGCGTTTGGCAAGGTATGCGGAGACGTCGGTTCGAATCCAGCCGGATGGACGGAATTTTTTCTGGGTGTTCGATCTTTGTATTAATAATTACAAAACGAACTTCGTCTAACTTTAAGCAAGAAATTATATTCAAGTTTGAGTTTACTTCTTTACCATGTGGAGTAATATACTTTAAGAAAAGTGTTTGATACTGGATCACTATCTTTTTTGACTTGCCATTGTTAAGTTCAATTTATATGGCGGCGGAACGGAATGGAAGCGAATTTTTGTAATGATATTGTATACAGTCAATTGTTGTACCGTACAAACTAGATACGAGCCAAAAATCATGTCGCGGCTCGAGAATTCCGCAGCTGCCGTCGGCGACGTCTGACGCATCTGCGGGAAGTGGCGCGAATGCAGGCTCAGTGTGACGTCAAACGTCGACGAAATACTACAGCCTCAAGGCGCGGTCGCTCGAATGCTTGAGAATGTTCCGCAGCAACAGAGTTCCAGCTACGTGCGTCAACCCTAATCCTTATGAAAGACTGAAAAGTCTTTGACAGTATTCATATGGGCTTATCTTTCTCGTACAAAAACCAAATATTTCTGTTACTCTTGAATTCGGTACTTTGCAATGGAGCTGATTATTTTCGATCCTTTTTCAGGCAATTTCACGTTAAGTTGTGTTCCGTGCTTTGGCGGAGACTGCAGTTTTTAACCGAATTCAAAAAAGGAGGAGGTTCTCAATTCGACTGTGCTTTTTTTTCTTTTTTTTTGTGTATGTATGTTACGCGATAACTCCGGTATTTGTGAACCGATTTTCATGGATTCTTTTTTTGTTGGAAAGAGGGTACCTGCATCACTGTGGGACTATGTATGTGTAATTTGTGGTCCCATTTAATTTTGAAGAAAATCATCCACCTCTAAAGGGGCTGTTCACGCATGAAGCATTGATTTTTATAAATAGCGCCTAAATTTTATTATAAGGAGCAATTATTTTAATGATTGATTTTCTGATTCTCCAATTCAAGGAGCTTTTCTCTCTCAATATACTTTGAGTAGTGAGAACCGATTTTTGCTATCTCCTGTGTCAAGCCCCGTATAGTGGCGAACTAGGGGATGAATCCGGGTTTGCGCACTTTCTGGTAACCGATTTCAATAAAACTTGGTAATTATATGTAATCCCACGTACTTTTGAGGTCGGTTTTTTTACTACTCTGTACTGAGATTATTTGACTCGTGTCTGACTAAATCTTTGTCATCTTACACAGTACCATAAATGTTATTATCTTGATATTTCCAAATTTTTGCGATGCAATTGCATAGGTTTTACACTACATTTTATATTTGTATTGGGGTGGAAGTGGAAGTGGGAGTTGAAGTATAGGTTTTCGTTCACCACATAATCGTTAAATCCTAGGGCGACTAGTTCGTTCTTCCTTAAGCTGAGATTCGGCATAGTCAGGAAGAGCGAAATTTTCTTTCACCTACATATGTAAAAGATCAAACTGCTAGAGTGGTGGAGAAGTCCAAATACTTTGGTCACATTGTTTTATCTAAACGAAAAGAGCTCGAAACTAAGAGATTTCTCTATAGCCGGTAACATGATCACAAGAAGTCTTAGAAAATGTTACGCAGACGTTAGAATACTGCAGTCAAACACGTACTGTCAAAGTTTTCATACTTGTCAACTTTAGAATAACTACACAAAGGCGTTTCACGATGCCTCACGTGTTCAATATAACAACAGTCGGATATAGGCCTTGAGCGATACTGTAGCATTTTGGGCATGTTCACGCAAGTTCGTATTAACATATTCACGTTGTGAGACAGAGTAGCAATGGTTTGATGTGAGAGTTGTCTGTACCAGTCTACATACAACCTGTGGTATGAAATGGTCCCTTCGATTAAGTATGATTGTATAAATTTATTTTTATTTTAGTTGTATTACATTTCAATTATTTATTTTCTTAAATTCTTTATTTCTTAAAGTTATTTGCCCCCGTAGCATGCCGCCGCGATAAAGCTGTTATATCCACATTTGGCTGTCAAAATTGAGAGATAAAACCGCCATTTTGAATTTTTGAGCAGTCATCTAGATTCTCAGCAATTAGGTCACTTGATACGGAGCCAGAATTAGGATCATAAAGCTATTATTAGTTTCAAAGCGATTTGAGGTTTGTTCGTTTGTGCGGGATGCCCATTTTGGTGTCTTCCACTCACCAGTGTTAACCGCTTTATCAAGTGGCCGTTCACCCAAGGAGCTGAATCAGGATTTTGGTAAATATTAGGTATTTGGGGTGATATGTAGGGTGTGCGCCAGCTGCCACAGACTCCTAACAGTTATGACGGGCAGATGGGACAATTGCCTATTAAGGCACTGGTCCTCCTTTTATTTAAATTTGCGTACTTAAACTTATGAATTCTTATTCGTCCCGAACCCGAGCCTAAACAAATCTAGCAGACTCGGATTCGGTCCCTCGTGCACTAAGTCCGATTCGAATGCAAGAAAAGACGAATATCGATTCTACACTTAGAGATAAAATGTCCCTGGGACATTTCGGACCATTATTTTTCGGACTCGGAACGGATACAATCGGACGCAGTGCTCAAATGTTCTAATACTTTGCCTATACTGCCGTCTTTGTCATAAATAACGCATTGCCATTAACTGCCTTCGTAGCTGAACGGTTACCACGCCGAACTGCCACGCAGGGGACCCAGGTTTGGTTCCCGGGTCGGGAGAAATATTTGTATGGCATTTATTTATCTCCTGATTTTGGGTGTAATTTGTGGTTGTCTATGTGTGTAAAACCGCTTACAGGGGGGTTATAGATCTCCTTTTCCAGATGTGTTAATAGCTCATTTTCGCTAAAATGCCGATTACGTTAGTATGACCTTCTCGGGCAGCATTGTTTGAGATAATTTTTTTTTAAATGGGACCTGTAAAGGGCCCGAAACGTCGGTTTGTTTGAAAAAACAAATATACGCGATTTAAATCCGGAAAAATAGTTTCATTTCCTATTTGCATTATGTTTTCTTTCTACATCAAGAAATATCACATTAATCAATAACGCTCGACAATAGAACACTTTTCGAATAACATCACGAGTTGGATATTTATTTTCCAAGATATGGATGCCTACATTAAAACTTCAAGACCACCAATCGGACCCTATCTACGAGCATCCCAAGTTACCACTCTAATAAAATTTAAGACGTCCTGTAACATCGCGTAAGTAGCCTCGCATCCGGGCATATCCGGGCCGGTAATAAAATGAAATCCTTAAGTTTACGGGCCGTAACCACTCGCCACTGCACGCATATAATACATTTGGGAAAACCTTTTCGAGAGTACTGACCACATGAACTCCAGTTACATTTGCCTGAAATTTGTTTGTTTGCCTTTACGAGTAAGTCGTATCGATACCCGCCCGCGTAACTTGAAAACCAGTCAGTAACTTGGAAACCAGAAAAAAGTTCTGATTGATTTGTCAAACTCTATCATCATCATCATCAACAACTTACTCCATGTTTTACTCTACGCAAGGTTCTATGGAGTTCAGTAGCATACCATAGCGGGTGCCATAGAAACACACACATAGGTAGACAATCACAAATTATACCCAAAGTCTCGAGAGAAATAAATGTAGGCCATACAAATATTTTTCCCAGCCCGGGAATCGAACCCCTGGACCTCTGCATGGCAATTCAGCATGGTAACCGTTCGACCGGAACGGAGGCAGTTTTGCATTTTTTATACAAAAAATAAGTGCGCATTTGACCTCCAGCTCACCTGATCGAAAGTGACGATGAGGTCAACGATGGGGCATGCACACCTAAATAATACCTATTCACTTTCGCCTTGAAAACGTCCAGGTTATAGCGTTCGGGGAATAAGTCCGCAGGCAGGAAATTCCACTCCCTTGCCGTAGGAATCCTGGGTATATCCACAACATAAGTGTGGAACCCCAGCCCACGTCTAGTCCCCGACAATGGAAAGGAGAACACGCAATCAAATTACGCAATTCTCTCACACTCTCCGGCTCTAAGCAGGCAGCTTTACGGCGGTGTTCAAGGCTCTGCAGCTTCGCCTCTAGTAAATCCGATTCACCTATAAGCCTCTTGACACGCTTGTCGATTAAATCCAAGGTGGCCAGGTATTTTGTCACACAATTAATAAATAGTCATTAAAGTGAACAAGTATTTATCATACCCGCTCGTCCACAACCACAACAATTTAAGATAAAATATTTTAACTCCAACAGTTATATTTTTGTTAGGGTTGGGTGTAACTTTGAAAAGTCATTTGTTAACTTTGATTTATGAATCAGTATCATGGAGCATAACGACGAAACTTTCACGTGCCCTCTGTCGTCCTTAAAAATTATAAATTCAATCCAATAGCAGAAAAAATATTAAAAAACTTATGGCAGAAGGCAATTCTTAGGCAATAAAACCGTTGATCGTGGAATTCTTTATTCCCCAATATCGAATTTATGAGCAGAGCTGGATGTTGCGATGAATCGTAAACTCAATTTTGTATCCCCTGTAAGTAGCAACGGTTTTATTTCGCACCCGAAGAATTATGAGAATTCCGAAACATGCGTAGCAAATATATTCATAGAAAAAATTTGCTAAACTTTTGGAATGGCCAGTCCCTAATCTTGCTTTTTTTGTGATATCAAGTGGAGGGACGAATAAGTCTTGCACCTGGTGGTAAGCGACACGCCTATCCATAACAGTTGCAGTGCCACTTAGAGCTTTAAATCCCAAAGATTTGAGGAGGGCCACTGCCACTGCGCCCGTCACCCAAAGGGCGCGCTTATTTGACACGAATTTCATGGCGCTCACGCCGCGTAGACCATGTGCATCTAACTGTCATGGCAAAATACGCTCTATTTTTTTAGCTTTTACGCTTTAACTTAAATGAGCGTCCCGGGCGCGCGAGTGAGGCTAGCTTGTCTTTGGCCTACGCGACGTCCGCGCGGTTGTATTATTCCGAGGAATTTCAATGTTGTTGCCTAGTAAATAGAATTCAGATTCGCCATTAATGTACATGAAAGCGCGGTAACTGGGCGGTCGTAATGCTTACATTCAGCTGATTCCCGCAACCTTCACAAGGTCATCGGTCCACCTTATGGATGGTTTGCCGACACTGTCTTCTATGCGGTCGACACTCGAGAACTTTTCGGTCCCATCGGCTGTCCTGTTCTGCGAGCAATGTGCCTCTTTATTATTATTATTATACCGTTAGATATAAACTCTTGTGATGAGATTGATTTATTTTTTCAATGAAAAAGTACAATTATATATTTTGTAGTAGTACATCAACATGAACCTAACGCACACTACATAACTTTCACGTTGTACTTAGCTGTGGACGTACCGTGTACCAGCCACAGACGTGCCAGAATGTCTAACCCTCTTCCGACATTCAGGCACGTCTTAGTGCAAGCAAAAGTTACAATCATGCCTTTGGAATCAGCATAGAACACACGTACCAAATTAGTATAAGTAGCTCATACAAAATGTAATCTTCAGTCAGTCAATCCTCATTCGGTATTCATTCAGTATCCAGTAAACTCTCATCAAATATCCACAACTTATATATTTTATTTAATGGTAAATACCGCATCGTGCTCGTGGCATATCTCAAAAGCACCACATTCATTAGGAACATTTAAAAAAACTGAGACTTGTCTACGGCACAAATTTGAGGAATCGTAGACCATCCTAATGTTGTTACATGATATTCTCACCAATGACAAATATCACATTATTCTTATCACAATAAATTTAGCAATTTCTGAATCAATCTCAGAAATAAGTAAAAAAAGAGCTTCAAAACTCGCTCTAAAGTATAACATATTTCGCTCGCTGCTGCGACACGATGACAATTTAGGTCTTAAATTTTCTATTGTTTTTGTTCCTTTCATCTTTATTTGTCAATGCTCATTTCTGGTTTGTGTCTATTTTCTTTCTTTTTTTATAAAATTAAATGACGGGCCGAAGAAGTCGTGCGCATGATATATTATTACAATGTATGAGGTTGATACCCTTGTAAATAAAAAGCACTCTTTTCAATCAAACCTTTAAGAATTAATTTTCAAATGCGATGTGTAGATTCTTTATATATACGTATTTAGTTTACTTATTTATTTCACATATAATTATAAGTATGTATTAGTTTATATTATTATTTATCATGCTCATAAACATCTCGTGCTCTGTTTTTGTTTTCAATGTATAAATCAAGGATAACAGTTACCGGCTTTGTAATATGTAATTAACTTTTTGTAATGTAACAATATTTGCTGTTGTTATCCCAAATAAATAAATAAATGATAGTAAGCTACACGCCCAGTTGCAGTGCCACTCAGAGATTGAACCTTGAGGCAAAAAGACTAGATATCGCAATGACCGTATTGTTAAATGGACCACATGGTAAAACTACAAGGTAGCAAAATATCTATCTATATTTTGGTATTGTTTTTCCAAAGTTTAGTTTGGTTAAACATTTAGTATCGTCACAAAAAAATTGAAATAAAATTTTTGTAATTTGTATTTTTATTTGTTACGGCTACCACGGCCGACCTTACCAACTAAAAGTTATAGTACAATAATACTATTCTCTTATTCATACATCTACCATGTGTTTTATAACTGGAATCACACGTAGAATATTCGAATGCAGCAAACAATAAAGTGAAGTTTGTTCCATTTTGAACTTGATTTTCACTCATATTTTTTGAACAACATATTTTCAACTAAACTGTACCTTGTCGTTTTACCACGTGGTCTATTTAACGAAATGGTCATTTCGATATCTAGTCGTCTTGCTACCAAGTCATTGTAAGTTGTAGTCTTTCTGCAAAGGTGGTCGTTTTGCGATCTAGTCCTTATGCTGATCAGGTCATTTTTAAGATATAGTCATTATGATACCGACCTCAATTAGCATGGGTGTCCCTCAAGGTTCAATTCAAGGCCCATTTTTGTTTTAGTTTATATTAATGACTTACCTAGCCTCATGGAGGGTATAAAACATGACATAGTATTGTTTGCTAATGATATTATTTATTGTTTAAAGTTAAAAGACAACAATGATCCTACGACACGATATGTATACTTATTATTTCATATTGCTGTCTGTACGTGGTAAGATAGTAAACGTATTACCTATAACATATATTGAACCAAAGATAAATCAATTCGTACACGCATCACAGCGCTGAATAACTACGGTCTGGTGCGCCGAAGTTATAGGGCTAATACCGAAGTTATAGGTTGGCAAAGGGCCGAACAAGCAGTTCAGTATGCTCGCAATTCGTTCGGGCGATTGAACCATTAATAGAAATCTTCTATGCACGAAGGGGTCTATTTTATCTTACGTAGCAATATATTAAGAGGTGTGTCTGAGGTCAAATTCCCGGTCCGTTAGGTATTTCATAGTTTGATGTTCATTTCAATATCTCTCTTATTCTACGGTGAGACGGCGTTCTGTGCGTTTTCTACTCACAGACACACCGACGGTGGAAATTTGAAAAGTCGCTTGTCGACAAACACATCGGTCTCCCAGAGCCAAAAACTCGTTGAGCATAATATAACACACTAAGTACACGGCTCTCAAAGGCATAGGCAGCTCGTTTGATGTTATCTACAACATGTCCAAGGGCGTCGATGACCACCCTCCATAAAGTGGCTCGTCAGCTCGTTCACCTCGTTATAGTTTACATGAAACAAAAAAAGTGTGGTAGCCTGCTGATACGATTATAAACACCGACGCAAGAAGACAGAGAGAGAGAGAAAGAGAGAGAGAGAAATTAATAGTGCTTTTGAAACTTTATTTCTTTCCTCATATTGAATTACGACAGCAATGTAAAGTACGGCAGTACGAGAGGCAGTTTCACACACGCACCAAGGTAAAATGTTTCCAATTGAAAAAGATGTAACAAATTCTGGATTGTTAATATAATTTCAACTTTACCCTTTCGCTATATCGTTAAAAGTTCCAATACCTTTATTGCAACACACGCATCAAAGTCACTGCGAAATGCCGTTTTGTGACAATGTCTTTTATTTCAAAATTCAATATAAAATCAAAACGTCGCAACGTGCAATAATAAGTATTAACACTTTCAACGATATGCCAACAGGGTTAAGTTTAAATTACATTAGCAGTCCAGAATTTGTTACTTGTTTTTAAATTAGAAACTACGGCCATTCATTATCAAGATTTCATAGTGTTTTTCAAATTATAATATATAATTTAAGAATAGTGTGAGTTTTAGCGAAAGCGGTTTATTAAATTTGTTAAAACTTGAGGCATGTCCACTGCTTTTTTCTTCCGTGAACCATACGTTGTGTTTTATTGAGCTATCCCTGTACAAAGTAGTGCAAAACTTCACTCTATAACGCGTCGATTCAATCATGAGAAGTGTGACGTCACGCTACACGTTGCGATGCAAAAGAGTGGTCGTGAAAGAGATCCTAAACTAGTTGACGCCAAATTGGCTTAAGCCGATAGCATTATGGTTTACGTCTGTTGTTTTATGGATGAAACGGCGTTTGGCAGTTACTTTGATGCGTGTGTTGCAACATAGATATTGAACTTTCAACAATATGGCGACTGGGTAAAGTTTGAATTATATTAACAGTCCAGAATTTGTTACTTCTTTTTAAATTAAAAACATCGCGTACATAACCAGAAATAGAGATGAAATGAGGGCCATGATTCCTGGTAACTTTTTGAGGTTGATGTTGCTCGCTTCCGTAGGTTTACCCTTGAGATCCTACAAGTGACCCCTGGGTGGTGTTAAAGAGTAAAAACTACAGGTGGTAGGCTTCGACCGTGGCTAGTCACCACTAGTCACGTAGTCGAGTCGCCAAATGGTTGTCACCGTGTTCCGAGTCGTGTTCGGGAGTTGCCGTTAGGAGGTAGGGTCTGAATAGCTGCATTGCGTTTGTCGACGAGTTGTAGCTGCTTGTACTGCCACACTGAGCGCTCGGTTCTGGAGGCTAGCGGGATTCGAAGCACGGTGCACCGTTGGCCAACCGTGGGAAGTTGGGGGCCCAAGTAGTGGGAAAGCCACCCGTGAAAGGCTGCCCCGCCACCCAACGAAAAATCCCGGAATGCTCCACCTTGTTGGCGACCGGAGGGGAGGACCAGGTGGCCATCTCCGGAGGGGTTCGGGCGTCCCCGCGGTATACGAGGAATCAGGCACTTTAATCGTTTTTTTTCTTCCGTAAGGAGACTTAAGAGGGTGTATAATTTCGAATGCCTTCATTTGGCTGCTGCTGTGCTCTAGCACTATAAAATATGTTAATCGGTAATGTATGATCCCGCTCTGCTCTGTTAGCTCATATAGAAAATTAAGTAATAATGATAATATGGTCTCTACAGTTAAAATACAACTGTTTTATTGAATACCAACGCCATAACTTTGGCAGATTTCGTGTAACAGCGAAAGTGTTAAATCAAACTCTTTGAAAAAAAAATTTTGGAAAATTGAGGGGATCGGTATCACAATGACCTGATCAGCATCGGATATATCTGCCGTCTACTAACTAAAACGCGGCGAAGTGACTAATGATCAAATAACCGTTTTAAATAGCAACAAACCCTGCAAGTAAGATTTTTAAAATATTTAGTAAGTCGTAAAACCAAAAATAACTGTAAAGGAGACTATGACAAACTGTTCTCTCACTGTAAAATACTTCCTGTAAAAGCCAAAGTTCAATATTTAGCCGCTATTGAAAATTATTATAAAACCGAATTTAAAATTAAAATAATGAATAAATATAATACCAGGAGAGTCCGTGAAAGTAAATATGTATGTCCAAAAGTAAATAATTACTATGGTAAAAGAACAAATAGGTATTTCTTGCCCATTTTATTTAATAAATTTGATTTTTTGAGAGACCGTGATATATTATCTAAATTCATTTTAAAGAAAAAGTTAAAATCTTCTCTTTTAGTAGCCATTTAAATTTAGCTTAAGTAAGTACATTGATTTTGTTAAACGTAGTAAGTAGGTATACTATAGTCTCGAGATTGTGAGTGTATCCTTGCCAACAAACTGCTTTCGCAGTTTGGCGAGAAATTGTATTATGTATTTTTGTATGCCTTTTGTATAAATAAATAAATAAAAAAATAAATAAATAAATAAATATAACACAAAAATCTCTTTTAAAAACAGTTATAATTAGTTAAGACTTATCGGAACTTACCTTTACGATGCATAGCTGAAATATCATTAAACACTGGAATGAAACTATTTTTCCGGATTTAAATCGCGTATATTTGTTTTTTCAAACAAACCGACGTTTCGGGCCCTTTACAGGTCCCATGGTCACGGTTGACTGAACCAGTCATAGTTTCATTCCTATGTATAACAATCGCGAAAACCTAAGAACTCGATCATTAAACACTTTCAATAATTTCAATATTCTAAAATTGGGTTATGGTTTTTTACGATACTCAAAAAAATATTTTGCCGCATTTTGGTTAGCGGACGACATTTATATACACCGATTACTACACCTCAAAAGTCATTCATCCCCTAGTTTACCACCCTTAGAGGTGGAATATTTTCTTCAAATTTAAATGGGACCACTTCTGAGGTACCCCCTTTCGAACAAAAAAAGAATCATCAATATCGGTTGACAAATGGCGGAGTTATCTCGTAACAACAAAAAGAAAAAAACATACAGACGAATTGAGAACCTCGTCCGAAAAAACACAAACTGGTAAATTTTACAAGAAAACTTCTGTATTCAATAAGTACTTTACATATACCAATGATATTTTCAATATCAACTGAAGTAAACAGAACACGTATACTATACGATATACATATTTCTAATGGTTTTTATGGCGTTTGTAAAAAGTTGATTCTGAAATAAAACCAGTTAGCGCTGGAAAAGTTTTAATTAGAGCTAAGGTATCGACCGTTAAGGACGTGTAAATATGTTAACGAATAGGTATAAAATTGACAATATGAAATAACAATAATAAAAAAAAAACAGATTAATTCCAATAGCGGAGTACAGATCAGATTCTCTTTATTTGATTGGTACGCAAATTGAGCCTGAAATCGAAATTGAAAAATTGAAAAAAAATTGAAAAGCCCATTGCTCATTTGAAATTAAAGGTAGATTCTCTTGATTAAAATGAGCGAGAATCTCTCAAGGGCTGCTCTATTTGAAATATTTTTGTTGTAAGTTGCGTATATTTGTTTGTTTCAAACAAAGCAACGTTTCGGGTTAATTTACAAGTCCCATGAGCAATGATTAGCTGAATCCGGGAAAAGTAGTTTCGTTTATGTATAACAGTCGCGAGAAGCTAAGAACTCTTTTTGTAACAGATGATTCATAATAATTCTTTTTTATAATACCAGGTGAGGGGACGAACAAGTCATGCGCCTGATGGTAAGCGACACGCCTGTCCATAACAGGTGCAGTGCCACTCAGAACTTTAAATCGTAAAGATCTGAATGGCACTGCCACTGTGCCCGTCACTCTAAGACATAAGTTGACTAGTCCCATAAGCCTGTAATTTCTTAAAACGAAGTCTTAAAGAAAGGCCAGGTCAGAGAACAAAAAGTAACGCCAGGTCAAGAATGCCCTTAAACGATGAACATAATTGAAAGAATTTATGCGTGTTAATGAAGCAAAAGGCGTGAGTCAAAATATGGTCAGGATCGCAGTAATTGGAAGTTATTATTAGTCTGACATTGTTATTTATACATGTGTATAATATAATTATGTATGCATATATATATAGATTGTTTCTATATTGATATAATTAATTATGTATTGATTAGTTATGTTATAATATTGTATTGTGTATAAATTTTGATCTTATGTGTACTGTGTATAAACCAAATACGAAGACACGACACAAGCACATAAAAAAATTCGTGAGGTCCGTTGGTTCGTTCCATAGCTTAGTTGGTATAGCGTCTGGCACGGTATGCAAGAAGATCGAAGAAAATTTTTCTGAGCGTTCGATCTAACAAACTAGTGGAGTAATTTCACAAAAAACAATTGAATATCAATTCAATAAAAATTTAAAAATAAATTAGTTGTTGTCTTTTATTTTTTTTAAAGCCCCGCACTAGTGAAACCGCGGTTGCCTTGGACACTCATAGATTACAATCCAGAACCTCTACGTGGCAAACCAGGATGGTAACCGTTCGGCCACGGAGGTAGTTAGTTTTCTCCTACCCCACATGACTTTTTTATATTTTAAGAACAAACCTTTATAAATCTTTTCTAAAGTAGTTCTGTGGTTATTTGTAGTACGCATAGACAAGGGGAAAAAAAGGCAAATTTGCATATCCGATTACTTAACCATCTTCACTCAATATCCAGAACAACGTTGTGGAGTAAAGTGGACAGCCTTTGGAAGAGGGTCCGATTTAACCGACAGACTTGAATGAAAGATACGTCTGTGACAATGGATGTACATTTTTTCACTATATAGCATATATTTTCTTATTATAGGACATAGACCTCTCTAATTATTTCCAAGTATCACAGTTAGAAACGCTTTACATGAATACAATGTGAACCACTGTGATTCACCTCGCGGCACATAAAGTTTTCTTCTGTCTTTATATGGATGCTCGTGCAATAATTTACTCTCTATACTTGTGCAGTGCAATTAGTCACAACAAACAACAACCTCTCTTGCTTTACTTAGCGAGCTTCGCATTTTTATAGCCGTTTTAAGGACGTGGGTTGCGTCGCCGCAGCGCCATGATTTCTACGCACTAAGTGCCACACGAACGGTTCCCGTATCTTTCTACATAAATTTTGTTTATAATCACCCTACCTATGAATCCCTTGGTTATAAGGGAGGGTACTATAACCTGCACAAACAAGCCCGCACAGGGACCTACTCAGTCAGGTCCTGACCCCAGGTCAGATCGTTTGCACGGACTTCATCCAGTTTTCAAAAGGCTAGTGCCTTAGGTGAGCCACTCGAAGTGCACATACAGCACCCTCCCTATTTTCCAAATAGATACCGGAGCTACAGGCAAGCTCGCTAACGGTTACCACCGCTAAGCCGTTGACTCCAAAGTCCACTCCCAAATCTCCTCTTTGATGGCAGAGCTGTAAGGCACGCTCACTTCCCGACGCCGTAAAATGGCGTCTCTCCAGTTCCCAATAACCTAAACGGCTGGAGAAACGGGAGGATATTTAGCTCATCCTCTAGTTCATGCCGGTAGCAGTGTCCTGCGACAATGTCTGGACATAGCTCGTGACTTAAAGGGCAACTCACGTGCCCCTCGCGTCTCCTCGTCTAGACCGCTACTAAGACGCGCTAGATGCGCACGAGACAGACGCCCCGTCCGCATACCACCGGGTCAGGTGAACATGTTCATCCCTGCAGCTAACCCCGGCGAGTCCATACCCAAGTCCGGGTCCACCAGAGATGCATATCACTAGCGGAGGGCTCGACCCGGACGCCCGCCGTACCTAGATCTTATCTGGGAGCCCGTAGTCTCCTCGAAACTCCCTATCTCTCAGGTCGGTAGGTAGGGACAGGTGCCACACGGACAATGCGATGTCGTAACGTCACGCCGCCGGCATCGCAGCATTTTCCGTTTCGTCTCCTGGTCGCACGCGTTCCGTCGTGTCTGTGTTCGTCCGGTGATTTCTGTTGTGTGCGTATGCGAATAGCTATAAAGAAGTCTTGCATTCTGTTAAGTTGACGGCTGACGAAGGTTCCATTGATACCCGAAGGGATCTTACAGTATAAAAAGTACTATTTGAAAACGTGTTGCAGGCAACAATATTGTCGACGTGGAAATGTCAACAGAAGAAGGTATAATACAAGTACTTATGAGTTAAACCTTGCTAAACTTGGCGGAATATCTATACGTTACCAAAGCGAAGCAGTCTTTCTTATTTACATTTTTTCTCAGTTCTGCATATTTGAAAGTGCATGATTTTATAATTAAATGTTTTTCTCATAAACTTAGTATGATAACGTTTATTAAGTAAACTAGAGTCTTATGAGGACATTGTGGCTTGAACAAGCATATGTCAAATATTGGGCAGAGAGAGAATAAAGAGAATTGATTCTACCACAAGGCTAACGAAACTCCTGTTCATCTTCTCACCCAATGCTAGCCCCTGATTGGCGTATGAAGCTCCATATTGCGACGACACATGACACGTGGACATAAAATCTATCAGAGTCAGGAAAGTCCTTCAGTTCTTCAATGCTGTCGGCCTTGGCTCTGTAATTAGTAATTACAATAGATCAGTTGATGGTCGCAGTGATGAGGGGCTACATATGCCCCGAATGAAGCCACCCTAATAATAAGGGATAAAACACGTATTTCAATAAAATTTTTGCTCAACAAGTTTCGAACCAGTTATTCTTCTTCTTAAGGTAACATCTCCTAACGGAGGTCGGCTATCATTAGGGCTAACCGTATTTTAGACACAGCTGCACGGAACAAGAACCTTGTGCTCAGGTTGAACCATGTATATCGCTGAGTTATGAGCATCGATGTAAGCGATACCACTTCTTGCCACTGTTAATGCGTCGGGAAATAAATGACATCTGTCTCTTATCTAAACTGGCAAATGGTAAAATTGACTGTCCGGAATTGCTGTCCATGATTGGTCTTCGTGCTAACGCACTGGCTTTGCGGCAGCGCCCTCTGCTTCACTTACCGAATGTCCGCACAAATTACAGGCAAAATACATTCATGGTACGTAGCTGTAAAACCTTTAACAAGTATAGCACCGATAATGACTTTGATTTATTTGCGTCTAGCACTGCATCTATAAAGAGAACTGTGGGTTTGAATTATTTTAAAAGGCAATAACTAGTAAATATTTTAGATATGGTGGGTGGGTATGCTCAAATTATAAGTAGGTATATAAATCTTATTATGTTTAATATACGTATGTATTAAATAGTATAGTTGGATATGTATATATTTATGTCGTTAATATTGTTATTGGACTTAAACTAAATTAACTAAAGTGTATATGCGTATGCGTATGTAGGATTAGCAATTAGTGTTAACATATGTTTTATATTTAGATTTTCATATGTGGAGGTTTTTAATGGGCTTATAAGTTTACATTTAGTTTATAAATTAATATTAAAGAATGCTGTAAACCTTCCTAAGAATTAAATAAATAAATAGAACCATTTCTCCATGTTGTCGTTTTCGTTGGATTTCTCGTAACTGGTCGTATTTATCATTACGCATTATATGACCAAAATACTGTAGCTTGCGTTTTTTGATATTACTCAGAACCTCTAATTTCTTGTTCACATCTGCACTACTATTTCGTTGGACACTCTATTCGTCCACGATATATTCAAAATTCTTTTATATAGGTACGCACTTTTCGAAGGCTTCTAAGTGGTTACTCATATGTTGAGGTAAGGTTCACGTCTCTACGCCATACATGGTTCTTAATCATGAAATTCCGCGGCGGTGACTGAAAACCCTGACACTCGGTTTGATAAAGTGTCCGTACTGAAAAGCATCTCATTCCGGGGAAAGTATATCGTGTTAATGAGTGGTCGGTACCTCCGCTAGAAAACAGTTTTAGGTAGTACCACACCCCGGATACTCCATACAACCCTCGAAAGTTATTTACCTACTACTACTACATACAGCAAGGTGCTATCTGCACACGCGCAAATGTATGCGTGAAGTGGCAGGGTTACCCATGAATGTCTCGTACAATTATATTACGTGGTCAGAGCGGCAACATAGCGAAAATTCTTAAGCGATTGTATTATCTTTAATTCTATTAATAGAATCCTAATAATTACATATTCATGGGATATTTATATCGATATATTATTATATTTTTCATTAATTCACTAACTAGAATAATATTGAAGATTTATTTTAAAATACACTTAAAATTTTTATATAACTTTTATATAAGATAGGCAAGGAATCTGAAACTGCGTGTCCAAGTTTGTTATTATCTAGTTAATAATTAGGTATATTCGAGAACATTTGAGAACCTTTGTCTACTAGCTCACGAAGTTATAAAGTCTCTTTATATTGATTTATAATAAATCTGTATTATAAATTCCTCTGCACTAAATGAATGAAGAAAACAATAACTGAATGAGTCTCAGACATAAGTTATTTTCATCTTCGTTGCATCTTTCGGAAAGTGAAAGAAACCCCTCTCTTTGTCCCGTTTAGATGATGATAAACGGCCGTACACAGCACAACTCACGACCATTATAATAATGATGTTATATATTAACGTACAAATTTCGTAATGAATAAATAAAAACTGTATTCAAGTATCGAGTTCTTAGGTTTTCGCGATTGTTACACATAGGAAATGAAACTATTTTTCCGGATTTAAATCGCGTATATTTGTTTTTTCAAACTAACCGACGTTTCGGGCCCTTTACAGGTCCCATGGTCACGGTTGACTGAGGTGCATGCGAGCATATCATGGATAAACCTTAGAATAATAACGCATAGAATGATAGTTTCATATCAAACGAACTGTCACAAGTGAGGCAAAAACCAAATTCATGTAGGCGTAAGCAACTTGTAACTACGCTCGTCGGCACGCACACAAATATACAATTAATGATGCCATGGAATAACATTTCCCTCAAAAGTGGGGAAATTGTATCTTGCTTAACTCATCATTAAGTTAAAGGTGCCTACAGATTTGCCCGACATTGTCGATCAGGTGCCTACAGATGTGCTCGATTTTGTCGATCGTTACTGTCGATCGACAATGTCGATCAGGTGCCTACAGATATGCTCGGTTTTGTCGATGAAAAACGAATATAGCACTTATTTGTAAATCCAAGATGGCGGACACGATTTTTCAAAATATGCTATATGGGTATCCTTTTCGAGGTATTTGGGGATGCTCATTACGAATATGGCACTCATTTCTAAATCCAAGATGGCGGACACGAGTTTTCAAATAAATGCAATATGGGTATCATTTTCGAGGTACTTGGGGGTGCTCATTACGAATATGGCACTCATTTCTAAATCCAAGATGGCGGGCACGATTTTTCAAAAAAATGCTATATGGGTATCCTTTTCGAGGTATTTGGGGATGCTCATTACGAATATGGCACTCATTTC